>NC_141549.1:7952500-8252500 GCF_021556685.1 Rattus norvegicus | reverse complement strand
AAGAAACAGTAGGACCCCAAATAGCCAGTGGAGCTTTCTGCAGAAGAACAAAGGAGGTTGACCTTGAGGATGGCAGGGTTCTCCAACTCCAGGTTATCCTTCCGTTCTCTGTAGCCACCATTCTGTCTTTTGTAGTCACTTCTCTCACCCTGGTCTGGCTGTGAGTTGGAGTCAGTCCCTTGTTCCCCCTTCCTTGCACTTGTGGAGAAAAAGTCCATAAGCTCTTTGATTCTTCCTTAGAGGGATGCAGGCAGGGGAGGGATAGGTTGTAATGGCCCTCGAACTGTTCAGTCTCTGGTCTTAGAAGACAGACTGTAAGTGGGAAGGAACGAGAGCTAACAGTGGAGAGAATACATGGTAAGGAAAAGCCAGCCCTGCTCCTGCTTGGTCCCAAGGTGCCTTAGAGACTGTATTTTTGGAAGCTCAGGCACAGAAGGTTGGGGGATCATTGGGCCAGCTTCCTGGGCCAGCTCTCTGGGCCAGCAAGACCAGATAGGCTCCTGAAAATCAGTGGCCTTGGAAACCACCGCCCTGAAAAACCATCATAACTCAGGGCTCAGTCCTCTGGACCCCAGGACTGGTATTCTCCAAGGTGACTCAGCTAAAGAGAGACTGGGATAAGGTCCCAGTGACTGTGGACACTAAAATGGAGCAGGACAGCAGTTTGTGCTAGGGAGCAGAATGAAATATGCTTGCACGAGACTGGAACACATGGGTACAATTAGCTTTGCTCATAGCCCAGCTGGGTGTCCTGGAAACATAGCAACAATGGCTGGAGCAGAACAGCAGCCGAGAAAGCTGGCCTACTGCCCTTGGCGTTGGAAGAGCTAAGAATAATGCAGGGTCCTCAGGAGTGGGTCAGCTACTCTGATGTCCTTAACGTTGCTGCAGGAACCAAGCAGCACTGTTGGGTAGGAACAGCCTACAAAACTCAGTGCTCTGTGACCCCTACAGGAGGGGCTGGCTTCCCCAAACATGCATGCAAAAAGTCCAAGCACCACACCTTGAAGGGAAAACCTAAACACCAACAGGCTCTTAGTAGACCCCTAGTAAGAATTGGCCCCTCTTCAAACCAAGCACTACACTCAGCCCTTTATTTACAGTTTTAGCTGTAGTTCCAATGATGTAAATTTGTTGTAATTCAATGCATGGGATGTGAGGCCATTATAAAAAACGACAAGGGCCTTAGAATTACAGAATCATTTGGACACATGCAGTATGGCCCACAGATGCTTAATGGTTCTCAATGTGAACCCAAGCCATTCACAGCAGCTAGCCCACAAGAGAGGGCCGCTTCCTGTGGTATGCCTTGGCCAAGTGGTTGTTATGGAAACAGCCCAGCACTTCAGACCCCCAGAGCAGTCAATTATTCCCCAGCCACCTGTGGTAACTGGGTTGTACCCCATCTTTCTCCCCAAGCTTTTGGTTCTGCAGTGGGAGAGACAGAATGCTGGGACCAATCAACATTGTTCTGTTTTCTCTTCATTCCCACCAGGAAATGAGAACTCACAGGATTAATATCCCAGAAAGCACTGGGACAGAAGCAGATCCACCCAAGGATTTGGATCCTCACTGGACTTGTCTACCAGTTTCTAAAAACTCAGTATCCTTGAGCTCAGAGCACGGAGCATCAAAACTGGAAATACTCTGCTCAATGCCTTTTGTATTCAAGGGGAATCCAATAACCAGAGGTAACTTGGGTTTCTCGGGGGATGACTCTGTGGTGCTGATGAGGACTCCCTGGCAGGCAGAGGACAGGGATGCTAGACAAGTAGTAACGACATGATCCACAAGTCATTTGTTCCCCTTCATTGACCCTTTGGAATTCACACTGAGGAGGAAGAACCCATTCGTAAGAACCCAGGATCCAAGCTCACTTAATTTAAACATACGGTGTCTAGGTATGGTTTTGCTCCATCTAGATATACAGCAGATGTTACAAGGGCATGCACACTGAACGTGTGTACTTTGTTTTGTAATTTCCCTAAAACTCCTGAGCTGGGACTTATGAGCAACCTTACTCCCGGATTTTAAAGTCTCTCTGAATCTACCCATACTCACTTCGGTCACATGTATGTCAATTACTGACCTTTATGTAGCTGTGACCAAAATAGCTGGTCATACACACAAAAAGGAGGACAGAGCTGCTTGTTCCCAGACTGCAGAGGATTCAGCCCACTGACGTTTGGCCTTGTGTGCTCGGGCAGAACACCTCGGAGGGAGTAGCAGCTGTCTGAGACTGCTCTTTAGTTCTTGGTAGGCACAGAGCAGAGAACAAACAAGGACAGGGACACTGACAAGAAAACCCCAGTGACCTACTTCCTCCAGCTATGTGCCACCTCCTGAAGTTCCAAGGACCGCCCAAAGTAGTCCTATCAGTTAGGGACCCGGCCTCAAACACATGAACATGTCGTGGGCACATCATATGTTCAAACCATAGCACCATGTCTTCATACCCATTCTATGTAGCCCTTAAGAGTCACTTATAAAGGATCACTGCCCTCTCTGAAACTCCGACATATCAAGAGGTTACCCCAGAACCACAGAAGCCAGGAGAATCTGCTGGGATAGAACCTTATCAATAGCCCCCATGGAAAGTTGGAGGAAAGTCCCTTCACAAAGGTCACCCTCGGATGTCTGTGGGTTTTCTAGAATACAGCTAGAGCCCTCTTCAGTCACTGCCTAGTTTAGGGATACTGTCGTGCTCATTGTCTCATGGGAACCACGCAGGCTACACAGGACATGGAGGCATAGAACCATGTGCCTAGTCTATGGCAGGTGCTCAGACAATGCTCTTGACAGCTGTGTAGGGCTTCAGAGGCGGAGCACAAGTGGTCGCCCTTCAGCCCATCTTGGTGATGAGCCAGCTATCAGCTCCGTTCTTTGAGGCTTTTCTGTGAGGTCTAGAGGAAGAGGCCAGATGGCCCTGTGTGTCTTGCCTGCTCTTCTTGGCATTTCTTTGAGTCCTGGGCCTCAAATCCCACGGAATCCACAGTCCACGTCTTCCCAAGCCCTGGTAGAGCTGCCCTGAGCACACACACACCCAGCGTAGAGATTGCTAGCGCTGGTGCCTTTTAAGCTCCAACAGCTGGGAGCAGAGCAGCTGGAAAGCAAATCTATTTGTTCATCATTTGTGGAGCATCTGTCACGAGCCAAATTCCAAGGAGGATCTGTCACTCGCATGGCCTCTGCCTCACACAGAGTTCTCTGGAAAAGAGGCAAAGGGCCAATACCCATGGGCCACATTTGCCACAAGCTCAGAGAAGCAGCTGAGGGCTGGGAACCAGGGGAACGCTGGGATATCTTAATGGGGTGGCAGATGCTGTGGAGGAAGGTACCCAAGGGCAGCACAGTGAAACGCAAGGCCGGAGGGAAGCATTCGTGCTCTAGTGGAGAGAAACCTGGTTCCATTCCCAGGGCTGCATGTGCCACTCTCTGCTCCCGGTCAACTGTATCCAACCCCTGGAAACCGCTGATGGCGTCTTTGCCTTTCATACTTGCTGGCTTTGGTTTAACTTCACGGGGAAGAAGCACCTAGGGACTGCTGCGCTGGCGGAGGGAGACTGCGCACACAGGCTGCTTGAGCCAGCCCTCGTGTGGCCCCAGCTAGACATTGGCTGAACTGCTCTTTTGGACCACCTCTCCTCCAGCAGTTCTTTATTTCATTTTACGTGTGGTTTGTTTTACCTACATGTATGCTCATGTGTCCATGTTCAGACCTGGTACTGGAAGAAGCCCCTGAGAAGCTATCAGATTTCCCAGGGGAGCTAACGATGGTTATGAACCATCATGCTCGTGGTGAGAAATTGAATGCAGGTTCTCTGGAAGAGCAGCCAGTGCTCTTAACCTCCGGGTCCCACAACAACAGCAGCACTTACAGGTCCCAGAACCTTCCCTCCTTACCCCATGAGCAACAGTTTCCCATGGGTATCGGTCCCTGGATGCCCATTCTCCCTTGCTGGCTTCCTCAGTCTTGCCCACTTCTCTGGGGAGGGTCTCCTTCATAGCTGTCATTCAACTTCCCAGTTTAAAGGTCCCTATGAACATGAGCAGAAGCTAACTCTCCCTTCATTCATACCCTCAGCCTAAAAGTGACAGTGACTCACAGGTCACCGTGAATGTTCTCAGGGGTTTGAGTGTCTCCTCTTTCCCAGCTCTCAGATGGGTGCACTCTTGTCCCCAAAGTCTCCATGAAGAAGAACAAGGACAGAGGCTGGATCCCTGGCTGCTCAGGGAGGAGGTGCCATTGAAGCTAGGCTCCGTGTGTCTTGGTTATTTCTGAGAGCAACTGTGTCCTCTCTCCACTACTTTCGGAGATTCTGGGGGAGGGTGAGCATGAGAAATACTCATTAAAGAAAGAGAAGCTCAAGCAAGTCCCGAAGAGTCAGCCAACATCCTGGAAGAAGGTCTGCTGAGACATCTTTAGAGAACAGAACAAAGGTGGACAGCTGGGCAGATTCTTAGAACCGCTAGACTTGGAGAATTGAGCTCAATAAGAGATGTGGGCTGCCATCATTGTCAGCAGCATTCATGGGGAGATAGGAGTCAGACTGCAATGTCTGAGACAGAAAGCACAAGGGGAGAGAAAAGACTGAGGACAGCCTGCAGGGTATCAGGGACTCTGCCAAGAAAGGAGTAGGCACTGGACAGGAAAAGGACAGAGAGGGACCTCACAGGTCCCACCTGCCTGCCAAGAAGATATTTGCAAGCCCCCAAAGTCACTGTTTGAGCCCAAATGCAAAGTCAAGCTGTTCCAGCCCCAGGCTGCTCAGGGTGAACACCATGGTCATGGTTAAGTAACCCGAAGCCCCAGGAGGGAAGAAGTGTGAGAAAAGGGAATTTAGTTGGTGTAACAGTGGTCAGTTTATTTCAGCAACACCTATAAGAAGCAAGCCACCTCATTCTGTTTGCTTGGACCCAGGTAAACAACTGCTGACCCAGGATGCCTTCCCACCAAGGTGATACTTTACCCAGCATCTTCCGCCTGTGTGTGGGTGGGTGGCTTTCTATTCCAGACATGACCTTATCTGTTTTCTTACCTCTTGATTTCCTCTTGTGAAACACAGACTGCCAGGCAATGACCAGGGTGAAGAGCAGAACGCTGAGGATCCCCACGCAGCACACAAGGACAGCGTACACATAGAGATCTGAAAGGCACATTGTTACAGTTAGCTTGGGACGAACCACCACTAAAAGAACTTCAAATGTAAAGAGAAAAATGCACAAGAGGAAAACCCTCAGATCTAGTCTAAGAGGCAGAGTGCCTAGACTTGTCATCAGAGGCATCTCCCTTTGAGTAAATCTTGATGGATAGGGATACAGCTCAGAGGCCGGTCACCCACCCAGCACACATGTTCAGTCATTAGAGACAGTAAGTTTAATTCACTGTAAGTGAAAACTCTTACTCTGTGGACGGCTGCATGAAGAAGGTGAAAAGTCAAGCTGCAGTTTGAGAAAGCATTTAAAAGCAGATATCCAGACGGGGTGTCCTACATAGACTATGTCAAGAACTCTCAAAAATTAGCGATAAACAGTAAGCCAAGGATCCCTCCTGGAAAGTGGGTAAAGCATGCAGAGACATTTCACCACACAGAATATGTCGTGGTGAGTACATACATAAGTGTATTCAACTTGCTTAGTCACGATAGAGTTGCAAAAGGAAACCAGAACAAGAATGTCCACACACCACTCCGACGGCTGATGAGGATGCAGCTAAATTAGGTCACTCCAACTGGGCTGGTAGTGATCAAAAGTGGACAAGCTATTTTGGAAAAGTTTTAGGAAATGAAAATACTCGATTCTTTTTTCAAGGTGTGTGTGTGTCTGTGTGTGTGTGTGTGTGTGTGTGTGTGTGTGTCTGTGTGTGTGTGTCTGTGTGTGTGTGTGTGTGTGTGTGTGCATACAAGTACTTGTAGAGGCTAAATAAGGGCATCTGTTCCCCTAGAGTTGAAGGCGATTGTGAGCCATCCAATGGCAGTGCTAGGAACTAAGCTCTGTTTCTTTGCAATGGGACTAAGAGCCCTTAGCCACCAAGCCATCTCTCTAGCCCACTAAGCAATTATTCAGATCACCTACCACTGACTAATTATTGTTTCTACATGTTTTCCTCGTGATAAAAAATTTTAGGACGAGCATTCATAAATGTGAACCTTAAATCATCTCACACATTACCTTCTCAAGATCTGAGCTTCTGGCAGAACCTCTGAGTCAAGAGGAAGGCTACCTGGCCAAGGTCCTCGGGAGGCCCGGTACAGACTCCATGCCTGGAGTCAGTAAGTTCTTTCATGTTCTTAGAGTTGCCCAACATTTTTGTCTAAGCTAGACTGAGTAGATTTCTGATCCTGGCTCCATAGAATTTTGAACTAAACGTGAAGTGTAGTTGCTTCTCTGTACTACCCTTTTCCACATCCACAAACTGAATCAATCATGGATCAAAACTATTGTTAAAAAGAAAAAAAAACAACATTGGGGGCTAGAGAAATGGTTCAGTGACTAAAAGTACTCATTGCTCTTTTGGAGCACTCAGGTTTGGTTCTCAGCACCCACATGGTGGCTCACAATTGTCTAACTGTAGTTCTACAGGAACCAACACCCTCTACTGCCTTTGAGGGCACTGCACACATAGAGTGCAAAGATATACATAGACGGAAACATTTGTGTACACAAATATAAATGAATGTAGAGATTTGAATGAGAATATACCCCAGGGGCTCGTATATTTAAATGATTTGTCTGGTCCACGATTGATGGAACTATTTGGGAAGGACTAGGAGGTGTGGCTTTTTTGGAGGTGTGTCCCTGGGGGTGGGATTTTAGGTTTTAAAAGCCCACACCATTCCCAGTTAGCTCTCTGCCTTGTGCTTATGGATCAAAATGTGAGCTCTCGGCTACTGCTCCATACCATACCTGCCTGCTTACTGCCATGCTCCCCACCATGATGGTCATGGACTGTGGAACCATGAACCCCAAATTATATGCTTTCTTTTATAAGTTGCTTTGGCCATGATTTTTTTTTGTCACAGCAACAGAAAAGTGTCAAAGACAACAAATATTTAAAAACCTGATCATGCCGAATAGACTTTTTTTCTTGTCATTCTTGGCTAAATAACGCTGTTTCTATTTACGTAGCGCAGACATTGTACTTAGTATCATAAACTATATAATGATAAAGATAAGCACAGTTGTATGCAAACACTGCAAGATATTTTGTAAGGTACTTGCATACCAGTGAATTTAGATGTCTTTGGGTTGGAGAAGTCATGGTACACAATCCCCAGGGATAATGAGGGGCAAGTATAAGTAGGAAGTTCCACAGGATACAGGGAATTATTTTTTTAATGAGACAGGAGTCTCTCTAGGTAGCCTTGCCTATCTCTGGACTTGTATGTTGCAGATGACATTTATTAACAGTTAAGAGAGTCGGCAGATGGGTGGGCAGAAAGAAGAGTCCCCCATGCGGCTCCTGAAGCTATGGCGGAAGCAGAGGGGAGCTGGAGGAAGATTTCTAAGTGCAAGAATGAAGCACTGTGGGAAGGTCCTTTAATGTATCAAATGCTCTTCATAAACCACCACGGGGTCTTCCCACCCATGCTACTGGGAAAGTCCTAATGGAAGACAAGTTACAGTGAATGGAGAGTCATGGGGTGTAAGCAGCTCTAGTTGGAAATAGAGTGGCCTTTCCCTGGTAGTGAAGTCCAACTGCTTCTGGACAGGGGCTCACGTGTCCTTGTGTGTGGGTTTATAGACTGGTAGGGTGGATTGGTTAGAGAGGACAGGCTTGTGCCTCCATTTCAACATTGAGAAACTCAACAATGGGACTTGTGGATTCTGAGAGAGACAAGTCATGATCGACTGAGGTCACAGACCCAGACTGAAGACAGGACACCAGGATACAGGACAGTCCAAATCGTGTGACCCCCCCCAATACCAGTCCTGATTTATTCATTGTTGAGCAAATTACTCCAGGAACTTGGCTGGTGTGAATTTAAAAAAAAGTGGTAAATAACTCAATGGCCTTGCGGGGCTAGACAGAACTGGGGCAAATGGAGACAAAGCCGGTCTCTAAGGGATTCAGATGTCAGCCCTGATAAAAAGACAGGGTAATCTGGCTTCTGTTTCATTCTTGGATGAGAAAACTGTCTTACTAACTAAAGTTTCTATGCTCTGGGATAAAAGCATCCTCACCTGCCTGTCTGTTCATTCATGCTCTCTCTCTCTCTCTCTCTCTCTCTCTCTCTCTCTCTCTCTCTCTCTCTGGTTTCTAGACTGGAGGGGCTATGAAGGAACAAGGCTGAAGGTGATCTCTGAGGGTTTTCATTCTCGACAGACAGGTGTTCCACACACATCTGGGCCTGCTGTACCCTGCCGAGGCAAAGAATTCAAGGTCTAGATGTGGTTTCTGATCTTGCCTAGACATGACAAGAGGGACCAGGCAGCTGTGACTGCACAGTCATAGGACATCTGGTCACTCTGTAACCAGCACAAGCACAGAGGCTCTGGGGGCAATGCACACATGCATGTGGGAGCCACTCGCCTGCATGCGGTCTTTGTGCACGGGTGACAGTGGATGCGCTCTTCTCTGTTCTCGGAGCTTTAGCATCCTTAAAATGTATCACTTCCCAGGGAGAGTAAAACTGCTCATCCATTTTCCCTGGACCAGGCAACAATGGAGACTGAGAAGTCCTCAGCGTGTCTCCCGTGCCAACCGTTTCTTCAGCTACATAGGGGACGGTAATCCTTTTCAGAACAGTGACCCTGCCACTGACCCCAGTTTTCTCTATAGACAAAGGCTAACCAAAAGCCAGTGTCACAAAATCAGAAGCCTCCAGGGTCACCTTTTCACAGTGGCAGCGCAGACAAGGTGCCCTCTGTTCTAGTCGTTGTTCTCAGGCTGGCATGCTAGCCCGAGGTCACCCTTATCATCTCATCCGATCTATTTATAAAAGATGGCCCAAAGAGTCTCAGAACTCAAGCCTAAGCAAATAACACTGTCTGAGAGTGAAATTAAACCTTTAGACCCGAACTCAACAGAACTTGTGCACTTAAATCTAAACCCAGCTTTTAAAAACCACACGGGAGAGAGGCTGGGGCGTGCAGACAGAGTGCTCATAAAATGCACAAGGCCCTAGGTCAATTCTACAGCATCCAGAATGAGTGAGTGAGTGAATGAATGAATGAATGAATGAATGAATGAATGAATGAATGGATGAATGAATGAATGAATGAACGAACGACCCCATAGGACTAAGGATTTAGCATCATGGTAAAGTACAAGCACAGACGGTGTAAGGCACTGGACTTCATTCTGTCCAAATAAATAATAAAATGAATGAATAAACGCAAAGCAAATTAATACATAAATAACAAAATAAAACTCTATAAAAAAATCACACTCAGCAGCCATAGAAACCATCATGTTCTGCTCCCTAAATCTGTTTGTGATTTTTTTGTCTTTTGTCACTGAACTGTTAAAGACACCACTGCCAGTTTTAGACAAGCTGCCAAAAAAAAAAAAAAAAAAAAAAAGAAAAAGAAAAAGAAAAGAAAAAAATCCAGGTCTCCCCAAAGCAGATGGTGGGTCCAACAGGCTGCAGTGGCTATGTGGTGACAGGGAGGCCAACACAGGGTGACAACCATCCTCCCAGATTGCCAACTGAGCCAGGCAGGACAAAAGTACCTGTTGCCTGGCAACCCAACAGGGTATTCAGAGCTGCTTTGAAACTGGGTGACCCCAGCATTCCTTTGCACAATCAGCCCCAAGCCCCAACACACACACACACACACACACACACACACACACACACACACAAACTCGCGCACACACACACACACACTGCAACAGCAGTCAAGAAAGCCAAGGTCAGTGTTCTACGTTTTCAGTTCAAAGGCAAGAGCCTTGGGAATAGCTGTTCCAGCAATAAAACTCTGTGCGCTTCCACTGTTTTTTTAATGCAGTCTGTAATACCATCTTGCTCAGGGCAAAATACCTGAGTGATAGCCCTGAGGGATTTTAACTCACTCCAGTATCTCATCAAGAGCCCTGACAATCAATGCTTGTTTTGTTGGGTAGGCACACAGCCAGGCCTAGCTAAGCCCCAGGAGGATGGATATCTGTCTACAACCCACACTGAAGCTCTTCCAATCTGGAACAAAAGGGCAAAAGGCCTGAGATCCTGTGCCAGAGTTTCAACTACACCCTTGACCTTGCCAGAGCTGTCTGTGGTGGGCTGAAAAAGCAAAATGCAGGGAAATTGCTGCTACTGTTGCCACTGCCAGTAGCATGGCCACCAACACCACCTCCTTCAGCACAGGGAAAGAAGGCACCGGAAACAGCTACCCTGGGGCATGAAAGGCACATAGTGAGACAGTCAACTTCCGGTCTTTGACAGGCCCTGATTGTCCCTACTGAGAAGAAAATCCATGCTGGGCCACAGATTGCACTTACCAAGAAATCGGGAGTTAACCTTAGACTCAACATCTGTGGGATTTTAAAATGTTGCCAATTATACAAAGTATCTTAGAGGTTCACCTCATGCTGCAAAGTTCATCAAGGCTGACTGCTACAGTCCTTCCAAATGTATAAGGTCTTTTGACATTGTACTATCACAGTTTTAAAATGTGGTCTTTGTATCACTCCAGTCAAAACCACCTCACACTCCTGAGAACGTGACCCCTTGTGTCACAGTAAACATTGAGGTGGAGCCAGGGCTCCCTCTGTCACATGGGCTTCACAGGGAATCCTGCAGACGTCACCACCATCCCACACCAGCATAGCACCAGCGCTCAGGATAGTGTGGGAGACATGGGTCGCTCAGCCAGGCTGCCTCGATTTACTCAATTGCAATGAGAGGAGAAAAACTTGCTCCTTTCCCCACAACTTCCCCCTATGGAGAAGAGAGCCACTTTTATCTCTGCCCAATAGGAAGCCAAATGAGAGACAGAGGGAGAAGGGACCAGGGACTGCTTTGTTTGGAGAAAGTCATGAGATAGAGGAAAAAGTGACTAGGAAGTGTAGAAGAAAATTCCAAAATGCTAAGATTCATTACTGGATAAAATGCGATCTAAAACAAAACAAAAAAAAACAAAACAAAACAAAACAAAAACCTCACCCTACTTGCAACTATTAACCAGTAAGTCCTGGCAAAGTGAATGGTTATGTCAAAGTATTGGTTAGCCACTCATGTTCATGATTAGAACGAAATTTTACAAAGAGATATGGTCTTTCCAACATGCTCCTGGAAAAGTAGCTTTGAATCCCTGTGCTTTCCCTGTAAGGCCAGTTCCCCTTTTGCTACTACTCTCTCAGTCACACAGAGGGTAGTGAGGCAAAGCATACACCTCTTCCTAAATCCTTTGACCAGCCCATTCCTCATCAATCAACCCAAAGACTTCACGAGATGGAATCCTTCCCAAGGTCCTGCCTTGCCCCCTTGACATCAATGACTCTGCCTGAGAATGTAGAGTGCATGATGTCATTGCTCCTGGTCTCACTCCTTGGTTACTTTTCAGTGACCATTTCTCTACTCTCCTTTCTTTGAGGCAGAGGCCTGTAACCTCTCTTGGCATCTCGGGGCAGGGTCCTTTGATGTGGGGACTATCTTGGGCATTGTCTCTATTCTTAAACTGCTAGTGGCATGCCCACACTTGAGGCAACCAAAACCATGCCCTGAAATCAGCAAACGTCCCCTACAGTGGCAGAAGCACCCCCACTGTTGAGAACTCTGCGTCAGAGGTTTGTGTTATACAAAGTATCTTAGAGATTCAAATCTTGCTACAGAGTGTGTCAAGACTGGATGCACCGACCTTCCCAATGCATAAGAGATCACCTCAGAGTTCAGCCAGCATTCACAGCAAGCTCCAGGGAGCGGCTGCCACTGGCATTGTCTTTCAGGCTGGGGATTCTAGCCGGCTGCATGCTGGGTCAAATGGGGAGGGATGCCTGAGTTTCCACCTATGTGGGAATCTTCCCGGAATGTCAAGGATCCCTGCTTTTCAAGCTCCCTGAGTGGTTCTACATGAGATGAACATAAGTTGCTAATAGCTTTCAAGGTCCTTAGGACCCCAAACTTCTAAAGCAACCAAAAATTAAAGACAGCTCCCATGGATGTATTCTTTAATTTCACATCCCTGGGAAGTCCCTCCTTGGTGTCACCTAGAAGTATGGGTTGGGTAAAACAGAATTAGGCAGAATAAGACTTTCACCCCCACTTGGTCCACCAGTGATTCCCATTCCACTCCTGCAAAGACCAGACCAGGAACATACCTTGACGCTATGAAATTCTTAAGAGACTCGAATCCTTTCTTCCTCTTTTTCTGTTCCTCTCTTTCTGTCTAGAAGTGAGGCCGCATCAAGATGCCAGACTTACCTTCAAAAAATGCCCAAGTCACCTTCTTTTTCTCAAACGATGAATCTTCATCAGCCTTGAGGGAGATCACTGTAAACACAAAGGTACAGAAATGACACACGGCAGCTCGCAGCTCTGACCCACACTCTAACCCCAAATAGAGCCATACGGTACTGACGTTGCTTAAATTTAATGTGTCCGCATTGACAAAACTGCCTTAAGCCTTCACAACCCAGATACCAAGGAGAAACACAATGGCTTCCACCAAAGGTGGAGAAACTTGGGCCCCAGGACAGGCAAAGAAAGCTGTCTGTGTTTAAAAGCCGTTATGGCAAAGCCAAAGTACAGACTAATGAGTGTCTCACCTGCCCGACAGACTTTCAAATATGGAGAGTTTATTGATAGGGACCAAAACCAAATAACCACTTCCTTTGTGAGTTTACTCTCTTCCATGGTCCAGTACGGGGTATTCACTCCTAGACAGAAACACCTGGAGTCCTGAATAGGCGGGGATGAGCCCTGAGACCCTCTGTATGCAAGACACTCTTAAAGTCAGCAGGCTCCTACTCGACATTATTATTTCGTCTTCTCTTACGTGATGATTGGTTAAAAGATTTATTCTGCTTTCAGTAGAAATGAGTTGTGTTACAGTGTGTAAAACCTTGAATGTCACTCTGGGGAACTAAACAGACAACAAAACACATACACCAGGGGTTGAGCTGATTGTTGGACAGTGTTGTCCATGTTGGCAAGCTGCTGACAAATATGACTACTGGGCACTTAAAATATGGATAGTCTGACCAAGACCGCATACCTTTAACCCCAGCACTCGGGAGGCAGAGGCAGGCAGATCTCTGTGAGTTCGAGGCCAGCCTGGTCTACAGAGCTAGGCCAGCCATGACCACTTGGTTCTATTGTGCCTTCTATATGTGTCTGGATTACTGTTGCTGTAGATATCAATTCTTAATATGCCACCCTTTTGTCCTTGGGACCTTTACTGGATATTAGCTTTTGAGGTATCTTGTAGACCTCTGATCTTCTCTTCCTGTGTGTCTAACCTGTCAAAAAGCCTCTTTGTTTTGTCTTTCCATTTATGGCATCTTTCAGCTCAGGATTACCTAACTCCTCTCACACACCCTGGTTCTCCAGCGAATCCTCCAGCTTCTCAACTAACTTCCTAGCCAAGCTAATGATCAATGTTAACAGCCGTGCCTGACAACTTCCATAGCAATATGACCTCCAGATCCGTTCCTCCCATCTGGTTTTGATTTTGGCATTGTCTCAGTGTGCCTGAGAATTTTTCCAGCGTGGATGTCAGACATTGTTAGGAAGAGCACAACGTCCCTAGAGAAGTCTTCCGTTTCCTGAGAGCGTGGTGAAGATTAACATTCCCCTTATCCACTCAGGGTTTGAACTGCTTAGGGACTGTATGTTTTAGTCTGGCTGTCTCTTGCTTTGGGTTTAGTCCCTTGAGGTTCCGTGGCAGTAAGCTTGGACTATTTGTCACAGTCCACAAAGATTTCATACCACATTCAGGGATACCCAAAAGTCATTTGCCTTCAAAACAACCTGGCTGGTACTTTCTCTGTGGCTCCTGTCCAGCAGTTACAAAGGAACTTCCAGAAAGTTTACATGTCTGATGTGGACTCCTTCACTCTTTGTCTCTGCAATCTCCTACCCTATCTAAGAACAAGTGTGAGAACTGATATACAAATATATATATATATATATGTATATATATGTGTGTGTGTGTGTGTATATATACATATATATATATATTTGCATGTGGCTGAGGGGATGATGACTCAGTGGCGAAGAGCACTGGTTGCTCTTCCAGAGGACCCAGGCTTAATTTCCAGCCCCCATATGTAGGTGCACAACATTCTAGAACTCCAGTTTCAGGGGGCCTAATACCCCCTTCTGCCCCGTGTGAGAATCGACCATACACAGCACACAGACATAACTTACAGGCAAATACTCACATACATAAAACTAAAGTCAAGAAAGTAAATGCACAATTGGGGAATGCACAGAGTTGCTGCTCACGAGGCAGAAATTCAGAGATTTCTCTCCCCTCCCCTAAAGGAAACTCCTGTCACTTTCATGACCTTTTCCTGGAAGTTGGCAAGTTGTGTGTGTGTGTGTGTGTGTGTGTGTGTGTGTGTGTGTGTGTGTGTGTGTGTGTAGCGAGGCCAGCCGTCCAAATGGCCAAAATGAAAGGGTCCTCCATTCCTGTGAGCAGCCCTCTAACTGAAATAGCTTGCCATGACCCTTAGCCAAAGCAGGTGCCCGACAAGCACTTCCGTGCATCTTCCAGGGAAAGAACCCGTGGTTCTGATTCAATCCAAGTTCAGGTCCTTCTGCCTCACGCACGCTGACAGTGAAGCAATTCAATTCCACTTAGGACAACACGTCAACCCATCCCAAGAAATCTCATAAACGGGGATTTACAAACTGCGGGGACTCTCACCTGCCTTTGCAGTCCAGACAATTTATGGGAAAGGGCAGCCGTTGCTGCTTGGCGCTGAAAGACTAGCAACACTTATCTGCTCCCTCAAGAAAGAAAAACTGCACGGGGGCCCTGCCAGGGCTTCAGGAATTTCCCAAAGTTCTGTTGTAACTATCTCATCTCAGCTGCTAATCCTGCGCTATCTCAAGTGAATTTGACACAATGTCAAACTATGTGTCTGAGAACACAGACTGTGAGGAAACCCGGATGTCTGACGCGGCCCGTCCACAGCAAGGGCTTTGTAGTGGAGCGGCCATGGCTCTGTTCCCTGCATTGATGTACCTCCCCCTGTGGCACATGCACAAGGCCGACATAGACTGACCTTGGCCAATCTGTCCTGTAGGCACGGAGTGAAAGAGGCCTCTCTGGGGTGGACTTGGCGAAAGAGGATACCAATGCTTCTAGGAAGCATTCAGCCGGAGGCTGGCTATAACTCCGTCAGGGGTCAAGTTCGTCTTAGTACGTGTGAAGTCCTGGGTTTGATCTCTACCACCACAAAACAGGGACCAAAAGAAAATGTGAAAACATTTTCCGACCACAGATTATTCACGTTGGCCCAAGACATTCTGAAAGAAGATGCACTTTTTTTTTTTTTTTTTTTTTTTTTTTTTGCACAACTCACTCCCAGTGAACTAGCTAATTGTCAGGCTTTAGGC
Source organism: Rattus norvegicus (assembly GCF_021556685.1). NCBI lineage: Eukaryota > Metazoa > Chordata > Mammalia > Rodentia > Muridae > Rattus > Rattus norvegicus. Next base: position 8,236,991 of record NC_141549.1, on the reverse strand, counting down.
TGTTTAACAAAAGCCAACAAGTCTGTGTATTTTGGCTATTGGTCTCCTCCCCTTATAAACCAGCTGTACAGTCAGACAGTAGGGGAGGGACAGCAAACAGCCCTCATGTCCAAATTGCTGTAATTTCTGGAACCTGACAGCCTCTGGTGGGTTGTTCCATAGATAGAGGCTGGGGCCTCATGAGGGGGCAGAGGCTATCCACGCCTCAGGAAGGACTCCTCACTCAAGCTCCTGCAAAGGAGCTGCTATCACGCACACACACACACACACACACACACACACACACACACACACACACGCACACACTGTAATTATTTGTGCTCGGTCTTCTCTCCCATCCTGCCTGAATCCAGGAGAGTCAGGTGTAGGACCCAACCTCCAGATGCTACAGAATTTAGGTCCTACGTGGAGACAGAGGGAGACGGGGCTATTACTGAACAGAGAGGCAGAAGGAGGCTTTCTCGGTACAGCTGCATCAGTAAGACGGGCTTTGATTTACTTGACCACTGTGCCTATTGGCCAGTTGGTTCCAAGATCAAAGCAGAAGAGAGGAATAAAGATTGTTCCTACCCCAGCCAACTCCTGGCTGCTGGCTGATACATCATTCGTTGTCTCGGAACCTGGCACCAGCAGACAGATCCTGTGTGTCTTCTCAAGGAGGCAGTGGCCCAGACAACAGAACTGCCAGCTATTCTAGACCCCTCCCGAGAGAGCAGAATAGGAAGAAATCTAGTAAATTGCAAGACATGTCCCACTGCCGTCTCTCTGGGAGCTGCTAGCTGAAAGTGGCCACAGGATAAGGAAAAAGGAAGCCCAAAGGACTCAGACAAATTTTGTTAGAAGGAGCAGGAAGTAGGTTGTGAAGAAAAACACCTTAGTCACATCCTTTGATGGGCCTTAGGTAGCCCACCCTACTTACCTACCCTACAGGGGAATTAATGGCCTTGAATCCTAACTTGAAAAGAAAGTCCCAGAAATGTCCGTGGGAAGGGTGTGCTTCAGCTGTGACTAAGTTCACATGAAGATCCTGTGCTCATGTCCTCAGTTCAGGGAGAGACTCCACTGCTTTCCTGGTCCTTCAGGGACACAGACAACAGCTATGCGGACTGGTTGAACCCAGTCACCCATGTTAGACAGAGATGATTACAAATTTCAGATTGTCCAGTAATCTCTCCCACCTCTGCTCACCCGTGCCTTCTTTCTTTGACAAAGAATTCAACTTTTAGAGAAGCTTAAAAGGCAGATGTAAGTTACATCCAAGGACTAAGATCATGACAGAGGTTGACTCTGAGTTGGGGAAACCCACCTCAGCCTTTCTGTCTCTGCTGCTTGGCCAAGTTGGCTAAAGCATTCTGTGCATGGCATGGTGATCTCAGCAGAAGGTGCCGAGTACCTGACAGACTAAGCTGTGAAACATTGAACAAGCAGGGCAATCAACCAGTTCTTGTTAACATGAAGTTCTCTGACAGTACCCCTGAGCTCCTGGGGGTGAGTAGGAGACACCTCTCAGAAGGGACAGAGGCTCCAGCTTCCAGGACCCCACATGGAGAAGCCCTCTGGATCTTGAGAGCCTAGGCCTTGGTCTCTTGTCCAGCCCAGGGCAGGATTTAGAACTCAAGAAAAACAATCTAGACACCACCTCCTTGGTGCACACTAGGGAAAGCAGAGTAACAGTGCCCAGGAGTGAGTCTGTCACAAGGGTATGTCCCCAAGGATTCCAAAACTCACGGAACACTTGCCATCACAGGAAATCTGCCCAGAAGAATGTTAACTCCATTTACAAAGGCAAACAGAGTCCAATTTTAAAAAGGATCCATTTGTCCAGAAATCTCTCCCCACTCTGGGCACCCCAGTCAACTCCTGACTGCTGGCTGATTCGTCGTTGTCTTGGGACCTGGCACCAGTAGACAGACCCTGTGTGTCTTCTCGAGGAAACAGTGGCCCAGACAACAAAACGCATGCCCTCGATTTCTTTAACAAAGAATTCAGTCATTAGGGAAGCTTAAAAGACAGATGTAGGTCACATCCAAGGACCAAGATCATGGCAAAAGTTGGCTCTTGAGCTGGGGAGACTCACCTCAGCCTGTCTGTCTCCCATTCCTAAGAAGGACTCCCTGTCCCTTTATAAATGAAGTTAACTGTGAACTTCTTGATACCTACCCCCTGCAAGACCACTTGCAGTTGGCGTAGAATTACAGACAGCTAGGGGGAAAGGGTAGGAAGAGGTGGTCAGAACCTCAGGCAAGGCTCTAGTGACCCTTTCCAACCTTTCTGCTGAGAAAACAGGGTCTCCCGTGGCAATAACTGCCACTCTGGTTAAGAAGCAACGGCTGTTAATGCTGTGAGGACAGCGTTCCACAGTCTCCGAGAGATGTGGGCTCTGGAAGAAAGGTGCATCAGAGAAGCCTTCCTCTGGGGTTATCCAGCGTCTCAGCCTCCTATCCCCTACCAAATACGCTGCCTTAGAATGCATCACTACCCAGAGAGTATGCATCGGGCACGATCACCCTTTGTATTATCTGCTTCGATGTCTTGCTCCCTCCCTTGCTAGAATCCTCCTGGTCAAGGCGAGTTCACTTCACAGGAGTGAAGTGGTTCTGGGAGGGTATGCCTGTAGTCCTTTGGTGGAGCAGGGGGATCCCTGGAGCACAGGAGGTAGAAGCAAGTCTGGGCAATGCAACAAGACCATGTCTCGGTAGAAAAAAAGAGGAATGAATGGATCAGTTAACCAATCTGTTGTATGCTATGGTATGGTATGGTATGGTATGGTATGGTATGGTATGGTATGCTATGCTATGCTATGCTATGCTATGCTATGCTATGCTATTCTATGCTATGCTATGCTATGGAATGGTATGATATAACAGGGCATACTAGGGAAGAAGGTTACTCAAAAAGATTTGAAAACAGCACCATGATATTGTTACATGTTGAAAACTTTGGAAGAGGCCAGGCACAGGAGCCCCATCCCACCCAAGTCCCCTTGCTTCTCTGACACCTCAGAAGCTATGGAGACACAGCAGCCCAGGGCTCGCTGCTCCCACGTGTGCTGGCACTGGACTTGCACTGCATGGAGTTTATTTTTCCAGTCTTTCTACAGGAAAAAATGCAGGATTTCCCAAGCAGAGGATGATTTTTAGCTTCAGTCAAGAAGAGCAGACATCTGAACCCTGCTGCCCGGCATGTGAGCCTCGCTGATGCTTACCCAGGAAGAACATAGGCCACCCTGCCTCTGTTTCCTCGGGCTCCATATGAGACAGATCCATGTAAGAAAAGTAGGGGTGCGGAAATCAACAAGTCACCAACAGCCCCTTGGCTCCTAATTCAAATTTAATAGGCTCACTGTCCCTCCTTGCTGAAGGACCAGATAACACCCAAGGGAAAAGTTAAAATGTAGCTGTGTTCCCACTGTATATGTCTGGATCTGCAAGTTGGAGGAGGGAGGAGAAACCCTAGACACAGAGACCTCTGTTCCTGCCCTGAGGCTGGCCTGTCACTTCCTTTCCTCCTTGCCTCTCCAAGACTCGGGTCAAAGGCAGCCTCTCTTGAGCCTGGGACAGAGCCACGTAAGTCAGCAATGGCCCTCGGTGACCTGCCCAGGGTCTCTGTTGATAAACACTGAGACTGGCTTGGCTTTGTTCAGTTTAAGCCATTCTTGCCTTTTTGCACATAGGCTAAGTCGAATTCTAGAAAACAAAGCAGACACAGCAAAGGATTAAAGAGGGAGAAACTTCCCAGGGTTCCTGGCCGAGGCAAGGGAAGCCCACATTCCCCAGGGAAGCGCTACAGAATACAAGGACAAGCATTCTGAGGTAGGGCGCACTGAAGCTCAGGACTCACTCAGCCTCAGAGTTTACCCAAGAGTTTAAATCCCTCACTCACCGTTTACATGGTAAACTGTGTCCTGGAACCTCTGTCTGGGTCCATGCACTGAGTCACAGGTGAGATATCAAAGCAGAATCTAGTGGGGCGCTGAAATCCCTGGTCAGATCACCTCCCTGGCCAGTCCCTTCCACTTTCTCATCTCTACCGCTCCCTTATCCTGGCCCACAAGGTCAACTGGCATGCTCTTGATTCTCTAAGTTTCTCTTCCAATTCCTTAGAGCCGAGCTGCCCTCCATTCTGACATGGCAGGATTCATTGTGTCTGTTGAAGCCCTCCTGTGGTTTCCTCCTCCTCCTCCTCCTCCTCCTCCTCCTCCTCCTCCTCCTGATCCTCCTCCTCCTCTTCTTCCTCCTCCTCCTCTTCCTCCCCTTCCTCCTCTTCCTCCTCCTCCTCCTCCCCCATAAGGTGACCTCCCATCCACCTCCTAGAAATGTATACTTGTCCCAGCCTTCCTTCCATGTCAGGGACACTTGCTATACAGTACCACCTTATCATCCTGTCTTCTCATGCCCTCCCCTGGATAAGGAGATTGTAGTCCAGGGTCAACAGGGATGCTGGCTATCTACCTCATGCCTCCTTGGGCACAGTGTCCCAAGGAAAGCTTCATAAAGGAAAGCTGCCTACATGTAGAGGAGTTTAAGTTTTTTTTTTTTTTTTTTTTTTTTTTATCTCCTGGCATTTTACAAGACTAGTGGTTGGTTTGTGGTTCAGTCCAACGGGGAATGTGTCTGAGTGTTGTTTAAATTACACTCTGGTTGTGAATGTGTTGCTTCTGAATGTTTGGACCTGTTGACACTGTAAACACCATGATGTGCGCTTGCTTAATTAAGCAGTGGCACTAAATGCTCAGTAAATTTCATTCCTAATTATCTGTTCTGGGTCTCCAGAGACAAGGGATTTAGTTAACTTCTTCCATTGAAACCTAAAGTATCCGCTCCCTGTGGCATTAAGTCCAAATCTAATTATTAAGTCCCCCTCTCACATTTTGGGGTCAAATGCCCAGATGATAAATTATATTCTGATTTCATCCTTGTCCCCAAACTTTTTTCTCATAAATTGTGCTTGTATGCTCTCTCTCTTTCCCTCCCTCCCTTCCTCCCTCCCTCCTTTCCTCCCTTCCTCTTTTCCTCTCCCTCCTTCCCTTCCTCCCTTCTTTCCCTCTCTCCCCTTTCTGCCTACTCTCTCTATATATGATGTGTCTGAGCATGAAACACCTGTGTGTTCACAGGTGGATGCACAGAGCTCATGGGAAGGTCAGAGGTCAGCTGTCCTCCACTTTCTGTCTTGTTTAAGCTGGGGTCCCTTGTTTGCCGAGATGTAAACCCAAGTGTTGTCAGAAAGCTTCCAGGATTCTTCTGACTCCGCCTCTCCCCCCGCCCCCAGCAACAACAACGCTCTGGGATTACAGGCATCCATCCCAATGCTCCAGGTTTCCAGGTGAATTCTGGGAATGGAACTCAGGTTCTCACATTTGCCTGGCAAGCGCTTTGCAGGCTGGGCCATCTTGCCAGGTCTGCCACCAAACTTTTATGGTAACAGCATTTTTCCATTCGCTCTATCCGCTTACCACACTGAAAGCTGACTCATGTAACCTTAAATCAAGCAACAGTCTGGCTCATTGAACTATACTGTTTGTGGTTAGAGTAAAACCCTGGTTAAAATGCAGGAGTCTGCAGGTTGCTGCTGTTCTGGGCATTTCACTATTGACGAAGGGGTTCCCTTTAAACAGGGAGGTAGATATTTCATCTCAAAATGTTTGACTGCTTCTGATCCCACGGGCTACAGAGCTTGGCTGAAAAACAACTAAAGGCCACACACATACACACACACACACACACACACACACACACACACACACACACACACAAAACACACACATACACACACACACACACACACACACACACACACACACACACACACACACACTCTGGAGGACCAAAGCCATTGCAGTCCTCACAGCTAAAGCCTAAAGTGGAAAGCAATGTCTCACCCACAGGGGCTGTCGGAATGAGCTCTGTAACTAGCCTCTCTAGCATTCAACCGGTGACCACAGGATTGTGGTACCAGGACTGAGGGGAGTTCCTCCTCTGGGTCAGAACCCCATGAACCCTCACCACTGCACACAGCTGAAGAAACAAGGCTTAGGGATTCCATGCTAACCAATCAAGCTGTGGAATCAGGATGGACCTGGCCAGATCAATACCCTTAGATGGACACCAAGTCTAGGAACTTGTAGAACACAGCAAAGCTTGGAGGGGTCACAGAGTAGGGAGACTCTCAAAGCTTGGAGAGATAAAACTGGTCAAACAAGGAAAGGAAGTTTCTTCAGAGCAGTGAACAGAAGACTAGCCCAATGGCCATGGGGCAGAGGGTGAGAGGAAGAGTGCCCTGAGAGGCAGCCACAACTCTGACACTCCAACATAGCAGACAGAGCCTTGAGTTGCAAACGGCTGTGTCCCATGCACAGAAGTGACCAGTCAGCACTGTATGGGAGTGCAGATGGGTTCAGTCAAGGCCTTTATATCTATAGGGGCAACAGAAAACACCATTATTTGACAAAGCGGCAGCCATAGACAGGTTGAGTCTCCCTAATCTGAAATGTTATCAGGTTTCAAAGTTTTCCCACACATTTTCAGAATTAGAGGTTCTCCAATTGTACAAGCAAATATTGTCAAATCTGAACCAATATGAAATCCACAACACTTCTGGTCCAAGAATTGGGGATGAATGATACTCAGTTATATTTCTTACATGCATGAGAGACTTTGAACCCCTTAAAACAGTGGTTCTCAACTTCTCTAATGCTGTGACCCTTTAAGATAGGTCCTCATGCTGTGGTGACCCCCCCAGGCATAAAACTATTTGCACTGCTATTTCATAACTGTAATGTTGGTATTTTTATCAGGTGTAATACAAATATCTATGTTTTCCAATGGTCTTAGGAGACTTCTGTGAAAGGGTTGTTCAACCAACAAAGAGATTGACACGAACAGGTAGAAAACCACTGCCTTTGAATATGGAAATGTCCCTCTGCGCATGCACATACACACAGATACACACACAGAGACACAGACACAGACACACACACAGACACACACACAAACACACACACAGACACACACACAGAGACACACACACACACACACACACACACACACACACACACACACACTCGGCAGGGCTGTCTCTGACTCTTTCCTGCCTTTGGGAGCCTTTTCCTCCTGCTGGGTCACCTCACACAGCCTTGCTGTGAGAATATGTGCCTGGTCTTCTTATAGTTTGTTATGCCATATTTGGTTGATGTCGCTAGAAGGTCTGATCCTTTCTAAGGAGAGCAGTGAAGGGGATTAGATCTCGTAGAAAGGGAAAATGACAGATTTGGGGGGATTGCAGCTGGGGTGTAATATACGTGATAAGGATAAAGAAAAGTAAAAAAAAAATAACATGGAATATTCACCTCATTTCAAAGGTGATCTTGAGATTAGACCATGACGAGAACAAGCAGGCTTTGTCTCTGTCTCAAAAGACACACAGTGTCCTCAGTTCTCAGAGCTGATTACCCAGTAATTATCAACTATCTAAGTGAAACCCTTAGCAGCCTTATTCTGGTTTGTCTGTTTCTTACCTTGTTTCATCTTATGCCAATGGCATTTGGGAATCTACTGGGTTATCATGCTTGCCAGATACAGAATTTAGTCCAACTTACAGCATCATGAATACCCCTGAACTGTTGGGCTCTTGTCAACTTGACACAACCTAAAAGGCACCCAGGAAGAGGGCACCTCAGTGGAGAAAGTGTTCATATCGACTTTCCCGTGGCTATGCCTGTTGGAGTATCTTCACTGATGACTGATGTGGGAGGGCCGAGTCCACTGTAGGCAGCACCATCCTTAGGCGGGGGGGGGGGGGGGGGGCTGATCTCTTTTTTAAAAAGTTAGCTGAGCATGAGCCAATCGACAGCATTAGTCCATAGGTTCTGTTTCAAGCTTCTGCTTGTGTTCCTTCCCTAACTTCACCCGGCGATAGATTGTGACCCAGCAGTATCACTCCTCAAGCCCAGAGGAGTCCATTCAGTGGACATCAAACCAAAATGTATCCTTCCATTAGCCCGGTACTGGTGTTTCCCACAGCTCCATCCTTGAACATTTCCATCATCTACAAATCTTCTGTTCAACACTACCGTGAGATCAGCTCGCACTAGTCAGACCACATATGTTTACACCTCTGGGAGGAAGCTTTCAATCATCACTTTTGTCCAGCTCCACTCCCCCACTGAGTTCATTCCGAAGATCTCTCTCATAACCACATTCAGTCCACTAGTCAAAGCTTCTCACTTGACACCTCTTGTCCTCTTGCCACATTTAAGGCCAAACCATTTCAACCCTTTGAACTGCCAAAGACGGTCTCCTCCCATTTCACCTGGTTCTCAAACCTGGATTGCAGTGAGCCGACAGCCAGATCCACCTGCAGCCGTGGCATGTGTTACAGTTTTCCATGGCTGAGAGCACTGACCGAGTGGTCAAACTCACTCAGTTGCACTCCTTGCTGAGGCTAACGTTCCTCAATTTTGTGTTTTCTAAAAGTTGGTCAGGGTGGTGCAGGTGCCCTTTTCAATTTCATTGATGAAAGAACTCAGTGCCATCAAACCTAGCCTTGATCCTGGTGATGGCACAGCAAACCTTAGTGGCACCGGTACACCAAGCATCGCAGAGGACTCCTTCATCCCCGTTCTTGCTACACAATGTGCCCAGCAAGTGACAGACACACGGCACAGGGCGCCTTTCATCTCATCTTCTTATATTCACCTTTCTATGAGGAAGCCCACACTCGCAAGTTCATCTGCAATGACAGATTTTCCACAATGAGCTGAGCCCAGCCTCGTTGTCCTCAGGAGGCTCAAGCACTCACTCCTAACTTCTGCCTATGGCTTTTTGTCATATCAGGCCAGCAACCTTCAGTGCACCCTGGAGCGCTTGTCAAAACCCAACACGTGATTCGCTGACAGGCCCCAATATCCATTTCCTCCCACGTCAGAAGCCCTACTCTCTGTCATAGCTTAATAATTTTCTACTGAACATGTAAAACGGCAGCCAGAAGAGTTAGTTTATTAGCGTTTATTTACTCCCTGAAACTGTGATTTATTTCCCACGCATAAGCACCAAGGCATGGGCAATCCTTAGGAAAAAAGATCATGGTGCACACACAGTTGGGCAAGGGGCACTGCAGATTTCGGGATGTCTTGACAGTTTGCTTGGATCCGTGCCCAGCGATTGTGTTATCTGTTGATTCTAAACTAAGATGGTCTGGTATTTTTCGTTATGCGGCGACTCAGGTGGGCCAGAGGGAAAGAACTTAGCTGAGGCGGAAATTGGCCAGGCTTTGGGGTGGGAAGATTGGGAAACGACTGAACTCCAGGGGAAAGGTAGCTAGTGGAGCACTGGGGGCTGGTGAGAGCGCACCCACAGCTGCCGAGACCATGAGAAATAACTCGGAGCTCAGGAGAGGCAGAGCCAGCACTAATGGGAGAGGTTTTGGCTAGGGCAAACATGCAGTCTCGATCTCCGGCTATGTACCAAGCAGGCTCGGAACAAACCGAGCCCGCCAGCCAGCGCCTAGCTGGCGAAAGTGTGAATTGATTTTCCTTCTGGAAAAGGAATACTACAGTGGAAAGGGATGACAAGTAAGACTACAAATCACCATTCAATTGGAGTATATGTATGGATTAGCCTGGTGCTTGAAGTCTTAGCTAGATCAATAAGACAAGAAAAGAAATAAAGGATGTACAAAGAGTTGAAAAGAGGAAGTCAAAGTAAATATACCTAAGGAAACAAACGACCTCTAGAATGAGAACTTTAATGAACTGAAGAAAGAAATCAAGGAAGACACTGGAAGATGAGAGGGTTTCCCGGTTCCTGGATCAGCAGAAGGAATACTGTTAAAATGATTGCCCTACTTGTGGTGGTTTGAATCAGAATGGTCCCCGTATGCTCATATATTTGAATGCTTAGTCACCAGTTAGTGGAACCCTTTGGGGAAGATTATGAACCGTGGTCTTGCTGCAGTAGGTGTGGTCCTCTTGGAGGCGTGTCACTGGGAGTAGGCCTTGAGGTTTCAAAATCCCATAAATTCTAGGCCCAGACACTCACACTCTCTCTCTCTCTCTCTCTCTCTCTCTCTCTCTCTCTCTCTCTCTCTCTCTCTCTCTGCCTACTGCCTGTATATCAGGATAATCAACCCTCATCTACAGCTCTGGCACCATATCTGTCTACACAGGCCATGATGATCATGGACTGACCCCCTGAAACCATCAGCAAGCCCGCAATTAAATGCTTTCTTTTCTAAGAGCCGCCTTGGTCATGATGTCTCTTCCCAGCAATAGAACAGTACTTAAGGCAGTACCGAAAGCAATCTACAGATTGGAGTCAACGCAATTCCTATCAAAATATCAGACCCTTTCCTCACAGACATAAGAAAAACAATCTCAAAACGTGTGTGGAAACACCAAAGACCAGGCCAGAGTAACGCTGAACAAAAGCGGTGTCACTGTGTGTCACTTCAAGTCACGCGGCAGAGCATTGGCAATAAAATCAGCATGGTGGGGCTGGGGATTTAGCTCAGTGGTAGAGCGCTTACCTAGGAAGCGCAAGGCCCTGGGTTCGGTCCCCAGCTCTGAAAAAAAAAAAAAAAACAGCATGGTGCTGGCACAAAACAACACAGAACAAGGGAGTGCAATAGCGGAGCCAAATAAACTTCATGGGACTACAGCTACATGATCTTGACAAAGGCAATAAAAACACACTGGGAAGAAGACAACACCTTCAGCAAACAGTGCTGAGAAACCAGGACTTCAGCAGACACAAGGAAAAGATCCTATATCCTTACCACTTGCCCTGTCCAAAACTTACCTCCAAATGGATAAAGGACCTCATTATAAAACCTGATACTCCAAATCTGTTAGAGAAAAACACAGGGAATATGCAACGGTAAGGACCTTGTGAACAGAAGGATTCTGTGCAGGAACTAAGACCAACAACTCACAAATGGAACCCCAGGAAACGAAAGGCCTCTGCCAGCAAGAGTCAACTACTGGAATAGACAGCCTGTACAATGGAAGAAACTCTTCGCAACTCTACAGAGGATTAGTGTCTGGACTACACAAAGAACTCAAAGAGCTAAACACCAAGGGAACAACACAGCTGGAAAAAGAGTGGACTGGGGAACTGAACAGAAAGTTCCCAGAAGAAGAACACAACGGCTAGTAAACACTCTTGAGCGCTCAAGAGCCTTGGGCGTCAAAAGTGCAGAGGTAAAGCACACTAAAGCCTCCATCACTGCCCAGTCAGAATGGCCGCCAGGAACACAAATGACAACAAATAGCATCGTGGACATGGGGAGAGGGGGTGCTTGTGGATATGGGAAGAGGGGGTGCTTATACAGTGTTGGGGGGAGTGTAAAGGGGTGTGGCACTTTGGAGATCAGTACGGAGGTTTCTGAAGAAACTAGAAAGACATCTCAACAAGACCTGACTCTACCACTCTTTGCAGGTGCCTAGAGGTCTTCATATCCTACTAGAAAGACACTACCCTTGCTCAGCCATGTCCATTGCCGCCCTAGTCACAATAGGTAGGAAACAGAATCAACCTAGACGTCCATCAGCTGAAAAACGGATAGGGGAAAGGTGGTGCCTCCACACAATGGAATATTACTCAGCTATAAGAAGAAAAGAAATATAAAAGACGATGAGCAAAGGGGAGGGTGCTGGAGAGAAGGGGGGGAGCAGAGACGGGAGGAGAAGGAAGGGATGTGGAGGTGAAGGAGAAAGACTCCTGTTTCTGGTGAAGCCTTGCAAGCCACCTTGGATGTTTGAAGCAAGTTTTCAAATAAATGTTCTGGAAGGAACATCTTCACTCACTTAAAGTACATCTGCATGAAATAATAAACTAATGACTGCTTACTTAAAGCCAGTAGACCTGTTTACATAAGCTAGTTGATAGCGTTTGTCATGGCCAAGAGATTTAGTATGTGACCCCAGCACATACTGGACCCATAGGCATGTACTTGCACATACTCATGCACAGGCACATGTATACAATCCCGAAGAAAGGATAGAATGTTGGAGGGCCAAGTGGTCATCCGTGCTGTTTGCCTCCTCGGTCACTGTATTTTTATTTGGCTTTCTATGCCAAAATACATATTTATATTCGCAGCCATTTGTTCTCTTCAATTAATTTGCTTGAGGGGGAAGTGCACAACATTTTAGCAAATACATCATACTGTAAACCATAACGCTAACTCCAAAGACAAGGGGCTGCTTCAAAGACCTCCCACATAGATTACCTCCCTTTAGCATGTCCCTATGACACGGAACTGTAAAAATAGATTCACAATGGGAAGAAAGTCACCTTTTTAAAAAGCTTACCAAAACAATATGGCTTTAAAGTCTTTAGTGTTACATATTGTGTGTGATAAAATTAGCACCTCTCATATTTTAAACAAACAGCTTTACTCTGTGGATCTCTTAACCGCGTGTGGAATTAAGGCCAAGTTTGACGCTCTTAAAGACATAACTCGAGCACATTAACATTGCCAGAGGTGTCTTAGTGATGAAAATGACAACCTTCCCACGGGGTGTTCCGTAGCTAAGATGTTTGGGAAATGCAAACTCATCTCCTATCTGCCTGCAGGAAGGGAGGGCTATCCTGGTGCCTCCACCTTCCTCACAAACTTCACAGTTAGCCGAGACCCAAGCCTGGCAGCAGATCGGGAACACAAAGCAGACCCATTTATAGGGCTGGAAGTTTATCACACACTTGGTTTTGGTTACCAGGCAGCCCTAGTTAGAGTGCTCACAGAGACACAGCTCTAAACAATGGGCCGGGAATTGTCAAAGTTCTGTTTCCTAGCCAAAGTCTAGTCTAGTTCCTTGGGGACTTTCTCCCCAAGCTCAACCTTGGCCTAGGAACAGTTGAACAGACACAGTAATGAACAGTTCATGGCCATGTGCCTGCAAGGACACACTTGCCATACAGACCCCACCTGGGAAAACCCAAGGTGTCCAAAGGTCACTCTCTTCCTGATCATATATCTGAAAACATGTGGTCTTCTAGCCTCTGTGAGAAGGAAGGACCCTGCTTCTGGAAACGTCTTATACACTTGTACACTTCCATATGGGCCAGAGACCCCACTTGCTTTTCAGTATCATTGCCCTTTGAGTCTGAAATGTCCCCCAAGTGTTGAAAGCTTGGTCTCCAGCTGCTGGTGCTAATTGAGGAGCTGGTGGACACTGTGAACAGGAGAACCTAGCTTGAGAAAGTGGGTCCCTGGAGGTATGCTATCCCTGGCCTCTTCCTTTCCTGCTCTTGGCTCTGTGTTGGTGGTGATGTGAGCATCTAGCCTCCACCATCACATCCCTCCCTCTGCCATGACAATCTGACCTGCCGCACGGGGCCGAGCGGCTGCATTCCAAACACCAAGACAGCCATAATGAAGCTTTCCTCCCTTAGATGATTTCTGTCTGGGACTTGGTCACAGCACCAAGAAAAGTAGCAAAGACCATTGCTCTCCGTAACTTATCTATTTCCCCGACTCAGTGTCCTACACAGTCCCCGCCTCCCATTCTCCTCACTCTCTCTTAGAACCACAAAGTTCAAGTCCACAATAAGCACAGCTCAGGGCATACTCTCACAGGCCTCTGGCCACGGTAAGTAGGGGCCAGCTTTCTGTAGCTGACAGCATACATAGTTCAGTATTTCAGGCAGGACATGGACTAATATGGAGATATTCACTCATCCGCTGTCCTTGCTTTCCTATCTAACTACCACATCAGTCACATCATTCAAGATCTGTCCTCATCTTCGTGACTCACAGCCCTGCGGCCTCCGTGGGTGGGCCACAAGATGTGTACTATACTAGCAGGCCCAGTGAGGCGACCATCGTCACATACCAACAAAAGCCAGGAGCCCTGATCTACCACACACTGCGCCTCCTCAGAGGCCCGTGACATTCTCACCTCTCATTTCTGTGGCCGAGGAGCCATTGGACCAGGCTGTCCACTTGTTCCGGAGTTTGCTGATTTCTTGCACTTTGCAGACATACTGCCCTTGATCCGCCGGCCGGAGCATCAGGACAGACAGCTTGTACAGCACCCCTCGACGCTCCTCGAGCAGGCGCAGCCTCTGTTGGTTGGCAATGCGGCTGAAGTTCCCATAGTACTGAATCACCCGAAGCTTTGTCATCTTCACCATCAAGGCCTCCTGAGAGCCATCGGGGGCAAAGAACCAGCGCACGGCCAGCAGGCTGTCCTTCCGTCTCTTCTGGGAGACATGGCAGAGGAGAGTGGCATTTTCCCCTTCCAAGTAGTCCACCACAGGTCCTGGGGACACCGTGACATTGAGAGCACCACATATCTCTGCAAAGGGAGGGGAAAGATTAACAAAGGCCAAGAGCCTAGGGACAAGCCACCTGCTGTTGGCATCTGGAGGCTCTGAAGGGCCAGAGAGGCAATGGTCCCTACACTCTCTACACTCACTCCCCAGCCTCGCTATGACCAGGGAAGGAATTCTGAAGCATTTTTTGGGGTATGGGAAGAGCCCCGTATCCCTCCTGGTTTCAGATGTTCCTTCCTTCCTTCATTTTTTTAACCTTAGCTTGTTTGTGTGTGTGAGTTCAGACCATAGATCCTGAGTCCAAAGAAGCCATTGAGAATCCCTTCTGTGGCCTCATGGCTCCCACACCCCTATATAGGATGGTCTCAACAATATGGTGTGCCAACACTAGCCATCTCAACAGACATGTTCTCAAAAACGTTTTAATGTGTCACGGAAATTCGGATTGAATGAACCAAGACTTGGAGAACATATTGAAAACTCAGCCCACACCCCACCTTCTCCACTCACCCCCTCCCCGCAAGTTGTGTTTTTATCCCTGTTGACGGTGCTGTGGGTTAGAGACAGGTCTGGGATACCGCTGCAATGGCTTGTCAACCAGGAGACTGAATCTGTCTGTCTCCCTCCCTGCGTACTTTCTTAGTGTCAGTGAGTCTAGCTCTAGGCAGTAACTGGCCAAGCAGAGGGCTACCCTAGTGCTAATGTGCTAGGATGACATGGGATTCTCAGTGGCTTCTTTGGACTCAGGATCTATGGTCTGAATACAAACAAGCTAAGGTAAAAGAAAGGAAGGAAGGAAGGAAGGAAGGAAGGAAGGAAGGAAGGAAGGAAGGAAGAGAAAACAAAAGAATAGAAAAGAAGAAGAAGAAAGGAAGGAGCCTCCGAAACCAGGAAGGATATGGGACTCTCCCAATACCCCAAAAGATGCTTCAGAATTCCAGGCCTTTCCACTACAACCTGCCCTTTGATTTCTTATTTTAAACTAATCTAGGGGAGCCGACACCTAGCTACAGTTCTCCTTCTGAGCTTCACTGGAGACACCAGACAAGTTGAACCTAGAGAAGTGGTTCCTTTCCTGTGAAGCACTTCCCATGGTGCATGATGGGTGATTTCAACACAGCCAGGCCATGCTGAGGCTCATGGGAGGGACCATGTCACATGCTGGTGTCCTCAGAAATGTTCTAACCCATAGCTTTCTGCAGGCATCTCAGGCTAGCATAGGACATCACATGTGAAGATAGAGGTGCTTTAGAGAGCTAGCCAAATGTTTTCCCAAAATACCCAGCCTCAAAACAGTCATTGATTGAATGAATGGGTTCATCCATTCATGAGGACAGAGTCCTAACCACTTCTTAAAAGCCTCAACTCTCAGTATCTCACAATGGAGATCAAATTCCAACCTCAGTTTCTGAGAGGATTAGCCTCCTTCAAACCAGGGCGGTCATGTTCTTGGTTATTTTAAATAACTTACCATTTGAAAAGTTGTGTTCTAAGGATCAGTCTTCTATGCTGTGGTCTTCTTAGAAGCTGGGCGCTAGACTCAGGACCCTCCAGAATAATGTAGGAACTTTAACTCAGTTACATCCCTCAGTCCCCTTTGTTGTGTGAGGTAATTTTTGCAAGGCAGTTAGGACATTAAGTTTGGGGAAGCACTCCTCAGAATCCATCACCATGCCAGGCTTTGGTTGAGGTAATCATAGTAGATGGAAATAAACTCAAGGGGAAAGGCTACTGGGTGTGGTGCTCTGTGTGAAGTCCTCCATCCAGCCTACAGACCTGGAAAAGTCCTGCCTGGGGACCTTGAGGGTCACTTTACGTAGTAAAAGGCATTCTGATTTGGTCAAGTCAAAGCCCCCAGGCTATCTTGGATATCCTTAGGGCTGCTCTCTGCTTTCCCCAGGGGCAGTGCCTTCCCTGACTGAAGTCGACCACAGTGAGTCAGAAGTGGCCCTGCATCTAGCTCACCTGGCTGGCACCTAGCCCGTGTGGACAGCACTTCCTCTTGGTGCCTGAGGCTCATCTGAGGTGCAGATAGCCTCATGTGGGAGTTCTCTGGTGAATAAGGAGACAGCTGGGACCCCTGGCTGACCTCCATTCCATTAGCCACTGAGAACTGGACAGAGGAGAGAGCACCAGAACACAGCAGCTGGCTTACAGAATCCAGGGCCAGCCTGACCCACCCCCAAAGGCTCCCCACTGGAGTCAGAGGGGCTGGGAAGGAAGGAAATGGAAACAACATGGGTGGGATGATACCGAACCGAACCCTGGGCTCCAGGCTCCCCCTGGTAACTCTGCATGAAGAGGGGATTATTTATAGTGACTGAAACCTAGAGAATGCGCCAAGTGTTCCAGTCCCCATGGGAGGCCAGATTCCATCCTGGAGGCCAGCTAGAGCCCCTCCCCCTCCTGTCATCTTGTGGCTCAAAGCCCTATCTCAAGCTTCAGAAAGTAAAGGGACTGAGCTCACTTCCTCCGGGGAGTGTCCCTTTCTCTCCAGCAGTGGACCCTTCTGCCTTCCTTCCGTTTCCTTACAGATGCACCAAACACCAGTGTCTCCCACAGGAGTGCAAGGGCATCTGTCGATGGCTAAATTGTGCAGCTTGGGCAATTCATTCTTCAAAGTTCTAGCCCCTGGTACCTCCAGATGTGGGTGTGTTTGGAAAAGGTAAAGACTAAGTTAAGTGAGATCCTTAAGGTGGATGCAGTGACAATAGGAAACAACGTGACTGGTGGCCATTTAAGAAGTCGTTAGAACACAGACACATGCAGAGGAAGACCGTGAGTTCAGAGAGAAGATACCACACCAGCCAAGCAGAGAGAGACCAAAGGACAACCAGACCCTGCCCCCTCCCACACACACCTTGATCTCAGATTTCACCCCTTGTTAATCAATACAAGTTTGTTGCTAAAGCCACTTGGTACTACAGCAGGCAAATGCATATAGCCCTCTTGATGAAAGTTCACTCTAACCTTTCATCTGCCAGCCATCCTGATGCACCCCCTCCAACCCCATACACACACACACACACACACACACACACACACACACACACACACACACACACACGGTGTGGAGACATTGAGCCTAGAATGGCTACTAAGCACCTCAGACTAGATCAGAAAAGCTTTGCTGAAAGTCACAGCAGGCTCTCAGAAGTCGGATCCCCTGTCAAAATCAGGTGCCATGGGCAGCACCATCCAGCACGGGAGTGGGAGGTCCCTTATGCCAAGTGTATACATATGGAGTCTCGGTTTATGTGCAGACAGCTGGGGCTCAGACTCAGCCAGGAAGGGAGAAAGTACGGGTGGAGGGCTGGCAACCATAAGCCCAAGTTAAAGGTGCTTATTTCAATACTTGTGGAAAGGAGTTGGACAGTCCTTTCCCGTTGTATCATTATGTCCCCTGAGGCTCAGCAGACAGGGGGTTGGGGGGTGGGGACAGGACAGTGGAAGGTGGGTACCCAAGCCAGACAGACTGAAGGACAATGCATGCATGACCTGTAGGCAGAAAGATACACGGCAGGGCTGACCCTCACTCTCTGGCCTAAGAAACTGTCACATTAGCCTGAAGTGGAGGGCAACCGTTTGCTGTCTGAGCACAGACTGCAGAGAGCTAAGGTGAGGCGTGGGCTCCAGCACACCTCCACACTCAGTGTTTTTGCTTCCCTTTTGTGTCCACTGTTTCTATTATTGACCTTAAGGAGCTAAGAGGCTAGTGGGCGAGCCAGGTCCTGATCAGGACAAAGGAGGGGAAAATACAACCACAAAGTCACCAGCTATGGAAGAACACAAGGAGTTTAAAAAACAAATCCCTGGCACAAAAACAAACAAAGCAAAAAGGAAAGTCAGTCCTGAAACGACCTTGATTCTTGTCTTGGGGTTCATGAGTCCTCTAAGAATATGGTCAAGAGCTGATGGCTATCTTGGAATAAGTAAAGCCAAATTTCAGCAGCCAAGAATGACCTCCAAGAGAGAAGGTCTCACTATGCAGAGTCCCCAAGGCAGGAAGAACCAGGTACAGGTTAGAACTGGAAAGAATGGGTATCCCTTTGTGAACTACATCCCACTGTGGCCCAGACTGAAACCCCTTCCTGTACACTGTACTCAGGAGAGGATTCCTCACCCCAGTCAAAGACAAGACTTTGACTTAAGAAAGGTAACAACACAGAAATGGGTGACACTGATCCAAACAGAAGGACGAGCTTCCCGCAACCATGATTCCACTCCTCCTACAAGCTTGGGCTCTGATGCTAGAAAGCCCCAGGCATCCCTTGAGGGCTGAGTACTGAGGGTCACATGGTCCCAGGCCTGACATTACCAGAGAAGAAGCAGTGAGCACAGAAATGAAGGAAGGGTCAAGAGGGCTGGATAGACAGCCTGGATCGGTGTCCTGTGATGTCCAGGCTAGAAACCTGCTTCATTTGGAACCTTGGCTTCTTCACCCGAATGGTGCATGGAAAGCGATGTGGTTCATGGCTAGTGCAAGTGCAGGACTGTAGTGAACTGTGTGTCTGTACAGGTGACCTGTAGGAAGGAGCAACAGGCAGAGACGCTACACTTCCTAGGATCAGGGTAGGCTCCATGCATGCAAGGGCTGCAGGCACACTGACGCCCACTGGGATGCCCACTGCCTTTAGCCTTTCCACAGGTCCCACGAGTTACACTGCCGTTTGTGCATCTGCAGGAACCACCGGTTCCTGGGGATGAGTTTCAGAGTCTAGCCCCTGTTTTGGGATTTGGTGAAGCCATGACAAGGTCTAACACAGACAGCTCTGCGAGTGGATACCCTGGAGCCACAGAGTGCACCGTCTTCTCCTGAAGCAGCAGCTGCCCCAGCTGCTGGGAGCAAAGGCTTCCTTCTCCCAGGAGGCAGAAATGGCCAGGGCTCTGGCTCTGAGCAGGCCAGGAAGGAGGTGCCTTGCCCACTGCCTAAAGACATGCTCCACTCATCTCCAGGATCCAGGGACTTCTGAGTGACAGCAAAGTGGTGTCTGGTTCAAGACAGCAAATCTCAGAAGTACACTGCTTTGGAGGACCAGGGGCTGCTGAGGAGGACTCCAGACCTAGCCTACAAGTTATTCACGGTGAGCCATCACCTAAAACTACCTTCAGTCCAGGCAAACACGGCCTTGTCCAGGCAGACATCTGTGCAAATGAACTTCAGGTGAAGTGCAGTTCTGGGACGATGAGATGCATTTCCCCAACTCATCCTCATTAGCTGCTAATTCTCACCTTACAGCCGAGACCGAGGCCCAGAGGAGCTGAACGACTTGCTCAAGCTCACACAGTGCACAGCAGAAATGAAATTCAAACCTAGGAGGTCTGACTTCAAAGACAACTGGTAGCCAAAACTCTGTCCCACAGCTTGGCTTTTAGAAGTACTTAGACTGATAGTTTCTCTGGAAGATGAATGGTGGAATTGGGTGACTCCCATTCTACCCCTAAATGAAGGAGGAAGACTGTGGAGGCCCTGAGTGCTTTACATGTTAAGCAAGTATGTTGGGCTTTCCCCTGCAGATGGAGGTCAGGAGTCATGGAGGAGGGGTTTCGAGTGAATGACAGCTCCGGATGAGGGATGACAAACAGGAGCTACAGGGTGACCCTGGGTACATCCAGGATGGAATCTAAAGGGTTCCACTTTTCATGCCTGTGCCTCTGTTTCTTTGTCTTGAAAATGGGAATAAAACTGCGCTGCCCTTAGAGGTTGGTGGACTGATAAACTGAGTCAATGTTGGATCGACGAATACTTGGTGTTCTTACTTTGAAACACCGTTGTGATTAAATGAGATGGTGTACACCTGTCGCTGGTAGTCACCTAAGAAGGGAGGGTCACTAATATATCTATTACTGGGGACCAAGAGAAGAAGGCTCTTCAGAGGCTATAAGTGAGAGTCATAAACTCCATGCAAACCAATAGAAGTGGCCCCCAAAGAAGTGTGTTTGTGGGAAAGGATCCTCGTGGATGAAGCTGGGGTCACCCTGTCTAACCAGTTTTTACCATCTCTGAAGACTCATTAGTACGTCCTTAGTGCCCGGGAAGATCCTGACCTCATTTTCGGAGCGTCTCCAAAGATAGTTAAAGGGAAGTTGGTACTGGCAGCAGCTGCCAGTCCTGACTACTACGGAAGACAGAAAGAAGCCGGCCAACTCCGAGCTCTGATCAAGTTGGCTTCACCCTGAGCTCCGCGGCCTGCGGCTCAGAAGGGACCAGGAGTTGTCCCAAGAGAGGGTCCCCACCGCGGGAAGCCAGCAGCACTAGAGAACCGAGGAGACTCGAGTGGACGTCGTTACGCAGCCAGGATCGCGGGGTAGGGGTGCGTCTCCAGGACCCCACGCAGCCCAGGCCTCCCCTCCCTCTCCAGCCCCGGCCTCCCGTGCAACTGCCCCTCGCGCCGCGCTTACCTGGGACCAGACCCAGCAGTACAGCCACCGCCAGCGCTAGGAGCCGCAGCCGCATCTTCCCGCCGCAGCCGTCCGGCGCTGTGACCCGGGAGAGCGCCGCCGCCCGCCGGGCCCGGCCCGCCCCTCGGCCTCCAACCACCGTTCGGGCCAGCGCTGCTGGGTCCCTGGGTCTACGCCGAGCTGGGGGAGCGGCCTCTTCATCCACTGGCTCGGCCAGCCCACGGTGTCCTCTTTCACCACGCCCACGTCTCAGATGAGAAAACTGAGGTGACCCTGGCGATTCACGACATATAGAGCTAAGGCGTCCAGAAGGACCTTGTGATCTCCCTGAGGCCTTTAGATCTCCTAGTTCCCAACCTGGTTATTCCTAAGAGGGATCCAGGCCCTTAGGGATCGGGCTCATCTGCAAACCCTGAGCCTGGACCTCACACACTCGCTCCCTAGGCACTCCATCCAGGCTCACAACAGCTGAAAGAGAAGCAACTTTCCACTGCTGCCTTGAACTTGGAGAAGGAGATGGGGGCTGGGCCAGGATCCCTGAAAA
Source organism: Rattus norvegicus (assembly GCF_021556685.1). NCBI lineage: Eukaryota > Metazoa > Chordata > Mammalia > Rodentia > Muridae > Rattus > Rattus norvegicus. Next base: position 8,215,772 of record NC_141549.1, on the reverse strand, counting down.
GTTAAAGGGTTCCTGCAGGGGAGCTCAACTTCCCAGGTGACAGCCTGGGATGTCTGTAACCTCCAAGTGCCTCTGAGTCTTCCAACTGCGGCTCTGTAACCAAGGCAATCGTCCAGTCCTTCCTGGGTTGTTTACCACATCACCCAATGGTGAACATCAGCAGTCATTTTGTGCGTTTTATTTCCGGCTCCTTTGTGTGTGGACGGGATGGGGGAAGCAACAACCAAGTAGGCCTTGGTTAAAAGTGGTCCCTTAGGAGGAGGAGGAGGAGGAGGAGGAGGAGGAGGAGGAGGAGGAGGAGGAGGAGGAGGAGGAGGAGGAGGAGGAGGAGGAGGAGGAGGAGGAGGGGGAGGAGGGGGAGGGGGAGGGGGAGGAGGAGGAGGAGGAGTGAAAGTGGGAAGAGAAGAAGGGGGAAGAAGAGGGAAAGGAGGCAGAAGAGGAGAAAACAGAAGTCCCATGTCCTTCCACTTCAAGGGCCTGAGGAAGACTGGGAGGTGTGGAGCAAAGCAAGAGGTACTGCCGGTGGGTAGTGAACCAGCCGATGGATACCTACTCCTGGGCAGCTTCAGGGTGGACCATCCACTCTTCCTGGTCATGCAGGGGCTTTGCCCTTTGGGATCTGCAACCTGGGAGAAGTCCCCATGGAGCAGAGCTTCCCAGGGACTGCACTTCCCACCAGGAAAGCCAGGATGGAGACAGCACCTTCCCCACTGAGCCAGGCCTGCAGAAGCTGAGCTGCTGGATCAGGCACCAGGGCAGGAAACAAGGCAACCAGGTCTAGTGACACATGTCTGCCCTCCCAACTACAGAGGGGGCAGAGGCTTGCCAGTGTAGGCTATTTAATAAGGCCTTTTCTACTTTGAGCCTCTCCCCCTCAAAAGGTAGTGATGCCACTCAGTGGTGCAATGCTTGCCAAGCATGTGTAGGGCCTTGAGTTTGATCTTCAGTCACACACACACACATACACACACATACACACACACACACACACACACACACACACACACTCACAGGGTGGGGGGTGGGGGCGGGGTTTAGGGTCAAACTGAGTCCTACAGCCCAAGAGTGCAAACATCCTTCCAAGATGTCCATAAAACAGCACAGAAACTACTTTGCCTGCATGCATAAGCCCGTGACTTATTCCATCCCTTCTGTAAGGCCCCAGATTGAATAAACCAAGGTTTGGTGTGGACCCAAAATATGTCCAGGGTTCTGTGGACACATGACTTCTTTTCTCTGTATTTGTGTGTGTGGGTGTGTGTGTGTATGCATCTGTGTGTATGTATCTGTGTGTGTGTGTCTGTGTGTGTGCATGTGTGTGTATCTCTGTGTGTATGCATGTGCATGTGTGTGTGCATGTGTGTGCCCATACATTCATATGCAGAGACCAGGACATTACCATCACCTGTCAAAATAGGGCCAACAGCTGGGACCCAGATTTCAACACTTCCCTGTGGGGCACAGTTCTTAGTCGTGGGTACAACAATCTGGTCCAGTTCCCAGAAGGCAGAAAAAGGGAACCCCAAGGCTCTAGAGCGAGGGTATTAGAATAAAGCATGGGACTGGGACAGGCCACCTGCATAACTGACCACGAAAAAATGTGCCTCTGACCATTGGTTTTCAAATAGGAGACAAAGCATCTCAGGTCAGTCCTTGCACTTTCAACGAATAAAACACTCACTGAGCAAAAAGATACAGGAGATGTTCAAAATCAAGGCAGTTAAAAAGACCCAGGTATTGTGGATCTAAAGATAATTGTTGAAAAAGATGTCACTGACGGTGTTGGAAAAATTTGTGTGCAGACAAACATACTGTATGCTACGTGAGTGGCACTCCCTAGACAGGGCTCTGAAGACGATGTGTTGATGTTGGCACTTGGGGTTTGGTGTTGACATGACAAACTACTTTTGTTAGCATTTTGTCTAAACTCTGCCCTATGGTTACCCAGCAACAGCCAGTTATACCTGACTTACTATAAAAGGGGCTGCTTGCCCACTCTGCTCTCTCTTGCTCTTCCCCTCATCACCCCCCCATTCTCTTCCCCCTCTCTCTTCACGTGTTCATGACCGGCCTCTATTTCTCTTCTCTTCTCTTCTCTTCTCTTCTCTTCTCTTCTCTTCTCTTCTCTCCTCTCCTCCCCTCTCCTCCCATTCCCTTCCCTCCCCCCCTCTCTCTGCTTCTACCACCATCTTGACTCCCCCTCTCACGCCCTGAATAAACTCTATTCTATACTATACAGTTGTGTGGCTGGTCCCTCAGGGGGAAGAGATTTCTCAGCATGGGCCTGCTGAGGCACCCTCTTCCCCCATACCTGACTATCACTTCCCTAGAACATATATATCCCCCTTTATCTTTTTATAAACACATCAACTCTTAAATAAACAAGTAATTGAAATAAAAGTTAGTATCTGTAACATGTAGTCTGAAATATGTGTGGAGGGACACACATGCAGAGAAGGGCCCAGTGAGGAGATGTCACTACGTGAACAGCACACAGATTTTATTGTGCTGTCATTGAAACTTTTGGGGTGTTTCGAAATAAAATCTAGAAGTGAACATTTGTTTATGGCCAGTGTGGTGGCCTCTGCCTGTGGTCCCAGCTACTTGGGAGGCTGAGGCAGGAGGATTGCTTGAGTAGATTTGTTCAAGGACAGCCTAAACAATAGCAGATGTCATCTTTTAAAAATATGTTTGGGCTAGGGAGATGGCTCAGAGGGTATGGGACCTACCCTATAAGCATGAGAGCTGGAATACTGATTTCTAGAGCCCTATAAAAGCCAGCAGGGTGTGGCAGTGCACCTCTAATCTGTAAACTTACTGCAAGGTAAGCAGAGACAGGAAATCACTGGAACTAGCTAATTTTCAAAACTGACAGAGAAGAACTTCAGGCTCAACACAAGGCAAGTCTTAATATACAATGGAAAGAGGGATTGAGGAAGACAATGATGTCACTGTTGAGCCTACACACACACACACACACACACACACACACACACATACACACACACACGTGTGTACCCTCATATGCGTGCCACAAGAATGCAAAACACACTCATGCATACACACCACACACATACACACACACACACAAAAATGTTCGCAGACTAAGACACTCTCACCTTTATTTGATCGGTAGTTGGTTACAAGCAACCTATCATTCTCTAAGATGCCATGCAGATTTCCATAGGTCAGTTATAGCAAGTGGCCATTGAGTGCCCATCCTCCCTCCAGTTTCAGAGATGTTAGCTCACGATCGATCTCTCAGGTTTTATGCATCTAAAACGAGGGCTTGGCTATCAGAAAGTTCCCAGGTTAGCCCCTTAATAAATTAGGAAACAGAAAATTGAGACGTCTTACCACGGCTGGCACAGTGGTGCACTCTTGCTGAGGCAGAGTTATGGGTCTTCATTTGAAGAAGTGAAGGCTGCCAGCTTGGAACAGTTCCAGACCTAAAGGTTCATGGAAGAAAGAGAGGTCAAAGAAGGGCAGGATGGTCAAAAAAAAAGAGTTGTGTACATGGAACCCATCAGTTCCTTGCCGGGAGTGACAGCCTCACTATCCAGAACACACCACGAATCACTCTCAACCCCAACTCACCTGAGAGGCAAGTCACTTCCACACGCCATCATATAAAATTAATGTTGTTAGTCTGGGCTTCTTGTTATTATAATTGAATGAGTTCGATGCATGAATCTGTTGGTTTGCAGTTGTGATTATAAAGTTGGATGTCGATGTTAGTGCTGTTTAAGCCACTTCAGCAGCAGTAACTTGAGTCAGCACGGTTTTAGGAAGTGTGTTCTTGACCCTGAGAAAGGACAGAACTGGAGGATACTCAACACTGCTCTGGGTGTTCTTCTTGTGGGACTGACGATAACCGGAAGCACTCGTGTCCTTTCCTTTGCTTTCCTCATTCATCTGGCGCCAAAACCCAACACGCTCTCTTCCAAGGAACTCGGCCACTCCAAGCCAAGTTGCTGGTGTGACTCTCTAAGTATGAATAGATGGTTTGCTCCTGCTGGATTTTGTTACTGACCATAGTCTGCCTCTTCAGACGCTTCTTTCCTCCACCTTAACTAACCATCCATCTCTCTGAGGCTGCTCAGTAAGTGTCCTGTCCCCCTGCTGTGCCCTTCAGGATCCTACCACCTTACTAGGCAATTCTGTTTACTAAGACCCACTTTGCACCTCTCCAGCTGTTTTCACCTGTATGTGCTCTAACCACTTGCCTCTCTCCCCTTCTACTGGGTGTCCCGATGAAGCTCTCTGCTCTGTCTACTTTTAGAATGAAAGACACATTGGTGTGTCAGGAAGCTTCTTCTTGCCCTACCGGGCCCCCATCACACACAAAGGCACACCTCTCCCCTGTGATTTGGGACATTTCTCTCTGAGAAGTCTCTCAGCCCTGTTGGGACTGATTGAAATTCTTGTTACCACAACACTTACCCCTTCTGCTCCCTCATGGGTCCTCTCAGCTCTGTGAGCTTCCTCACCTCCCACTAGGAGCTGCTGGGGGGCTCCTGGGTCTGAGACCTTTCCTTGCCTGCTTCTTCTCCAAGCTACCTGGTTTATCTCTTCTGTGCCCTCCTGGGTTCATTCTTTGCAAGTTTCCACGCCTGCTCCTCGGAGCTGCCTGCTAAGTCTCACAGTTTCTTTATGCCCTTGTGGCTTCTGCGATATTGGAGTCCTCCCTAGGGTGGAGAATTCCATCTCCCTGGGGTGAAGATGGCTCCTTCTTGTCCCTTTTGACTACACTATTCTCTCTTTTAGCTGACGAACCCTCCCTATAGCCAAGTTCTTTTTGTGACCCTTCTTCCCTTTCTCCTTGGACTCAATTTCTTTCTTGGATCCAGAGATTTTCTTAAAGCCACGCTGTCTTGCTGAAAACAGGGCTTGGCCTCTGTATAGCTTGTTGGCTAAAGACCACACACTCAGCGTTACAAAGTGTCCCAAATTCTAGCAAGTTCTGCCACTGAGTGAACAAAGGATCCCAAACTCTCTTATCTCTAAGTTTTTACAGCTTCCCACTCATAAATCTTTTATCTCTATGATTTGTCTGTGGTTTGCTCTCATGAAAACCTTTAAGACTATTGCGCAAATTCTTTATCTCGGGATTGATTTGTAAGGTTCATTGGGTGTGGTTAAAAAAATTGTAAAATCTGCATGTAACAGTTTGGCTTTAAACTTACAGCAAAAGGCTTAGAGTTAAAACTTATACATAGGAATTTTAATTTGCTATAGCATCTTATATATGCAATTCAATTCTTATCTAGAATATACTGTATATGTACCTTAGATTCAACCCTTGTTTAGGAAAACAGCAGCCTTGTGGCTTTCCTCCATCTTGAAGGTTGGTGACCTTCAAGAACTAAGCAGCCACATGATTGGCAGCCATTTTTACTAAGGTTGAATAGTATATGCCATGTGACCTCACCATCTTAAGATGACCACTTGGCATAGAACAATGATTATTAAAACTTCTTAGTCTTAATGAGCTTTCTGTTTATCATTAAGTCTCCCTTTAGAGTAAGAAAGCAGCAAGAAGTCTCAAATATTTTGGATTGGTTTAACATGATAGAAATTTATATTTGCTACAATGTGATATATATGTGATACAACTCTGGTTTAGAATATACTGTATATGATGATAACCTTTCAAGATTATAAATCTCTCTTCAGGTTAACAAAAGCTGATTTAAGATGTATGTATGACTACTCATGTCTTTGCTAACTGTTTAACATCAAGCTTCTGAAACATTAGGTAAGTAAGAGCAGCATATGTTCAATGAGGAAGGTACACTGGATAATCAAGGTTTATAAATTCCTGAGTTCTACTCACGATCACAGTAGTATTTGCCTAGCCCCCTTGTCTTTGTTCATTTTGATAAGCTTCAGCTGTTTGGATAAACTAAGCCATACAAAAAACTTCAACATTTAATAATGGTGCTCTATAAAAGGTTCAGTGAAATCGCCAGTCTCTCTATGTACTGTATCTATGATTAAAATTTTGATACTAGAAAAGCTTCTATTAAAAAATTGTTACTTTTAAGGCTAAGCCGGATCAGGGATGGAATAAAAAGTCCTAGTCTTATAAAAACTACCAAGTTATTGTATAAACTCTTGAGGATAATTTTAAAATGCCAGTTAAAAGTCACCTTATAAATGATCAAATTCCTTAATGTGTTCAGAACTACATTCATAGTCATACTAAGTACTGATGTAAAGTAATTACAGGAATAAACTTCCTCTATATGTTCTCAAAGGCAAGCCTAAAACAAGACCCTATAGATAAGCAAGGTTTGCCTAGTTTAGATATACTTAATGGAGAGATGGTCCAAGAACTCTTCAGAGATCTTATGAATATGCATATAAAATGTTTACTAAAAGGGTTTTTGTGATAGAGAGACGTGCCAGGTCCCTGCAGGTCCCCTGAGATCTCCTCCAAAGAAGATGATGGCAGGCAGAGGAACTCCCCCTGAAGCTTGCTTTAAACGTGGCAAAGCTAGCCATTGGTGGAAGAACCGTCCTTCACCTTGTTGCTGCCAAACTGCAGACAAGCAGGACACTGAGGAGTTGATTGCCCCGCTTCTCCTAAACAAGGCAGGCTGTACCCCCCACCCCTAAGTGTCTACTCCAGAGGAAAATGTCAGATCTAAGCCTTGCAGCTAAAGACTGATGCTGATGAGACCTCTGCCCCCAAGGACCATAGAAGAGCCTAGAGTGATGGTCCAGATAGCCAGCAAGTCTCTATCATTTTTAAAAGATTCAGAAGCTGCTTGGACCGCACTTCCTGCTTACTCAGGTGAAATTTATCCTACTCTGATCTATGATGGCAGTGATGACTAGACGAGTGACAGATGTGTGAGCATTCGTGACCAAGGCTTCAGCTACCTCTAGATTCTCTTCCTGTGTAACAATCAGGCCACAAACCTCACATCCCGAAGCCTCCTCCAGGTGAGAAAGACAGTTTACCTTGCTACCAGACTCTGAAAAGGCAAACTCACAAGATAGGTTTCAAAGTAACTTTTTACTATTCACTTTTTGAAAGGAATTTGCTTTATAGTAAATGCTGTCAGTCAACCTCCTGTGTCTCCTGGCAAATAATTGAACTTTAAAAAGTGATTTAAAGTCTATAAAAAATGAAAAATGCTTCAGACTTTTCTCCCCTTGCTATGCTATTGTTATACTGAAACTTCAGCAGTTCAGAGCTTTAACATTAATCAGTGGAGTCCTGATAAGCTATTAGTCTAGCTCTAATAAGCACTAACTATGATTATCATAGTTGAAAACTCAAGATTTTAAATTCCCTTTGGTTGTCTTACGAGTATAGAGTTAAAAGTGCTTCTCGTTGTGCTAAGAACATCTGTCTAGTTTATATACACAGAGTCTTCTGGCTAGATTTTTTAAAAAAGTGTTAGTTCTTTTAACCAAAATCATTGGGAGTTCCAGAGTTTTTCCTAGGATTCAAATATGTGAATCTACTGTCTTTGCTATAATGTGGACCCCAGCATAGATTCCAAAACTTATCTCGTTTTATAAACTTCAAAACCTCTTTTCCTTCTCTTGAGATTCCCCTATCCCAACTCCCAGGACCATGGGCCTAAAAGTTTCAAATGTACATCTAAAATTGTTTCCCTAAACTCTCTTTTTTTCTGCCCCTAATATATATATATATATATATATATATATATATATATATATATTCCAGCAGATTTCCAATCAAGTAAAGACTGCAAGCTGTACCAACTGCTGCCTGCAAGTCCCCAGCCCCAAATGGTCCAGCAGAGCCTGCTCTTCCTGGACTTGGCCAACATTCTAGCTTTTTGGGTCCCTAACAACAATGTGCCAACATCAGCAGGAAGTAGTCACAGAAGATTTCTTCAACCCCTATCATTCATTATGAACAAGATGTCTGGGATGTTGTTTCAAACCCGGGACAAGTGTTTGAGGTGTTTATTAATATATCAAAGTGGCCTCCAGTTTCTCCCAGCATCCTCCAGTCATTACCTGTTACAGACTATGGCTGGCATACATACAGCACCCTCTATCCTAAACTCTCCAGCCCAAGGTAGGCTGCCCTATCCCCAGAGGCTCTTCCCTATATAATCCAGACATTTTGGCCACCTGCCCCCTTTCGTACCTTTGGCTTCTTGGCTGCTGCACCTGATTCCCTCTCTCCTGCCTCCCTTCCCCTGTCCACACATGGTCCAGCTCAGCCTGGTCATGTCTACTCTGGAGTCTCCCAGATGTCTTGGTCCATGTTTTATCTATATTCTCCCTTTATCCACAATACACTTTCTCCTCCACCATACCTGGGAACAGTCATGTTTTTTTTTTCCTTTTCTCTTTTTCATTCAGTTGGTTTCTTCTGAGGCCTGCCTTACCCCTGGGTTATAGATGCCTATTGCAGTAGTTTAAATGGAAATGACCCATAGGCTTTTAGAGACTGGTGCTATTGGGAGGTGTGGCCTTGTTGGAGTAAGTATGGAGTAGGTATGGTGTTATTCGAAGAAGTGTCACTGGGAGCGGACTTTGAGGACCCAGAAGCTCAAGCCAGGCCTGGTTAGTGTGTGTCATTCTCTACCTGCTGCCTGCAGATCCAGATGTTGAATTCTCAGGTCTCTCTCTAGCATCATGTCCGCCTGCATGCTACTATGCATCTGGCAATGACACTAAGGGACTAAACCTCTGAACTATAAGCCAGCCCCAGCTAAATATTTTCCTTTACATGATTCTGCAGGGCCAGTGCACTAAAGGACAGATCCTAAGGTTGGTATTGTAAGATGGTGGGACCTTTAAGAAATGGTGCAACAAGGCTGGGGAAATTGCTCAGAAATAAAGTGCTTGCAATCCAATCATAGCATGTGAGTTTGATTATCAACACCCGTGTAAAAAGCTGGGCATGGTAGCATAAACTTGATATTGCAAATTTAGGAAGGTTAAAAACAAGAGAATCCCTAGGGCTCTAAATCTGTAAGCCCCAGGTCCCAGTAAGAGACCACCCTTTCTCAGAAACTAAAGCATCAAACAAGAAGTGGGGTCCTGAGGAAAGATATCTAAGGTTGACCACTGACCTGGAGCCACACCCACCCACCCACATACATACTTATAAACATGCACACCCACCCACATATACTATATATAATACACAGAGAGAGAGAGAGAGAGAGAGAGAGAGAGAGAGAGAGAGGGAGAGAGAGAGAGGGAGGGAGGGAGGGAGGGAGAGAGAGAGAGAGAGAGAGAGAGAGAGAGAGAGAGAGAGAGAGAGAGAGAGGTTTTAGATTCCTGAGCATGTGTCCTTGGTGGAGTTCTAGGATTTGGTTTCCTCCTTCTTTTCTCTCTTTCCTATTCAGCTACTAGGCAAACAAGTTTCTTCTGCCACAGGTCAACACCAGCATAGTATTCTGCCACATTGGCCTAAAAGCAACAGAACTAAGCAGTGTAATGGGCTGAAAGGTCCAAAACTGTAAGGGATGGTAGGATGGTTCCTGCCTCTGGAGCACAGCCAGCAGGGCATGAATCTTGTTGAGTGTTACAGTTACTGGATGTGTAAGGCTTCTTTGTACATATTTTACTTTATGCTCCTCCTTTGGAGAATGTTCTCCCTGCCAAGGTTAATGATTCCATGATAATCATAAACAGCACAATTCCAGGAAGCAAAAATGTGTCTGGTATTCCTCAGCAAAATGGTAACACTGTGACATTCAAGACTAAGGCTGTGGGAAAGTATTCTGAAAACATGAGTTCAAAAATACATAAACCAGTATAAGAGCTGTTCTTTACAGGATTTCTCAACTGTGCAAAATGTAAGGTCTCTGAGTTCAAGGTCTGTCTACAGAGGAAGTTCCAGAAGACCCAAGCTTAGGCAGTGAAGGAGTGGGAAAAACAGAAAGCTGCTAATAATGTAATAGAACAAGGAGGCCATGTTCCAGCCCCAGCAAACATCAGAACTTGGCAGCTTTGGCCATGTGGGCCTTTAAGGCCAAGGGGTTAAGGTCATATAAACTAATGATTCATGGAATAGTCAAAAGGACACCATGGGTAAATAACTAAATTGATAAGCAAATTCTAACAAAGTACCTTATGAAAAATAAAGGAGTTAGCTTTGTTCTGCAAGAGAGAACTATCTCAGGCAGAGACCTATATTGAGCAGACTACAGAGCTGTAAGCTTGCTCCCCAATCAATGACTTGGAATCATTTCTTCCTAAACACCCCTTCCTCAGGACCCTCTCTCAAGCTGAGGGAGATCCTCAGCAGTTTTCAAAAGTAGATACCCCATGTATTTGTTATAGTAAGACAAAGTTAAGAATACTTTCCTTTCTAAGAAGGGACATAGCTGACTAATACATGTGACCTTTCTCTATACAGCTTTATGCCTTCCCTCCCCTTGTAAGGGCATCAGTTACAGTGAATTAAGGCCCCTTGCTGACCCACAATGATGGTTATGTTTATTATCATTTTTATTAAGATATAATCCATATGCCATAAACTTCCATTTTTTAAACATACAGTTGAATGCCTTGTTACACTTACAAAGCTTTGCACCCATTTTTAATTTTGGAATGTCTTTATCACTCAAAGAAGAAACACCATAGAAATTAGTGTCCCTCCCATGCCTCCCCTTGGCTTAATGCTGGGCAATTACTAATATGCTTACTGACTCTGTAAATGCACATATTTTGGATATTTAGCATGTGCAGAGTTAGACTTTGTGGCTGGCTTCTTTCACATTACATAGGGCTTTCAAGATTCATTCAGGTATAAGGTAGATCAGTGCACACTTTATAGCTGAATCATATTCAATTGTATAAATACATACTTTGTGTTTTATCTGTTCACCATTTGGTGGACATGGTTATTTTCCCATTTTTAAATTGAGTTGTATTTTTTCTGAATATTCACTTGTTTCCTTGTAGAAAATATTTTGTCTTAAATTTTATACCTATGGTTTTTATATCTATATCTGAGTTTTAGTTTTAGCATATATGTTAAGGCCGTTTCCATTTTTTCTCTCTCTTTTCTCTTTATCTTTGTGGACACATATATGTATAACATGATAGGAATTCGATTCCATTGTTTTGTAAAGACTTATTTTTAAGTGCCTGTGTGTGTACCTGAGTGTATGTATATGCACTATGTGTGTGTGTGTTCAGGCGCCCATGGAGGCCAGAATGAAGCATCGGGGCCCCCGGAGTTACAGGCAGTTGTAAGTTGCCATGAGAGTTCTGAGAACCTGGATCTTCTACATGAACAGCAAGTGTTCTTAACTGCTAAGCCATTTCTTCAGCTCCTCAATCCCACTGTTTGCCTGCAGATATCTAGTTGTCTGGCTTCAACTGTTGGAGAGATTAATTTTTGCCCATTGAATTATCTTGCTCGGTGCCTGTATCTGAAAAGCAATTGACCACAAATGCAAGGGCTTATCACTGGTTATTTCTTCTCATGTCTTTATCTTATTTTTTTTTTTTTTTGCATCAAGACTGGAGTCTAGTCGGAAAGGGTTTTAATACAGATTTAAGCACAAGCATTATAAGAAATGGAGAGACGTAAGAGCAGAGTATTCCATGTCCTAGAGGGAGTGCAGGCTCAAGAGAGTCACCTCTCATGTCCTCTTCATATTTATTGAATCATGTGATTGTTCTTTCAATACTATTGCCAGACGTAATATTTTTTAACTATCCTTATCAAGGGATAACTGGAACGCAGACAAGGTGAATTATACCTTTTACCCTTGTTTAAATTTGATGATCCTGTATGTGTTTGTACGAGATTAATACATCATTTGCTTTTTACTGCCATCCTTGGCAGGCTTTGTCATCAGCTTCCTGCAAGAAATGAGATCTATTTCCCCACCAAGGCTTGAGAAAATGGTTTAAGGTGGTTTATCCTCTGAAATGTTTGTGGTCCCTTGAAAACTAGAGAAGATGTTTCATCTGGTACTAGGCTGCTGTGGAGGTCCCAGATCTCTGCAAAGTGATCACTTTAAACTACAACTGAACATCTAGTGCTACTGGGTTACAGACATTTTGGGAGTCAGTCACTGTGCGAAGCATAATTTTGTCCTTTCTCCCATCCATGTCACCCAAAGTGCTCCTTCCAAATTTGCTTACCTGAGATTCCCATCATCCTTTATTTGTCTCATGTCCTCTTTAGCTCTTCTCTGTCCTCCAGCTGCCATTTAATCTAAAACCAGCATAGTCCATGGAGCTGAACATCCATACCTTCCCAGACACCTTCATCTGTCTCTCGATTCAAGCTGGAGTATTGGTGTTGCGGTTAGAATACAGTCTGCAGTCAAGCTGCCCTACTACACACAGCAGCCATGCAGCCTTGATGAAGTCTTGGGTCACTCAGCAACAAGAGACTACTAAGGCTAGGAACCACATCTTGTGGGGTTGTAGAGAATGTATGTGATTTAATATGAATAAAGCTATAAAATCAACACAGTCTTTGCACACATTCTTTAGCTTATCAGAGCTAAACACATATAAACATGAGTTTAAAGGGTAGAACTCTAGATTTTGGCTACTGTGTCTGACCTTAGTTTCACCACCTACTGATTTCACAGAAAGGATTCCCTTCTCAATAATGTTTCTAGCTCAGCAGTCTCCTCTCTCCGTAGACTGTGCTTGGAGTCACTTCCTATGCCAAATAGCTTTTCTATGACTCAGACAACATAGATCTTGTAGCATTTTTCAAAAGCACATTCAGCCAGCCTTTTAAAATGATAATATCCTCATGGCTGATTCTCTGGAACCCATAGAGGGAATACATTGTACACGAGACCCATGGGGAACACCATAGGCTCAGGTAAACATACCCATGTAGGTGATGACAACCATCTCCATTCTTAAGTAGCACCCTTTGGCCTTTGGCATCCCACATCTTTCAAACCAGCCCCCTCCTAGATACTTCTCAAACTTACCATTCAGCCTCCCAATGAGTCTCTCCTCCTCTTTCCTCACCTCCAACTCCATTCTTTTAGCTCTAACGTTCACCACCACACACCCAGAGAAAATGCCACATCACCTCCCCCAGTGGATACTAGCCAGACACCATAGTCACAGTCTTCTGAATCTCCCTTGAATTCCTCCGGCTGCCAGACTCCATGGACCCTGTGTCCCCAGCCCTTCTGCCCTTCTCTATCCTTCACCATGTTCACGGGTGGGAACTCAGGTTCTGTGATTTGCACTCGAAAGGCCTGCTTGACTACCATTCACATACGACAGGACACAAGTTGATCATTTCCAAGTCATGTTTTTTCTTTCTTTTCATCCCTCCCTGCCTCAGTCCTCGATTTCCCTGGCTTTGTCTTACACACACACACACACACACACACACACACACACACACACACACACACATGCACGCACACACTGGGTTACTTTCATTAGAATACACACTACTTCTGTTCTCAGCTTCCTTCTGCTCCATCATTGCTCTACCACCAAGGTGTTTCCAAACTTGCCCCTAGACATTTGTCTCGTGGCTAAATCTGACCAGTGCCCATCTGACCTCTGCTCTTCTCAGGCACTGAGCCTGCTCCATTAAAACCTAAAGGAAATGATAGCTTCGTCCTCGCCTCACTCAACTCCCCTAGCAGCTGGCTCTGCTCCCCTTGTCTGAAAACCACATTTCCTTATATCAGTTGGCTCAGAAGAAAAACCCTATGAAGTATCCCTTCCCCATTTCTTGGTCTTTTGGTTGTAAGTTAAGCCAGCTTCCCAGTCTACCCTGTTCTCTTTACCAGCCCATGCTTGTCTAACTCCACTGCAGCTCCCTAGGTTCTCATCCACTACTGTTGGAATTCTGTTAGCATCCTCATTTACAGTTCTGAGTCAGCCGTGTCTCTTGGTCTAATTCAGAAACCACTTCACAGTCAACATCCCTACTTGATCTTGCCTTCAGCATTTAAAATTCTCAAGTCCCTGGTGACCACTATCTCAGAGCTATGTCCCCATGCAGACCATGCTCACCTCACACACAAACATGATTGTGTAAGGCATGAATATGTGGATGCTCACAAACACGTTCACACATACCCACACGCGCACATATGTCTGAATTAAACACACTCCTATCTTCCACCAAAGTCTCCCCTACCAGTCAGCAAATATTTCCTATCAACTGATGGCTCCATCTCTTTCTCTGTCTCCAAGGCCTTCATGCTTGATTCCCTGAATATATCTTGAATGAAACCATTCCTCTCATCTCATGGAGTGCATTTCTTCCAGCACTGCCGCAGGCCCAAGTGGCTGGCAGTTCTCTGAACACTGACAGTCTACCTCCCAAGGCCCTCATTTTGCCTAGCTCGTGTGTTCTTAACCAAGAGAAATCTTACCACAGCAGCACAGTTACTACCTGGGTGTACTTCTGATTGTCACGGGATTGTGGCCTCCACAAAGAATCATTTGCCTCGGTGTCAGCAATGCATCTTTGTGAAACCCTCACAGTATTCTGTCTGGCGTAGTCAGTGTATGCACACCTTCTGATCAAATGGCTTGTTTTAGGGCCCCTCCTCTTGGGTCCTTGAACCTTCTGAGTGAGATTAATGCTTTCCTTTACAGCTGACTTTGTCATGTCACCATGGAGCTTGTATACAGGTTGAGCATCCCCAATCCCAGGAACACAAATGCAAGCTGTGACCAGCTCCCCAGTCCAAATCTTTTTGAGCATCAACATGATGTCACAAGCAGAAGACTTCACCCTTGACCCCATGTGTCACTGAGCCCCAAGCTAAGTCGAATCCCTTCTGAGTAGATATATAGGCTGTGTGTGAGACCAACGGATTTCGTTTACACTTAGGTCTCATTCCTACGGGATCTAACGGGATCAATGATATCTCGTTGTATATATGCAAGTGGTCCAGCTTCTGGAAGAGTGTGAAATGACGGGACCGCAGGCATTTCTAATAAGGGCTACTCAGCTTACATGGGCTTCACCAGCCACATTCCTAACCCAGTGGCCCTGGCTGATGTCTTTGTTTGCTCCCCTTGGTCCCCTGTACTGGACAGGAGGAAGGTATTCACGGTAACATATGAAATGTGTGTTTGAACTGACAGGTAACAAGGTCTTCCCAAGCATCATCTTCTGGAAAGCTGCATGGTTCTCCACATCTGTCGGCTGGTCACCTATACTTACATCCCCACCCTGGTAACATGGGTCACTCAAGACACTGGGTACCACTTTGTCTTATTCAAGTTTAATCCCAACAACATAAGACATAGAATTAGGGCATATGACAGATTCCTAACAATGAAAAAAATAGGGCCGAAGCTTCATTTGCAGTTGGCTCCTCCGTGAGTCACTTGTATTTGAACAGCAAGTGTGGATTTGCTGCTGCTCCTTCAGCAAAAATAGAAATCCTGTGGCCACACGCTTGCCTGGTTCCCATCTTGCATCCACCATCAGGAACTCTTGAAGCCCTCTTCTTTGGATTCGGGTTTTGAAATGGACTCTAGTGGAAATCTCCACCTTGGGAGAAAGGCTCCCACTCCTCCCACCTTTGTTGCTCCACATGCCACATGGATGGCTTCCCCCCCACCACCCTTGTCCTCTCCCCCTGCTCTGGTGGCTCTGGTCCAACTGGCTGGAAAAGGAGCAGCAACCCAAAATGCTGGAGGGAGGGTGGGCAGCTCACCTCCGCTCTCTACTTTCCCTGTTGCTGCAGTGGCTGTTGTTTCTGCTGCTGATGCAGCGGCTGCTGCTGCCTCTGCTGCTGCCTCGGCGGCTGCTTCTGTGGCTGTGGGTGTGGCTGTGGGTGTGGGTGTGGCTGCTGCTGCTGCTGTGGTTTCTGTTGCTGCTGCTGCTGCTGCTGTTGCTGCTGCTGCTGGTGCTGCTGCTGCTGTTGCTGCGGCTGCTGCTCCTGCTTCTCCTGCTGCTGCTTCTCCTGCTCCTCCTCCTCCTCTTCCTCCTCCTCCTCCTCTTGCTGCTGCTGCTGCTCCTGCTGCTGCAGAAGCACCTTGGTTAGGGGCCTGGTACATTCACTACTGTCTGAAGGGCTCTGCTCCTCCTCCACAGGCTGCTGGTCCTGTCTTTGATCTTGGGCCCGCTTCCTTTCCCGCATCTCTTCGAAGAATATTTGGCAGCTGAAGCCATCTCGGATGCCATGCTGGGCGTGGTCCAGCAGCGCCTCCAGCGTAGGGAAGACTCTGCAGCAGGCCACACAGCGCAAGCCGTGGTTGGTGGTGACCAGCCAGTCTGGTGGTGCTCGTAGCTCCTGCATGCAGCAGTCCACAGGGTCCTCAGTCTGCGGGCAGTAGTGCTTGCAGGCTTCCAGCTCCCAGCGCAGGTCTGTATTGGAGGCCATCTCGAAGGAGGAGCCTTTCCTCCGCTGACGTTTGATGAACTCTGCCTCCCGTATAAGGGGCTTCCTGGTGACTGGCTCGAAGCCATCATCAGTCTCCCAAGCCACTGCCACGCCGCGCACGGTCTGCACGTGGGTATACAAGGCGCACACGCTCTCAGGTGGGGTTTCCTTCTGCTCTTCGGACTTGTTAGAGTCCCAGGACTGGTACTGAGAATAGGACTGATACTCGGAGGATGACTGGGATGATGGAGAGCTGCTCCAGCCCAGCACCCCCTGTGCCCGGGCTGCCAAGTAGATGTCGTCCTCAGGGAGGAAGGCAGGCCCTGGCCGCGGAGATGACTCATTCCTCCTCATGGTCCCTGAGAAGTGAAAGGAAGGACAGTTTCGTCAGTGTGCTCAGAAAGGCTCCATTCGTAACTTTCCTGAGAAACCACAAGCAAAATAATGCAGGATCTGCCCGGCTATGGGAGGGTGCTTGCTATTCATCAGAGATGACCATAATAGAACGATCTCAGAGGGAGATAAGGATAAAAGAATGTGTGAATGTTATCAACTGAGGTGTAAAAAGCCAGCACCTGGTAAACTGAACGCAATTGTATTCATGGCTTAAGATTAAACAAACCAGGAACAACGTGCACAGAACAGACACAAAAAGTAATGGGCCTGCTAAATGAAAGAGGCTCTCCTGTGATCTCACTTAGAAGACACTGTAGAAAAAGCAAATCAGTAGGGACAGAAAAGTTGCCAAGAGCTGGAGGGGTGAGCAGGACAGAAAGGAGCCTTAGAGAAGTCTTGGGGGCCATGATAATAGTCTGTGCATCGGCTTGGCTGTCATTTGCAGGAACATTGTCCCAGTCCCTTCCACTGTACACATCATGTACTTGGCAGACATCAGTTCAATAAAACTCACTTGAAAATCAAGAATGGACCTGGGCTGTGGGGCTGTGGGAGAGCCTGTTTGTGACTTGTCTCTATCTTGGGGGATCTCTCCTCCACTCCTTGGAAACATGTTGCATCCCTGTCACCATGTAAGAGTGTACTAGGCCTCCATTCCATTAAGATTCAAAACAAGCCTAAGAAATTTCACTACCGTGATTTTCATCCCACCAAGGAAACGGAGGCAGAGGATGATCTGCGTACCAGGCAGAGTCTCTTGGCTCCAAGAGCATATCTTTTCCTAAAGTGCTACCAGCAGACACACCCTGGTGTCCCCTGAATTGGCTTTCTAGATTAGCGTGTATCCATGAGGAATGCTTATATTATTGCAGGTCTTACAGGATTAGCCTATTTTTCTTCAACCACACATCAAAATCAATACATACATGTGAACAATTTCATTCTCGTCTACGTATCTCCTGAAATAGCCCCATGGATGCCCGACAGCTTTCCCTAAAGACCACTTTTCTTATTTGGTTTGTCTGATCAACATACCCCTTTGCTAACAACATCAGGACCAACCTTCCTCTTCCCCATCTATTGACTACCTGGCCAGCACACTCCTGTGCTCTCCTCTGTGGCGTCTGGGCTGGCCATGCCCACGGCCGTCCCATTGATTGGTGTCTGTTCTCCCCTGCGCTCCATGAGATGGCGTTTCATGACTTCAAACCAGCACCCAGAATCTCGGTGAGAGCTGGTGTGGGCTGTGCTGAAAGCCCTCCAGCCAGCCCCAGCCTGAGTGGCCACATGGTTACTAGGACCCTGGCTTTATTCTGTGATGTCATCAGTGACACGGGTCTGTTCTGCAAGGCTAAAAGTCCCCTGCCGGGTTACCAGGAAAGGGTCCCAGTATGACCTTATTTCCCTCTGTGGCCTTTTCTCTCCAGTCTCTTCTCGGGAACACGCACACAAAACCAGACACATGTTCTCAAGTATGTGTCCACACGTAAAGACTTAGATGCAGGGGTTGGAGAGATGGCTCAGAGGGTCACAGCGCTGGCTCTTCTCTCAGAGTTTGCAGATCCGATTCCCAACACCCATGACACCACCTGTAATTCTAGTTCCAGGGAGCCCGATGCCTTCTTCTGGCCTCCGCAGGTGCTGTGCTCATAAAGAGCAAAGATAAATGCAGGCAAAACAGCATTCCACACACAAAATGAAAATATTTCAGGCAAACTCATAGGCACTTACACACATACATGTAAATGTTCCCATGCACAATCGCTTAGATACACATGTTAAAATACACATCAAACACATAGACATGGTACATTAGTATATGTTCTCACATTCACACCGACATACACATAAGCATATGAAGCACATACACTCACTCACACGCACGCACGCACGCACGCATCCACACACAAGGACTTTGAGAATCGCCTTCTCCTCTATGTACACAATCAGCCAAGCATGAATCCGACTAGCCCCACTCTCTCCTCCAGCACTTCCTGTCATTTGCATACATTTGCATAATTTTTCCATGCATTTCCTGCATCACCCTGACCATTGCTCTGTCTCACCAGCTTTAGTCCCTTGAATTCTAAAATGCTCAACAGTCCTAAAAAGTGACGGACTTGTGAGAAGCCCATTGCTCCCAAAGCAATACTAACACCACCCAAACAAACATTTTCCTGGCATTACTCCACCTAGGAGGTAAAGCCACTACACAGAGCTGGGGAGCTCTACTGAGCCTTGGGAAATCAAACATGCAGTAACAGAGATCTATGCTGACAGTTGGAAGAGGAAACTGTGTGTTCTTTCTTTTCGTATAAACACAAAGGCATGCCTTGTAAGATGATGATGATGATGATGATGATGATGATGATGATGACGACGACGACGACGACGACGATGACGACAATAAAAAGAAACAAAAGAAGCAAGGGTACCAGCATAAATTTAGATGGGCGGTGGAGGAAGGTTAGACCATTTAAGGGATAATGCAAATAATAACTGTCTGGGGGGAAAAGAAGACTCAGCCAGTAAACAGCCCTGAACGTTCATATTCAATGCTATAAAAAGATGAACTTTGGTCTCACCTCACATGAAACAACTGGAACATTTTCATATGGCTCAAGGTTACATTTTAACAATAAGTGTGTAGAGAGTAAAGTGACTTGTATGCAATTCCAGCGTGGCTTTACTAAGAGGTATCCGTCCACACAAGCTCTAAGGGTCTTTTTATTTTGAAGTTTTATTTTATTTTGTGTGTGTGTGTGTGTGTGTGTGTGTGTGTGTGTGTGTGTGTGTGTGCGTGTGTGTGTGTGTTGCCAGTGGGAAGCAGGGAAAGGGGTACACATGTGCCATGATGTTTGTGTGGAAATCAGAGGACAATTTAGAGAAATCAGTTCTCTCCTTCTACCCAGTGGGGTTCTGGGGATAAAACCCAGGCTGTCAGGGTTGGTAACAGTTGCCTTTATCCACCAAACTCATGGATGGACCCTTTATCCACTGAGCTGTCTCGATGGACCCTTTCCAGGTCTTTGTCATTGTGTCAGTATGTTACCAAAGCTCACTTAACATTCGCAGTGCTAGGTGGTGCTACCTAAGAATCCCCACACTGGAGAGAGGAATTGGTCAAATCTTACCTTGAAGTCTATCCTGGCGATACACTGCAAGATCCATTCTCAAAAACAAAACAACAAAACATGAAAACAAAAAGCAAAGTTACAATTTGTACCTGCATTTCTCTTAGTGAAACGAAACAAAGAAGTAAAGGAAATTAGTAGGCATGCTCTCCCCACCCCAGAATTAATTAGATAGCTAGGAGATGTCTAAGAGGCCATTCCTTGTAGCCATCATAAGGGAACTGCACCTTAAAAGCTCACTTGTCTACTGCATCACAGTCTCCACTTATAAGCGAGGCAAAAGTGAGAAAGACAGACAATACCAAGTGCTGGTGAAGACTAGCGAACA
Source organism: Rattus norvegicus (assembly GCF_021556685.1). NCBI lineage: Eukaryota > Metazoa > Chordata > Mammalia > Rodentia > Muridae > Rattus > Rattus norvegicus. The sequence goes on along the minus strand of NC_141549.1, from coordinate 8,195,607 downwards.
ACTTCCCCATGGCCCCCTTAACAGAGAAACTTATGTTTTGCAAGTTCATCTGTACCCACCCAGCACTCAATGGATGTCAGTGGGCATGCTGTATACTGTACTCGCCCCATCATCTCTGGCCTGGGAAGGAACCACATCTGCATTTTATAAAACAGACACACTGAGAAACACTGATTCCAGCTGTGGCTAGTGATAGAAAAACCAGGAAACGTTCAGATAGCCACCAAAAGAAAGAAATGGTCAAAGAAAGTGCAATGCAACCAAACTGTGTAACACCATTCCACAATGAGAGCCCCACATACTAACAATCAAACGTGGTGATGGTCTTATCAGTATAAAAACTAGAGGTGTGCCCTTCTCCACCAAAGCTCCAAATCGATCCTGTATCAGACATATTTAAAGGCCCAAAGATAACTTGCAAACAGCATACCCAAGCGTGAGCAGCCCTCATAAGAAAGGAATATTTAGTTGGATCGTGGGAGACTGACTTTCCAAAGATGGTGCACTAGTTGACTTTTCTTTTGCTGCGATAAAATACCATGACCAAAAGTAACTCAGGGAAGAGAGGATTTGTTCTGGTGTATAATTCCAGAGAGCCCATAGGAGTTGGAGGTACGACAGCAGGTACTGCTGGCTGATCACATTTTCATACACACCGGGGAAACAAAGGAAAAGAACAGGAAATAGACCAAAGTATGCGTCTCAGGCCCACTCTCCTCCTCCAGCCAGGCTCCACCTCTTTGTTGTCAAGTGAGAAAATTCCTCCCTAAGCCTGGCCCGTAGGCAAGTCTGTGGGGTATTGTTTTGGTTGATCACAGACTGATAGATGTGGAAGGGCCCAACCTGTAGAGGGCAGTGTTATCCCTGGACATGGTCCTGAGTTGTTTAAGGAAGCAGGGTGGTCAAGCCATGAGAACCAATCTAATAGGCAGCATTTCTCCATGGTCTCCCTCCAGGTTCCAACCTCCAGGTCCCGGCCTTGAGTTCCTGCCCTAATGTGCCCTTGTGATGGATATGATGTGGAAACGTAAGCAAGATAAACTTTCCTCCCCAAGCTTCCTATGGTCATGGTGTTTAACAGAGCAATAGAAACCCTAAAACAATCACCAAAGTTTCCACCATCTCCCCAGAAGTGCTCTACCAATGGGGCCAAGTGTTGAAGTACATGAGACACGGGAAACATTTCTTCATTCCAAGCACCACAAATGTCACAGCAGCTTCAACCCCCTTCCCCCCTGTGTTCCTCTTGCATAGTGTGACAGGGTCCCGCATCCTGGGCCAGGGAAGATTCAGTAATTGTCTCCGACAGTCCAGTGGGAAGGATAGGAGCGTCCCATCTGCCACTACTAGGCTAGCAAAGGTGGCTAGATTCTCTCCACCCTCACCAGTCTCCTTTCCAGTTATCCTCCATGATTCGAGAGCACTCAGGGCACATGCAAAGGCCAGACGGACATTCCCCAGGCATCTGCTTCTGTGAGCCTCTGTCAACCCCTAGCTTCAGGAATCCAAGCGTCTTCAGATGACCTCGCTACCCAGCTGTGGAGTGGTGCAAGTAGGGCCCTGCCTGGATCCTCCACCCTCAGAGAGAGGGCGTGTTTGTTGTGCCCGATATTAAGGAACGATCTGCTACCCAGCTACAAAGATTCAGTGGGCATTGGTTTTCCTTGTGGTGTTTGAATGTGTCTGAATGACACGGCTCACGGTGGGCAACCCTAGCCTTGCTTGGCCATTTCAGAATCAAGTGATCACATGGTTTTCCAGGACAGGCTGAGAGGACACTTCTTGCCACCCCAGCTGTGTGACTTTTTGTTCAGATCCAGTGTCCTGTCAGCAACATCAGCGCCATTAACCTCAGATAGCAAACTACCGACTGGATGATATGACTTGCGGATACCTGGCCTTGATTTCAGCTGATCAGTGTCTAGTCAAAAGCATGGTTTCCAGACTTCCTAGAAAGATCCTCTCTCCTCCCAGAATCTCCAAGTGACCTTTGAAATCCACTCTCTGGTCCCAGCAGGTAGGCACTGTTCACACTCCTTATACACAGGGAGGTTGAGGCACAGTGGGGAGGGTTACAGAAGGGTTTCTATCCACTGTGTATATAGGGCAAGGCTGCTCTGCTGGGTTGTCCTAGTGTGGTACAGGAGTTTGCTTCCTATCTTGTTTAAACCCTACAAATAGCATGTGTTGTTCTTCAACCTCACAAGGCCTCTGGACTGTTTCTGTCCTTGACAAGGACCTTCCACTTAATCCACGCAGACACTGAGCAGAGAACACCCAAAAAGGCTTTGCTCGGCCCTCTCCAACCCATCCCTACCCCTCCCCCAACCCCAGCTCCACAGTTTTCCAGCTGGTTCTTTGGTCTTGCCAGGAACCTCCTTGCTTCTCTGAGGCAGCCAGCAGGGGTGGTGTGCAAAACCCCAAAAGGCCCAGCACAGCATTTTCTTGGAGCTCTGGCTGTCTCTTGGCCAACGCTCTGCACACATCGCAAACGAGCCATAGCCTTGTCCAGAAAGCCTGCAGTATTTTCCAAGCCTCCTTTCTTCCAAACCCTGCCTCGGTTCTTTTCCTCAGAGAAGGAAACAGGAAACAAAGCAGCCGTCGTCGCGCAGGAAGCAGGGACGCCCGCCACGCTTGCCTTGCCTTGGCTTCTAATTCCAGTGAGGTTTGTGCGATGAAATAAGCTATGGGAGCCTCAGATCACCCATCCCACATAACCAGAGCCAGAAATAGCCTGTCTTAGCCTGGCATGGCCAGGCTGTGCTCGGGCTGTGTTTGGAGGATTTCTGTGGCCAAACCACCATGTAAAGGTGTTTCAGTGATTAGAGACCCTTTCTTCCCACTGGAAGGAAAAATGCCTCCCCAACAGTGACAACTTCTGAGTCCCCTCCTAGAAGCAAGCAGAGCTAGCACCTAAGGGAGGGAGGAATGCAGCAGCAGCCTTAGTAGGTGGGTCAGGTATGGACAGAGACAGAGCTGAGGAAGTAGTGTTACAGTGAAAGGATTAAAGATGGCCACATCCTTGCGTTATGTAGACAAAGAAAAGTGCCAGGGTGATCAGACAAGTTGAGGGTCCAACAGAGAAATATTGCTCTCGGAGCTGTTATCTATTGCTTCTTGTCATTTTTTTTAAGCCAATGAGCTAGTAGACCCGCATGGAAAAACTCAGTCGCTCAACCGTGCATCAGCAAGAGTCGGGCCTCAGCAAAGCAAGCGCAAGCGGGAGGCGCAGAGGTTAGTCACTGTCCACCAGGTTTTGTTTTTCTTTTTTTTTCCCCCCCCCCGGAGCTGGGGACCGAACCCAGGGCCTTGCGCTCGCTAGGCAAGCGCTCTACCGCTGAGCTAAATCCCAAACCCCATCCACCAGGTTTTGTAACAGGCTGTTCCTTGAACTCAGTTTGTCTTCAGCTTTTGAACTTCACCTTTGGGCCTCTGAACAAACAGCCTAGGCCTTTCTCTGTCTAGGAGAAGGGAGGGACTGAGCCCTCAGGCACAAGAAGTCCAGCCAAGAGCCTCCCTCCCTCCTGGTCATTTAATGAGGCTGCTGTGTGCAGAAATGTCTCGCTCTAACAGCTGGACTCCAGGAGCTGGCTCCCAGAGGCTGACCACACCCTCTGTGTGTTCTTAGAGAGTCACACAGGAAGCTGGAGGATAGAACTGTGTCTTTACTCTCAGCCAGGCCCCCCAACTCCCAGGCTGCAACTGCTAAATTAACTGGAATGATCTCGTACTTGGACTTCACATCCCTGAGGGCTGGCTTGGTTAACTTCCAATTCCACGTCCTTGCATGCGTTGTGCTGTGTCCTTTGCTCACGCCAACGGCCTATATGGGTGGCTTTGCAGGAAAATGACCTGAAGTTACGTTTGTCCCAGCACTTCCAGCCACCAGAATCATGAGCCAAATCTTCCCCTTGCATAGTGCTTTCAAAGACCCGTGTCAAGGCCAGCCTATTCCCACACCATTCTTCAGAGAGAGGATGCAGTTGCTTAATGAATGAGAGGAAGGTCCCACAACTCTATTCCATCTCCAGCATAAAACCCCAAACCCCAGACATGAAGTAGGTGGAATAGAGGCTCAGAGGCTTGGGCCACACAAAGTGACCAGATGAGAACGAATTAGCAGCAAACTCTGGTGAGGTTCATTGGTTCCAGGGCACGGGACCAGAGTAGTCACCCACAGGACCCAAGATGGACGGTTCTTATAGTCTGGGGCAAGGGCTGGCTTTTTCCCATCTAAGGTCTTGGTTTGAGTGCCTATGGTTATTCAGGAGGTGGGTTGGTGCCACCCGGAACTCAGATTTTGACATCATCCAGGTAAGGAGGTTTACAATGCAGATGGGGTTTTAGCAAGCAGGAGTATGGGTCCGGCCTAACAGGGCTTCTGGGAAGACAGGACTGGGTCATGTGAAATGTCCACCATAACGTTCCCAAGAAAGTGAGCCCAAGCCAAGGCTTAGAGTAGAGCATGAAGCAGGACTTTCCAGTTGACCATCCCCTGAAACATGATGGGATTGGCTGGACATGGGACATAGTTACAGTCACAACATACTAGCCCAGAGACCTGGGAATTCTGCTTCTTGGGGAGTTTGATGCTAAGGGCTATTATTAGCTACAGATGTTCCACATATTCATAGAGCGACCTTACAACGAGGGAAATGGCTTGAGATCGGCAGAACTGAGATCTCACATGTCAACAGCAACAGGGATGGGCATCAGAGACCAGATTAGCTTCTCCCACCAACCTACCTGTGTCGCCTGCATCAACCAGCACCGTTAAACCCTTGCCGAGGTTGAGGAAATTCAGCTTCGTTCACGTGGGAAAAGATAGCAGTCCCTTTGTGTTGCTACAACAAAATACCTGGAGCTGGATGTTTTATAAGCAAAAGAGGCTTATTTGACTCATGAGTCTTATACCTGGAATCTGAGCTCCACAGTACTGACATAGGGTAAGGATGTTATACGTGTGTCTTAACACAGTAAAGGGCAGAAGGAGAAACAGCTGCCCATGGGCTGGTGGCCTCTCTTTTTAAGAACTCACTCTGTTGTATTATGGTTTAAGAACTCCATACATGAATATGGTATTTTGATATGGTGTGTTTTGGTGAAAACCACCCTCATTCCCTCCACTGCAATTCTCCTACTTGCTTGCTTGTTTGCTTTCCCAACCTAGTCCTCTTAATGCTGCCGGTGTGTGTACATGGGTGTGGGACAATCTACTGGAGCATGGGGAGTCTCTCCCTCCCGGGCTGTGACCCTGAAGAAAACCAACGCTCCCTCTCCCAGCAAGCATGGATGGCTGCAAGTCCCTCAGCTAGGGATGGGACTCCATGGCTATCCCCCATATCATCCATGCTGGGATTTTGGCTGTCTTGGTCTTGGAAGGTCAGGAGACATCTTCGCTCCAGGCCGGGGACCCTGATGGCGAGTGGAACTCATCAGTGGCTCCATTTCCTTTTGGTTGTTTCTGTTTTCTACCTGGTGTAGATGCCTCAGCCTAAACCAGTGGCCCTGTATTGTAAACGTTTGTTTACATAAGAAAATAAACAATGAAATTAGGGGGAAAGATGCAGGCTCCCAAGTAAGACACTACACGGAAGGCTTCTTTTGAGATCCTGATCTACCTGAGGCTCTGTACCAGCCCCTCCCACAGGTGCCTTATCAGCTCCAGCCCCCTGGAATCAAGAACTGCTTCCACTCACAGGTGCAGCTAATGGAGCTGGGCTAAGGAGACCTGCCCCGGCTACAAAGGGTTAAAACCGAACCCGCAAACAATAGCAAGTGTTCCCTATGGGAATGAGATGGCACGGCACGCATTTACCAGAAAACATAAACTAGGACAAATGAAGACAGTAAGCGGCTAGGGGAAAGCCTAATAGAAGCCAAATGGGCTGCAGGAAGAGCCACGCCCACAGTGGGCTTGGCCAAGTAGACCTTGGAGGTCAGAGCAGCCTCTCCAGCTGTGTAGACTCTGCAGCGCTCAGCCTTCAGCTCAACACCGCCTTGGAGGTTGGGTGCGATGGACTCAGACCCCTAGGGGTCCGTTGTTCTGGCTGCTGGGAGGATGGCTCACCCCAATAAGTTAGCAAAGCTAAGCACAGGTCTACCACCAGGTGGGCCCTTGCTTTATCGGATGTGGGTAGCACTGCTCCCTGAGTTTGGGTCCCGGACCGTGAGTGTGGAGAAGGTAGGCTGAGTCGCAGGAAGTTTGGCATGTACATTTGATTCTTTTCTCTCTGGCTGTGAATCTGACTAGCTGCTTCAAGATCCTCCCCTTGGCTTCCTGCAGTGATGGACTCTAACCTGGGAGTGTGGGCTAAAAGAACCCTTTCTTCCCGAAGTTGCCCTTTGTAAAAAAGTGTTTTATCACAGCAACAGAAAGGAAAATAGGGCATGTGACCTGGCACACATACGTCCCTACGGACGTGCACTTGCCTGCTCACCCCCTCACCCCCAGGTTTTGTTCTTCCATCTCCTGCAGCTGCTAAGTTGTGGAGCGGACTTCATCACTAAAGGTCCCTGTGAGCACCCCAGCAAACCATCTTGCTGCGCGGGGCTTTCTGACTCCTGCCTTTCCTCCGCCAGACACGTGCACCCACGCACGCACGCACGCTCTCCCAGCCACTCCTGACCAAGCAGTCTCCAGAAGGGCTGGGCTGAAGTCAGACGTGGCACCGCCAGCAGCCCAGCCTAGATGATTTTTGGTTTACAGTTTTGTGTGTTTACAATGGTGAAAAGCGACCCCATGCCTGGAGCAGCCAAGGGGAATATAATCCTCTGAATCACCTGTGACTTCACGGCACTTCCACTGACACTAGGTTTGATTGGCCTGTACCCTCACGTAAATGGCGGAAATCTCTGCGTCCATCCTAAAATGCTCGAGCCGTGTCATGGTGTCCATCTAAAACTATGCTAGACCGTGTTGTAAATTACTCTTTATTGAGATGTCTCCCCCACCCGAAGATGAATTACTCAGAGTCGCTGGACAACAACGGAAGTTCGTGCCTGTTTTCCCAGCTGTCTGGACCCCAATGTGTTATGGCTTTCTTTCCCTTCCCCTCACGCACCTCTCTTCCCTGCTTTCAGTTATTAACATGCATTCATTACAAAGTCACCGAATGGGAGGCCTGAGTCCTCATGGTGCTTTCTCCACCTGGCATCCATCTTTTTTTTGAAGGGACACTAAGAATTTAACATTGGGAAATGTCCCATAGGTCCTCCGTAGGCATCGGTTCCTCTCTAAAATGGGCTATTCCTATGGAATTTGTAAAAAGTCTAGGGGAATGGGTGCTCCTTGCAGTCATGTCTCATACCTGGCCTGGCCCCCTCTGGGGAAGTGGTTGACACTCCAACTAGGACTTTGTTACTTACCATTTCACAAACTTGGTATTGGGTCCCCCACCACTTCTAAGCATGAGGTGTTTAGAGAACGCTCCACGACTTGGATACTTTGAGGGTTGGGCTGGTACACATCTATGTCCACCAGGAAGATCAGAGCCTTCCTCAACTCGGTGCCCAGACACTGAGTCCAGAGATTCCTGGATGGGGATCAGCCATCCTATGCCTGCTGATCTTACCCATGGGAGTAAAGGCATCACCAAGTTAACTGCTCTTTAAGAAAAGAAAGCGAAGGATGAACTTCTGCTGTCCTTGGAGTCAAACCTGAGCTCTAAACTCAGAGGCCTGAGAGGAGGCTCCCTCGGTGTTAACGCTGGATATAGAGGCCATGGAGTCCAAGGTCCTCAGCACCAAGGAAAGGCACTGGTAATTCAGTTAAAGCTGGCAGATGGCTGAAAGCCACGAAGTGCCTGGTGGCATGTGGAAAGGGTACCATGGGCATGTGGTTCTGGAAAGAGGGGACAGAGGGCGCAGACTGAGTCATTTTACCTTCGGTTCCCCCAGTAATTGGACTGTTTGCAACTTCTTTCTGAATCAAGCATAGTCATTTAAATTTTCCCTCCTGGGCCTCTCACCAGTATTCTGTGTCTCTTGTCATCATATCCTTTGATGACATCAAACTCTGTAGAGTTGCCCTGTCTGCCACTTTTGAAAGTTAATACCTTGACACGGACCATGGGACTGGCAAGATAAATCATTGGGAAACGGCCATGATTCTGGCCATAGGTCTGTCGTTCTACTTCCGTTTTGTTTCCAGGCAGTTCCTGTTTTGAAAAGGAAGTCACCTGTGCTTGTAAAATGTGTCAGGACTCAGAGGAACAGAAGCACCAGAGTAGGTGTATAGAAAGAAAGGTTAGCCTGAACAAAATTTAGGGTTATGTAGGTACTAAATCCACAAGGCAGGCCGGCTGACAGAAGACCAAAAGGAGCTATGGTAGAGTTCATAGCTGAGGCTGTCTATTACGGAATTTCTTCTTGCTCAAGACAGATCATTCTTTTGCTGTATGCAGGCCTTCAGCATACTAGGCGAGGCCCACACACACTGTGGAGGGAAATCTGCTTTACTCGAAAACCAGAATTTAAAAGGAAATCTTACTCACCAACAAATCCATAGGATCATTCAAAATAACTAAACCGTGTATCTGGGCACTTTGATGTACACATAAAATTAGCTCTAACACTAAATCCCTCTCACTCAGCAGGACTTGAACTCATGCTCTCTTCTCAGCTGTAAGACAGTCACTGAGCTTGCTGCTCTGAGTCCTGGGTATTTCAGATAGGCATTTAGGCTGTGCATCAGTCAAGGACTGGAGGGGAGTTTTAAAGAAGACTCACTCCATCTTTTAGTCGACTTTCTTTCTGGGATTGATCCCCAAATTCTAAGAGCTGGGATGATGAGGCATCAAGACCCACCCCCAGCCTTGTGTGCAGTATAAGCTGCCCTTGGGAAGACGCTGGATACTGAGTGGACCTTTTGTGCCTTTTAAAGGTGATTTCACTGCTCTGTGCACAGAGTATATTGTGAGCATAGGCAAAGAGATAGATAAAGATGGATGACTTGGCCATCCCCGTCATTCATCCCCAGGTTAGATTCCTGCATTGCTCTGATGGCCCCCACGACTTCGAAGTAAATAAATAAATGTTTTTGTTCCAGCAGTTAAAACTTGTGTATGCCTGTCATTCTGTGTGTGTGCTGTGTGTATGCCTGGGTACATTGTGAATGTGCTTTGTGTTTATACTGTGTATATTCTGTGTTCTGTGTGTGTGTGTGTGTGTTGTGTACATATATATGTCTGTGTGTATGCTTCAGTGTTTTCCGTGTTTCTGTGTATATGTCTATGTATGTGTTAGATATATATATATATATACATATATATATATATATATCTGTTTGCCTGTCATGTATAAGTGAATGTGAAGGTATGTGTTTATGCATGTGTGTGTTTGTATTTGTATATGTACTTGTATGTTTTATGTACTCCTTTGTGTCTGTGTATGTGTGTATGTTTATGTATATTGTGTATGTGTGAGTGTCTATGTGTGCTGTGTGGCTGTGTGTTGTATGTGAGTGTCTCTGTGTGTATCGTGTGTCTATGTGTGTGTTATGTATATGTCTATGTGTGTTGTGTGTTTGTGTTGTATGTATATGTTGTATTGTGCACCTGTGTGTGAATGTTTTGTGTATGTGTATGTTGTGTTTCTGTAGGTGTATTGTGTTAGTGTATCTATTTGTGTGTCCATGTGTATTGTATGTGTCTTGTGTCTTTCTGTGTTGTGTGTATCTGTTTCTGTGTGTTGCGTGTATATGTCTGTGTGCTTCTGTGTATGTCTATGTGAGTGCTATGAGTTTTGTATGTGTTGTATTGTGTGTGTATGTTAGGTAAAATTATAAAAGTGTCGGAACCGATTCCCATGTGTACCCTGGCAGTTGCATTCTCTTGCTAGTTCTAGCTTTGGTGGGCCATTTGAACTAGCGCTAATTTGTCTCAGATTAGTGTCTCTCCCAGTGACTCTCTGCTACTCATGAACTCTTTGGTTCCAGTCACCCGGTAAAATCAAGACTCAACAAACTGTAACCCAACAATGAGATTTACATGTTAAATTCTCAATCCACAATACATCCACACAATAAACTTACAGTCAATTGATAAGGATATAAACCACCCACCTAGATAAGATATAATTTGCCCATGTAGACAACACAAAATCCTGTACACATCCATCCCTTAAGAATATTCATAACAACCTGTAAATGTGCAGAGAGGAATCTTAACATCTGCCTCCATGTTCTTTCGGCTGCCTCCCTCCTCCTCGCTCCAGTCTCCTCTGCCTCTAAAACTTTCCTCCTGCCCATCCTTCCTTCTCATCCAATGACAGGCCTCGTTCTATCTTGTACCTGTCTTTACCTACGTAATGACATCAACCTACATGTGTATATGTGTGTTTCATATATGTATGTATCTGTTGCATATGTATATGTTGTATATGTGTCTATATGTAGTTCTGTGTTTCTGTTGTATGTGTGTATTATGTATCTGTGTGTATTAGTATATGTCTATGTTTTGTGTCCGTATGTGTGTCTCTGTGTGCTGTGTTGTTGTGTACCTGTGTCTGTTATGTGGCTGTGCATGTTGAGTGTCTGTGTATATGTGCCTCTGTGTGTGTTGTGCATCTAAGGGTATCTATGTGTCTATGTGTCTGTATGTGGTGTGTAATGGACCCATCCCAGACCTAATGTGTGCTAAGCTCCATTTTCTTATTTACAATTGCACTATAACTTTTATATAATTTTAATTTTAGTTGTGCTCCTAGAAATTAACATGTTGCTTAATTTCAAATTCAAAACACAGGGTTTTATAAGTGGATTTAATAAATTTAACCAATTTACATCTAATTTTTCTGTATTTACATTTTTATTGGTTCATTTTAATTTATGAGACAAGATCTTAATAGTCCAGGCTAGCTTTCAACTCACCGTGTAGCTGAGGCTGTTCCTGACCTGGTCCTCCTGCCTCTTCCTCCTCAGTTCTAGGACTGCAGTCCTGCACCACTGCAGCCACTGTGTCTTAAAGACAAAATCCGTCATTTGCCCCTCCCCCTCCATCCTTTCTCGAACCTCTTCTGGACTGTAGCTGTTGGTAAGCAGCCTACATATTTTTGTCGTTGTTGTTGTTGTTGTTCTTAGCATCTTCATCATTTGCCGTCAATCAGTTAAGAATGAATCAGTCCTCCATAGGGTATCCCACCACCACCTGCATTTTTTTCCCTGATAACAGCTCTTCCTCTTCTCTCTATTTTCCTAGTACCAGCTCCCAGGCTGAGATCACAGAAATTTAGTGAGTGGGTCTGATGTTGCTGCTTTCCAGATGCTAACACGGGCTGTGAGTGCTGCTCACCACCATTTCCCTGCTCTCTCTCTCTCTCTCTCTCTCTCTCTCTCTCTCTCTCTCTCTCTCTCACACACACACACACACACACACACACACACACACACACACCAGTGAAATTTTCATCTGTGTGTTACACCCATAAGCCTATCACTCCAGAGATGGAGGCAGGAAGATCTTCACAACTTCAAAGTCAGCCTGGGTTACAGGATGACTTCCCATCCAAGCTGAACTACAGAGGAGACCATGTCTTAGGAAGAAAGGAAGAAAGAAAGAAAGAGAGGAAGAAAGAAAGAAAGTCAGTTTCCTCTGTGCTGAAGTCTGCCTTCTACTTTCATAGCAAATGATTTGAACAGTAAGCACCGAGTTTCTTCGTGTTGTAAAGTCTTTGTTGCTCACCGGAATGGCTATTCCTGATTGTCGACAATCCAGTACAATCCAGAAATGGAGGGCACGTCTGTGATCCAAGATCTTAAAGCTGCAAAACACAGGCTTTTGATCTGCATCTCGATATGGAATGGTACATGCTTTTGATCTTGAGGCAAAGTGGTCATGAAAAGCTTAGGCCCAGGCCAGGCAATACATACCTTTAATCCCAGGAATCAGGGGCAAGTAGATCTCTGAGTTCAAGGCCAGCCTGGGACAGAGCAAGTTCCAAGTAAAGAAAAGGTTAGGACCAGGTGTGGTGGTACACACCTTTATTCTGGGCTGTGTCTTCTGCTGGAGGCCTACATAAGGGCAATGGAAGAAGAAAGATTCACTCTTCTTCACGTTCTTGTACCTACGCGCCAGGACACCCATCAGAACCTACTTCTTCAGGATCCCAGCTTATACAGAAGATCAGCTGAAACACCCAGCCTCGTGGGACTGAGCAACTACTAGATGCTTGGGTTTCCCATTCACAAGTGCCCATTGTTGGGTTACTTGGACTTCAGACTATAAATTTCTCTCTCTCTCTCTCTCTCTCTCTCTCTCTCTCTCTCTCTCTCTCTCTCTCTCCCTCTCTCTCTCTCTCTCCCTCTCTCTCTCTCTCTCCCTCTCTCTATCTCTCTCTCTCCCTCTCTCTCTCTCTCCCCACCGAGTGTGTGTGTGCATGTGTGTGTGTATTTGTGTGTGTGTGTGTGTGTGTGTGTGTGTTCATAAGTTCTGTGAGTCTAGAGAACCCTGACTAATCACACATCCAAAAGCAAAGTCTCACTAATGTGTTAAGGCAGAATCAGATGAGAACACTTTACAACACGCATGCGCTGGTTTGAATATGCTTGGTGCATGGGAAGTGGCACAATTAGAAGGTGTGGTCTTGTTGGAGGAAGTGTGTCACTGCCCAGTGTGGAAGAAAGCCTCCTCCCAGCTGCCTGTGGACAGTAGTCTCCTTCTGCCTGCAGAAGATCTGCCTGCACACTGCCATGCTTCGGCCATGCTGATAATGGACTGAATCTCTGAAATGGTAAGCCATCCTCAGTTAAATATTTGCTTTTATAAGAGTTGCCTTGGTCATGGTATCTCTTCACAATAATTAGACCCTAATTAAGGCAAAAGTTGGTATCAGAAGTGGGGTCTCTTTTGCACTGGGCAGATTTTGAGCACTCAAAGCTCACCTGCACAGTGAAACACTTCCTCCAACAAGGCCACACCTCCTAACAGTGCCACTTCCCATGGCTAAGCATATTCAAACCAGCCCACGCATGTTGTAAAGTGCTGCTCATGTGATTCTGCCTTCACACTTTAGCGACAGTTTCCTGTTCAGATGTGGAATACTCTGGGGCTTAAAATTTTCTGTCTTCATTGACTTTTGCCAGTGAGAGATGTAGGATGTCACAACCTCTTATTCTCTCCAGCTCTGCTAAGGTTAATTCTTGTGGGTTCATGTCTGTGTGTGCACATGTGTGTGTGTGTGTGTGTGTGTGTGTGTGTGTGTGTGTGTGATGTGTATGTGCTTGTGATACACATGTGTGCCTGTGTGCCTCTGCAGAGCCTAGAAGAGGACACACGGTGTCGTACTCTCCTGAGACAGGGTTTTCACTAAACCTGGAGATAGGCTGGCAGCCAGAAAACCCCAGCCACCCTTCTGTCCCCAAACCCCCCAGCACAGGGATGACAGGGCTGTGTGGCACCAAACTAAACAACCAAGACGGTCTTTTTATGTGCATTCTGGGATATGAACTCTGGTCCTCGGGATTTCATAGCAAGCTTTCCACCCCCTGAGTCCTGGTTCATTCCTAAGAGTTACACTTTTCTTTGTCTATCTGTCTCTCCTTCTAGTACGTTTCCTAAACACATTTTAGAACTTCTGGATCTTTCTTCAACTTCTCTGAACTTCCACTTCACTAGTCATTTAATATCCTTCTGAACAATAACACCAGTTTCACGGAAGAGAGAAGGTCAAATGGCTCAAATACAGCCTTATTATTGAGGGAATAGCTTGGAGAAAGAAGTTTGTATGTGAGCAACACAAGTGCAATTTGTTTTTCTGAAGATGTCTGAATCATAATTATTTGAATCCATAAATGTAGACCTGTAAAGTATGGAAAACCAATAGCCCACCTAGACAGGATACTGTTGGAGGCACAGATAGAGCGAGTGAAGCAGCCACAGCGTAATATGAAGGCAGCAGTGAGGTCATCGCTCTCTGACCAGTCCCCGACTCTTAAAGATCTCATAAGATGGTGAGCACGTGTTTAATTCAATATAATAATTCCTGATAATTTATTAGAGGACCATGAGTTCCACATATGTACATGCAGGATAGACTTGGGTGAACCTGAGAGGAGGCACAGGGGCTGGAGACCAGCCCTGACTTCCAGAGTTTGGCGGAGGTAAGAGAAGCATGCTGTTTCATGCAGAGGAGGACATTCTGGGGCGTCTGTGGAACAACTCTTCTTGAAAAGAGCTTGCTGGCCGCAGGTGCAGAACAGGCGGCTGAAATACCCATCAGGAAGCACTGGGGCGGGTGGCTCTCAGCTCTGGTCTCCTTCTTCTGTTGTTAGGGAGGTTCCACCTTCCTAGATGACTCTAGAGGTTTCACTACACACAGACATAGCGACAAAGCTGGTCTCCTTTTTTGTGAGAGGACACCGTTCCCTTACTCAGCTGAGACTCGGAGCTCCCCTGATCTCGCTGTTCCCTGAAGTCTGCATTGGCCTTCGATGCCAAGGAGAGCAGCCCCTCGCCCACACTGTGGCCATGCCCCCCTTTATCATGTGTACGTATTATTTGGGGTGCTGGGAATTTAACCCAAGACTTCACGCTTGCCAAGCAGGTTCTTTAGCACTGAGCTCTCCTCTCAGCTCACTTTGCATTATTTGAACAATAAAAACTTTCAGTTTTGTTGACTCCAGTTCAAATATAAGTGGGTCTTGTTAACTTTCTGGGAAATTTTATATATTTCAGAAATAATGAAGATTAATGAACAGTCAGCTTTTGCATAATTCCACTCAGTTTTGCTTGCAACTTAGCTTTAAAGAAGTTTATATCAGGGCCACGGAAAGACAAAATATCTCAGCAGGTAAAGGTGTCTACTGCCAAGCTGGATGATCTGAGTCTCAATCTCCAAAACTCACCCACACAGTGGAAATTGCTCTTTGGTCTCCACAAATGCACTGTGGTATGTCTGGACGGACACACACACACACACACACACACACACACACACACAGAGAGAGAGAGAGAGAGAGAGAGAGAGAGAGAGAGAGAGAGAGAGAGAGGCAGAGACAGAGACACAGAGACACAGAGACACAGAAAAAGAGAGACAGAAAGAGAGAGAGGGAGAGAGGGAGGGAGAGATATGCTCACACAAAAGGAATGAACGAGAATATAATGCAATTTCTAATCATGTATCTTTACAGAAGACTAGCAGATACATTCCAGTTGCGGGATAGTCTACAAAATTCTTTACTAGTCCTCAAAACTGTCCAGATCATCAAACAAGTTCTGAGACTTACCTGCAGCCGAGGGGAGGGAGCCTGAGGAGACAGGATGACTAAATGCCATACAGGATCCTTTCTAGAGCCCAGGGTCAGGATGAGAGTACCATGTGAAAGCCAAGGAAATGCATTGTGTGGGCTTTGGTTTACAGCAATGCCTATAATCAGTTCACTCTTTGTGGCATGCACACCATACCATTGTAGGATACAATCAATATGGGAGGACGTATGCTAACAGCCTTCCCAACAGATGGGCAAATCTAGGGCAAATCTAAAGTTTTTAAAAGACTAACATTCATATCAGTGGAATTTTCCTTTGTCTCTTTTCCTTTGAATGTTGGATGTCGATAGAAGCTGGCCAAAGTCAGTAGTAAGTAATAGCTCATGTTCACCGAGAGCCACCTGGATTCTAGTAGGTTAATAGATTTATGTGCACAATTTGATTAACCCAAAGATACAACAGAGGAGCGTAAATATCAGCCCATTGTACAGATGAGGAAAGTCTGTTAATTTGTTTTGCTTGCAAAGCAGCATTTGATGACAGAGCTCACATACCACAACACTATCCTGTACTCCACAGGCAAAGGATCACAAATAGAAAACACACACACACACACACACACACACACACACACAGCATTGGCTGAAACTCAGGCTTAAGACACACTGACTAGCAAGCCTGGGCTTATATGGAGCCAGGGACAATCCTGCTCTCTGCTTTCATGGTCTGGGGACGTGCCACTTAGATGTCATCTGATAGCAATATGCTTGTGCAAAGGCCTACTTTTGAAGATTGATTAATTAGGATGACAAGTCTGCGATGGTGACAAATGACCCAGGAGGAAAAGAGTCAGTTCTCAGGATGTGCTCTGAGCAGCCCACTGCCCCCTGCCCATATCCCCATTCAGGCTTGCTGTCACCGGCTACTTCTCTGTGTTCCTGTCATGGCTCTGCTGGACTCAGCATCCCTCTGTCTCTGCTCTCCCTCCTGTCTCCTTCATCTCCCCAAGTCTGCTTCTCCCCTCCCCGTTTCAACAGATCTCCCAGGGAACTCTAAACACATTCCAAAACAAATATCCGCACAGGTGTTTGCAACCCTAATTCTCAGGCACAATCGCCACAACCCTTGCCTCCTCTGAGGGAAATGTGGGGCTCACTTTGTCTAGACGTAGCCAGCCCGTCTTGGCTCCCAAGCATCAGTTTAAAAACCGAGGGCTCAGCCGTAGACCCTTCCTAGCTGAGAGGGTTTAGGCTAAGCCAGTGGGTTTGGCTGACCTTGAGAGTGGGCTAAGTCTCCCTCTTTTTCCTCCTTTCCATTATCCCCCAACCTATCCATTCTCACCATCATTGCTGCCTTAACTCAGCCACAACTACACTACCCTGCTGCTTGAACCGGAGCAAGGATGTAGCAGGATACTAGCTCATTTGGAAATCAACCTGCACCTGCCCAATTGGTTTATGTGTGTCTGGTTTTAGCCTTTGATGATGCAAAGGGAAGCTACAGCATCACCTACGAACCCACCCACATTTCCTACAATTGCCTGTCTGTACTTTTAATACCTGGTAGAAAACGTGTGTGTGTGTGTGTGTGTGTGTGTGTGTGTGTGTGTGTGTGTGTGTGCATGTGTGTGTGCATGTGTGTGTGCATGTGTGTGTGTGTGCATGTGTGTGCATGTTTTGAATTCACTTAGAATTTTAATGTCAACACTTTTGACTTCTAAGTAGATACCTCCTTGGATGATTTTTAATTCACTGACTTTGTCAGAAAACCCTCCCACCTCCCCTCTTCTTCCTTCAGGCACTGAGCCCTGCAGGTTCCCCACCACAGCTAGACTGAGTCACTTGTCCTTACTCTTTACGGCGTTCTCCATCCTGTGGGCAGCTACTGGGGTGGCATATATGCTTTGGGGCCTCCGTGGTCTCATCGGCCAGGAAAGTACGGTTTACTTCACGCCTGACCTCTGCTACAATGTTTCCAAATGAGAGTGTGAGACAACCAGGTCTGAATGGCTCTACCCCCAAGACACGGCCCCCAACACTGTCACTGTTCATTGAGGTTGCCCCCAGTATCTCCAAGAGCTACTGTTCCTCGGGGTTCCCTCCCTGGATGCTGTTTCTGAAGAGAGATATCCTCTAGAGTTCCATCTCTGGGAGGGAGCTGCTCTCAAGGAGTTTTCCATTTATGCTAAAAGGACTTCCATTGAACTTGGGTTTGGGGAGTAAGCCAGGGAGGTCTCATTGCCAATGATTTCCTATCATCAGCTCCCACTCCCAGGCACCTGGGGAGAGGATGCTGCTCAGTGAAGAACAGACAGCATTATGACAGCGTACCATAGGACTGTATCACCTACTGACCTCATAGCCATCTTAATTTGCCTTAAGTAAAACCTGTTGCTCACCCAAGTTTGCAAGCATGGGTGGGGGGTGATGCCTTCCTTGGAGTTTCCCCATCATTAAGTATCACATGAACTGCTTCTCTCTGTTTATGTGGGGCAAGGAAGAAAACCAAACTCATGTCTGGGAAAGACGTCTCGAGGTTGCAGTGACAGGGAAGACGCCACATAGTGTGTGGAAAATGTAAAACAGGAACTGAGAATCCAAAGCCATCCACTTTCCCTCGCAAGCAATCCTGCCATTCACAAACCAGATGTTTTTAATTAAGATGACACTAAAAGAAACAAATCAATTACCAGCTCCAGTACACGATGATTTATTCTATCTCGCACGCGGAAGATTGCTTATGAGTACCATGTAACTGCTTCAGGTGATCAGCTAACAGAGGCTGCTAATGAGAGGCACTGTTATCAAGGCAGACAAGACACCCTGGGAATCCAGACATTATTTTAACGCAGCGCTTCGTTTTGAAAAATAGTTTTTCTTTCATCACAGCATGATAAAGGTAAGCCATCTGAGGAGACCCGGACCACACAGCCACCTGCCTTGGTATAGACTGGAAAAGTAGAGTCTTCCAAGACAGATTTCGAGGGAACGTTCCCAGAGCCTGTGCTCTGAATTTTATTCTGATAACAAGAGTAGCAGAGTGTGGGTTTCCCGAACCTTTCATTCGGATGTGATGAGCACTGCAACAATCAGCTCAAAGTCATTGTGTGTGGGAAACAATGGCAGCCTGCATTCCCAGCTCTCCATAAGGCACCGTGCCAGCTTGCTCCGAATCTCCTCCTTCCCAGGGCTGTCAACATCCTTCTTCTCACTTCGCCCTAGGCTGTCCTCTGATCCCATAGAAGGTCAGCCTCGCCCACTGACTCATCAGCTCCCCTGGATACGTACATGGTTATTCTTTAACGCAGGAATCTCCTGGCAGTTAAGACTGCAAGGCCATGAGTTCTACAAAACTGGGCCCGAGTGCTTATAGCCCCACAGTGCTGAGGAGGAAGCTGTCTTGGCTTAGTCCATGAGCCATGTTGGGGTACGGTTTTATTGACATAGATACAGTGTTGTTGTAGAAGCTTGCACAGCTCCTACATCGGCACCTAGGTTGAGAAATACAGATTTAGGGGTTCCTTTTCCCTCTGCTGTTCATTCATGTTCTTCCCCTGGACAGACACTCTTACAGGAGTAACAGCTTTCCTTGAGACACGGGTGCTGCCAATCATGGTCCATTTAGTGCCTGCTCCTACACTGGGTCCAGGTACTGACGAGTCATTGGCCTTGGATGTTCAGACTCAAAATAGATAAAGCTTCTTCTGATGTAGCTGGCCGCTCACAGCTCAATCGCCCGGGCATCTCTAGAAAGGGGCAGAAATGTGGAAGACTCACAGTTAGAGAGGGCTGTGCTCTTAATGTTTTCTTTGTGGGTCCGCCACACTTTTGAGGCACTCACCCCATGTCAGCACCAGGGGGCATCTCCTCAAGTGACACAGAGAGGTGCCTGCAGCCAGTGCTGAAGCCAGACACCGGCCACAAGGCTGTTTCTACTTGCTAAACCCAAGGTTCAACCATTCCGCTAACAGTAGTGTCAAGAACTCATTGCTCAAGATTAGCCAGAATATTTGGGGAAAGTATTACCATCTATATATAAAGAACATGTCCAGATCTGGGCAGACGCTAAGAGGAAGAAGGTAAGGAGGCTTATGGGAATGTAATGGAAACGATGCCTTCAGCTGTAAACCACAAGTTGTTAGCTTCTGTACCAGTTTAGACAGGAGAGAAGGTGCTGGCCATGACATTTTTTAAAGAGAAAAACAGAAGATGAACACCAACCAGGCCCTATCACAAACACCTGGATCTGGAGGTCGGAACACAAAACTCTTGGCTACAGGACATCTTCATGACATCACCAACATCTCCGTGAAGGAGACAGGATTCACGCCAACACTACAGTTTCCCATAAGCATCATCTACAGCGACAATAGAATGCCTCGTTTATGCTCGAGTTGACTGTCCCCTAAATGCAAATGCTATTCATCGGGTCTATTCAGCAACAATCTCTCTCACGGTGTCTGACGCCTCCTGTGGAGGAGAAGCCATGGCAGGAAGATTGTAGGATGGGGCATGTGTGGCGCAAGGCAAGTAAAGGACCATAAACTAACACCATATCTTCACCTAGCTAAGGGGCTAAGGTCACAGTGACCCTCAAGCTTACAGAGCTGAGAGGCAGAACGGACAATGATGAGCAAGCTGGAAAGAAGACCGGCATGGTGGCAAACGAAAGAGAGCAACAGCAGTGTGCCACTTAATCTCTTGTCAACTTGACATAAATGGGGCTCATCTACCCAATGGTGTTCAAAACCTCCGATAGGAAGATACGTCCATCCCATAGGCTCTGACTGTGGGATGAGCATGGAGGGCAAACCAGCCAGCAGCCTTCCTCTGTGGCCTCTGCTTCATATCCCACCTCTTTAAGGCCCCCGCTTTAGCTACGGTCCTGATTTCCCTCTGTGGAAGGACTGGAAGCTATAAGATGAAACAAGGCCTTTTCTCCCCAAGATACTTTGGGTCACGATTGTCATCACAGCAATAGACAGCAAACCAGGACAGGGGTGATCTGGTTAAAGTAAACTATATGCACCCCTGAAAATGTCAGGAAGAAAGCCATTGTTTTGTAAAGAGTAATATATTCTAATAGAAACATCAAAAAGAAGATATGGTGAAAAGGGCCGAGACAGGTAAAGAAGAAAATCTAAGAGAAGGCTTCCGGCGCTGTCAAACGGTAGCATGTCTCTCTCAAAAGGGAGAATGGTCCAAAGGAATGTGGCGTTTGTGGGGGCCGGTCTACACAGGCAGAGGCTGAGCACGCAGCTCACTGCTTTTGTTGAGTTTAACCAGCCCCAAGTTTAAAAGCCCATTCAGGGTTGCAGAGAGGACTTCTGGTATCTGCAGACGCTCAGCGGTGAAGACGCGATGATTCCAGCAGCACAGCCTCCTTGCCATGGCCTCCCTGAGCTACGGGAGTGCCTCCTGGACAAAATCATCCTCTCACAGGAGTCACGACTCTGTGAATGCGGACACCAACAGCCTCCTGGGAGCCAGACACAACCTGCAGTAACAGGCAACCTGGGCAGAGACCGGGACAACCTAAGTTGTCTGGTGAGTACTGGAATTAAACTGCCCAGCCGTGGACGGGAAGAGAGAGAACAAGACATGTTGGACGCCGCCATACAATTAGAGTGACCGTTAAGCCAAGCTATTTTACCATATTCTCCAGAAATCCCATGTAGGCTGAAAAGAGAAGGAAAAAACAAATAAGTAAAGTCAATGTGTGTTTCTGCGTCTGGTGGGCCAAGAAAAGCCTCAGAGCATTTTGAAAACAGGAATGGATCTTAGATATTGTCAGAAATGTTTCACTCGTGAGGAAGTGGCTGACTAGACATTTTGGGCAAAGTCCTTTTCTGACGGCCCACTCTAAGCCCAGCTTCTTGTTCAGTGGATTTTGAATGGATCTCCCGTCAAGGTCCGGCATGCAGGCAGCATGTAGTTGCTCTGTGTCTCCTGTCGCTTAACTCTGGCAGTTTAAGATGTGTCAGAGAAAGGGGAGCAAGCAGTGCCATAAGAGCTGGGAAAGAAGGGGTGCATTTTGACAGATGAGAGTCGTGTCTTGAAAATCCCAAGGGGCCAAAGACCAAGAATCCACGAGGGCAGCCAGAGGAATATGTACTCAAAGGCCAGGTCAGAGAGTGACCGGAAAGACCTTAAACACGCAAGATGTTCAAAATACTTCGGATTAAACTGACCAAGAAAGGTGAGTACCTTAGCAATAAAACCCAAACCCTCTCAGGGAACTCAGGCAAACAGACATGTTGAATGTCTTTATATTAAAACCACGGCATATATTCACAGGGAACGCAGCCTTGAGGGGCCAAGAAAGCTGATGGCGGGTGGAACATGGGTAGAGCTGGAGGGCATCACGTTAAGTGGAGCGAGCTAGACACAGAAAACTATTATGTTCCTGAACACAGGTGGATGTTAGGAAAAAAGTTAACCCGAACATGGATTTCTGACTACAGGAGGGGGTATAAAGCCACACGGCATTTGAATTGTGTCCGGTGGAGGCATGAACTGAGACGGCATACTAAACCCACTGATGTGTGTGCTTATCGCGTTCATTAATCAAAAATAAAATAGATCCCCCCATGGACTTCTGGGTAATGTCATAATGAAGTCAATCAACTTCCATCCAATGTATAAAAATAATAGACCTGCCAATGAAGTACCAAGGCATTTATGCTTATGGCAAACTCCTGAAGTTGTCTGATGCCTTGCCTAAGGCTGCAGAACTAAACTAGCAAATGTTTCCCTGAGGAGGAAGTGCAGTTCGGGTAAGGTGAGGGTGGGAGGAGCCAGCTTGCTGAATGGCAAGGCATACCTGGTTCCTCACCACCTCCAGTCATAGTGTGGTGTCTGCCCATTGCTGACCACTGGTGGCCAAGTCCAGAAACATCCAAGCAACTGTGGGAACTGAGAGCAAGTCAGGCTGGAAAGAAAGCGGTGGGACTGGTAACTGCCATTTATCCTCTGGTTTGTATCCCTTTAAGGTTTATTTAATTATTTTTGGGAGAGCGTGCATATCATACGTGTATGTACACATGCACATGCATGTGTGCCTTTGGAAATCAGAAAAGAGCATCAGATCACCTTGGAGCTCGAGTTACAGGTGATTGTGAAGTTCTGGGAACTGAACCCAGGTCCTCTGGAAGGCAGCAAGCCCTTCAGTGCTGGACCATCTCTCCAGCACCATTTGTTTATTTCTGAGACAGGACTCACTGTCTAGTTCAGGCTGGTCTCTAAGTGGCAATCCTGTCAGCACTGGAATCCCCAGCTTGACCTACTATACTTAGCCAATGTTTCTAGTGAGAATGCCATTCGTGTAACAGACCAAACTGTGTCTATAGCTCATATCACTCAGCAGAATGAACGCCAGTAATCAGGATTTAAAAAAAAAACCTTAAAATACCACAAATATATCTGTTAAGGTATGAATACATATAAAATCAAAACTGGCTGTATGTAAATGTTTAAAATTCAATATGTCTTCATGAAAGGGTCAAGGACAGGGGTTCCATTCAGCCAGAACCTACTGAGAGGGTGACCGCAAGGCAAAAACGTATCAATGGTACTGAGAGAAAGAATTCTCTGTTTATGTTTAAGTAGTCCTTGGTCTTTGTTCCTGTTTTACATGTTCAAAAATAAAATGAAGGGTTTTAAATAAAACATTAAACTAGCCTGAGACTTAAGAATTAGTATCAAATTGGTAGCATTAACTGCATGGAGAAAATTATTATTTAAGCTGAGCTGTATATGCATGAAAAGCAAAACTCTACAGGCGAAAAGAGATGCAGAGCTGCTCTCCTGCCTGCTGGCCAGGCTGTGTCAGGACCCTGCTGTGATTCACATCCTGTGTGCTGATTGGAAAAGGGGGAAATCCTGCCACGGGAGAGATCCAGGGTCTCCATTTCAGAGGAGGTCAGCAAGAAACGCAGACAAGGAAGCTTCGGAACCTCAGAGGATCGGCTTTGCTGTTTACACGCATAGACTGAAAGAACCGAGGAAAAATGATGTGCTAGTGGCCATGAGCGCGGCACATGCTGTGCAAATCTGGGTCTCTAAAAGTCACCCCCACAAAAACAAAAGGAAATCTGAGGGAAAGGGTTCGTGGTAGCTCAGGATGAGAGCAGTACAAAGTAAACCTGACATACTGTGTGTTTGTGTGTCTGTGTGTCTGTGTGTGTGCATGCATGCATGCATGCATACATGAATGGGTGCATGTGTGTCTGTGTATATGTATGTGTCTGTGTCTGTGTGTCTGTCTGTGTCTATGTGTCTGAGTCTGTATGTCTGTATATATGTGTGTGTCTGTGTACCTGTGTCTGTGTGTCTATATGTATATATGTGTCTGTATCTGTGTGTGTCTGTGTATATGTGTGTATATCTGTGTGTGCATGTGTGTCTGTGTATATGTCTGTGTCTGTGTGTATATGTGTGTTTGTGCATTCTCTGTGTGTATATCTATGCATGTCTGTGCATTTTATGTGTGTATGTGTGCTTGTATGTCTCTATTTATGTGCCTGTGTTTGCATGTGTGTATATATGTATATATGTATGTATGTGCATGTGTGTGTATGTGTCTGTGTTTGCATGTGTGTATATATGTATATATGAGTGTGTATATGTGCATGTGTGTATGCATGTGTGTGCATGTATCTGTGTGTTTGTAAGTATGTATATGTGTTTAGTATGAAATGTGCTCCAGGACAGTAGAGTGTCATCACAGGACCCACTTGTCATAAAGAAATACCTTGCACTGACTTAACTTGAGATATTTCAAATAACAAAGAATTTTGAGAGTGATAGATTAAAAGGCATTGAAGTCTCGAATAATAATAATAAACAAAAACTAAAAATTAGAGAAGATAAAAACTAAAAAATAGAGAAGCACCTACCCCCCCCCAAAAAAAAGAATGACCACTGTTAGACAAAGAAGAGGTATCAGGATTGTCCATGTCGTGGTATTTTAAGGTATTTAAGGTTTGTAACTACCAAATGGCAACAGTTGACTCACAAATGAGTTAGAAATAGTTGAGAAGTCAGTGGGTGAGGCATCGTTGAGGGTCAGGGTACAGTCACGAAGCATCAGTCTTCAGAGTATTTGCTTTTGACAGAGAGCATCAGGCTCTCTACAGTGCAGCAAGCAAGCGCAGGGTTCCCTAGCCAAGCTATCACAGGAAACATCACCAACAGAAAGACCGCTGGGAGTCAGGTATGCACCTCCTGGTGCAGGATGATGCCTACACAACACAGGCAGTGTTCTGTCTCTCCTCCTGTATTCCTGACCCCTCCTCCCAATGAAAGAATGGAAGAAAGAATTAAAAATGGGACATTGCACAATTTTCAGCTTAGGTAGTGTCTTAGGGGTTTCGTTCTGTGAACAGACACCATGACCAAGGCAACTCTTACAAAAAACATTTAATTGGGGCTGGCTTACAGGTTCAGAGATTCAGTCTATTATCATCATGGCTGGAAGTATGGCAGCATCCAGGCAGGTACGGTGCTGGAAGAGCTGAGAGTGCTACCGCTTGTTCCAAAGGCAGCAGACTGGCTCTCATGTGGTTAGGAGGAGGGTCTCATTGCCCATCCCCTACCATGAGACACTTTCTCTAACAAGGCCACACCTACTCCAACAAAGCCATACCTAATAGTGCCACTCCCTGGGCCACCTCAGGTAGTTTAAAATGAATAATTCAGGGTTGGGGGGTAGGGAGAAGTATGGAGATCATACATGTTTTGTTAGCAACTTTTCAGTTTTTCTGTGGATTTCAAGATTGTTTTTTTCTCAAACAGAAAGAGGACAAGAGAGGAGATGAGACATGATTCCAGACCTAGAGCCATCCCAGTCAGTTGGACCTTGCTATAGCATGTGGGTAAACCAGAGAAGGGCAAGTTCAACCAGGACCTGGAGATTCTGCCCCTCAGAGTCTGCTTCCAATAAGCGGGCTTTCCCACTCGCAGACCCCCACGAAGCAGAATGAGAGCCAGACAGCCGCCCACACTGAAGTTGGCTGTCAGAGTGGTGGCTTGTTTTTATTAAATGGACTGCGTCAGCTGACTGATCGTCCACTATCAAAAAGAAAGTTGTGAAAGAACTGGACTCTCCCTGTCTTACAGCCCAGTTTTCTCAACTTTAATTGTGCAAAAGACCACACTTCGGCTTTTAGTGTGGCCAAAGGATCATCCCTGGAGAATTTCCCATAGTCCTTAAGGAATGTTGTCCAAGAGAGCTCTCTAGCTAGTGCCAGCATTCCTATCGTGGCAAGCAGAAGAGTCACGGCTGCCACTAGGGCAGTGCCAGCTTTCCTTCCTGTTAGGGAGGATGCTGAAAACACGCCTGGTAACAGAGGGGGATGCTGGGAATAAAGCAGACCAGAAGATGAGGCTGGGCTGGCAATGTGGGTCGGGGGTGGCTCTTGTGCTCAGCCGCTTCCTGGGACCTCAAATTGTCTGGGATCCCTGACTTCATCTAGTGTTAATCTGGGAAACTTGACCACCTCCCTCTGCTGCAGTGGCTCCGTCCTCTTCTTCTACTGCCCATGGCTGTTGCTTTTGAGGGTTCATTGTCTCCTCTAGCTCCCATGCCTCAAAGAATCTAGGACCTTCCTGCTTTGGTGTTCTCTCTGCAGCCTCATGGCTGTGATTCAGAGGTTGTTCCGGGAGAGTCTGAGCACTGAAGGGGCACGCAGCGGGATCCCATCTGCACAGCCCTTCTCCTAGCTCCTGAGGAGGATGTGACCAGCCCACTGCCCCGCTCCCTCCCTGTGTCCTTGGTGTTGTACAGGAAGTTTCAGGACACAGTTCAGAATATCATTCAGTTGTTCCAAGTTTCTCAAACCCCAGGGAGTTGAATCCTCTTCTCTCTTCATCAGCTTCCCTCC
Source organism: Rattus norvegicus (assembly GCF_021556685.1). Taxonomy (NCBI): domain Eukaryota; kingdom Metazoa; phylum Chordata; class Mammalia; order Rodentia; family Muridae; genus Rattus; species Rattus norvegicus. The sequence continues at coordinate 8,169,519 of NC_141549.1, read as the reverse complement.
CGACACCATAGGGAGAGACATCTGTCCTCATATGGCTCCCACAGTAGCCTATGTCCACTGGAGTCCTCCCTTCCCAAGGCTACTGTGCTTGTGTGGGTTCCTCTTGGATTTCTACCTGCGCTCTGATGCAATCTATTTCTCACTGAGTGTGCCCCTCGGCACCTCCAAGGTACCACAGGGTCCCACAGGTCTTTCCTGTCTCACCACTCTCAGATGACTGTCACCTGTGTCCCCTGTAGTTGGACAGAGCTTGCCTTTCCTCTCTTGCCACCCAGTACCTGTCTCATGGCCTCACGTCCATCCATTTCATTCATTCGTTTGTTCATTTGTTCGTTCGTTCGTTCACTCTATTCCATGCACTGGGCTGCCTGCCAGGGCCACAGAGACAAAAAGAAAGACCTGCCTCCAAGGAGGTCACATTTTAAGGTGGGAAATGAACAACAAAACAACAACAGAAAATCCAAAGAATTTAACGACGTGAGATACAACTGTGGAAAGGAGCTATGGAGAAAAACTAAAGCCAGGGCTTTGGGAGACAGCGCAGTCAGAAAAGTTCTTACAGCAAGAATGAAGAGCTGGGCTTGATCCCCAGGACCCTGGCAAAAGTCAGATGTGTGTCTGTAACCCAGCCCCGGGAAAGGAGCAGCACGGGACCCCTGCACCTTGCTGTCAGCCAGCCTAACCAAACCAGCAAGTTCTGGGTTCAGTAAGAGACCTTGTCTCAAAAAATAAGGTCACGAATGATTAAAGAAGACACGCAACCTGCTTCAGGTATCCACATGGGTACACGTGCATGGGCACAAGGCTGGGACACACAACACATCCCTGTGCACACGTGGACAGGAAAGAGAAGGACAGGTGGGTCTCTCCTATTAAAACAAAGCAGGCAGCACTGAGGCAGGGCTGTAAAGGAGGTGAAACTCGAGGCTTGCAACCATCTGAGCAGAGAACCCCTCTGTGTGAGAAAATGGTGAGTGCAAAGGTCCCAGGGCAGGCTGGCCAAAGGCTTGGGCTCCACAGGTAAAGCAAAGCTGCCAGATGCTAGCAGGAAAATTTAGTCTGAGACAAACCCTGGTCATGGAGGAGGTGCGGATTTTATTCTAAGTGTAAAACGTGCATGTTCTAAGTATCAGGGAGAGACTAATCCTAGGTATGCAAAGATAAGTCTGAGGCTTTTGGCTACTGGACCCTGTGGCTGCTGCCCTCATGACCCCACCAGCACTGGTCCAAAGAGAGGAAGAGTAGGAGACAGAACCTGTTGGGGGCCATTTCAGACCTCTAGAGAGCCAATAGCTGTGACCCAATAGCTGAGGTGGGGGTACTGGGTAGGGGGTGGTACCCCACTGTCCAATCTGTAATGACCTTACCTGAGGCTTTTCTCCTTCAACAAGATGGCGCCTAAACAGAGAAAGCAGAGTGTTAGCGGGAAAGGCCTGTGACTCCTTTGCCCAGCTGGCTGATCTGAAGGTTCAATGCCAGCAGGGTGGAGGAGCTCTATAGTGTATCACCCGTTGGGAAGTGGCTCGATGTGCTTGACTGGCACACACATGCAACTGAGTGTTCCCATGACCATGACCCATAACCCCTCTGCTTGCAGCCTGAATCTCCCAAAAGGGCTGAAGTTCTCAGGAGAATGGAGCTTGGGCACTGTGGGATAGGAAGTCAGTTTCTTGACTCTTACTGGTCAGAAAACCAAATCAAAGACAGACATGTGCTTGTGACCAGTAGTGTCCATTTCCAGAAGCCCCCTCAAGGCCTACACTATCTTTAATGGGTCATGTTTTCTAAGAGGAGAGAGGCTCCTTCCTCCTTGTCTTCAGAACTCCCCCACAGAAAATGTCACCATCACCATCTTGATTCTCTCCGAGACTGCTTTGTGGATGTCTTCCAGAGAGAGGGGTGCAAGCCCATGTCACGTTTTGCTACATGACTCACGGAGAAACCACTCAGGCCCTGCAGGGAAGCCCTCCCCAACACACCACAGGCTGTGAACTGCCTCGATACTGTTCACCAAGGCACATGAGCCGAGCCACATCTGGATCATATGCAACCACTTCGCCCTGCTGTGGGTATGACTTGCCCATCAACCAGCTGAGCTCAGGACCTCAGGGTCCCCTGGGGTCAATGCTATCTGGTCGTATTCATGGGACAAGAAAACAGAGGTCTCATTTTGAAACTGACTTCAGATCTTCCCATCTTTCTCCAGAGAGCTTAATTCTCAGGAATACCAAAAGTGCCTGAATACAGAAGTGCACAGTGACAGAAATAGGCAGGAGGCACAGGGAGAAGATGGCTGCAGAGACGCCCCATTGGTTCTCTGTGGAAGTTCCTGGACTGTGGGCTTGTGGGTTTGCTCTGTCTTTTGCCACAGTGTCCCTTAATATCTCCCATTAGGTGGCCTCACAGGACACCATTTGCTATAGCTTGGGTCTAGAATGTTCTCCAAAGCCCATATGTTAAAGGTTTATCCCATAGCTCATCGTGTTTGGGACCTATCTTAGGCCTTGGGGCATGTCCTTGTGGGGATTGTAGAGCCCCAGATTCTTCTCTCTGAGAAGAACCAGCTTCTTCCTCCACACCCATGGCTTATTATATCAGTCCCAAACCAAGATCAATATAGCATGGACCAAAATTTCAACACTGTGAGTCCTACTCCCTTTCCTCTCTTTAAGTTGATTGCCTCCGGTGTTTTGTCACAGCAACACAAAAGGCCAACAGGCAGAGACAACGCTTTCTTCTGCAGAGCAGGGCAGGCTCTGTTTGTCGTGGCTCCCTTACCCTGGGGTGTGTTCTTCAGGTCTGTAGAGTCATTATCAGACAAGTGTCTCCGGATCATGCAAATCTTCAGGGCAAGGAAACCGGCAGATAGGGCTACTCCTAATGCCGTACCGATAACAACGTACTTGAAATCTGAAGCACAGGGAAGAATTGAACTCAGAAGTTAGCTGTCAGCCTCCAGGAACCTTCCAGTTCTACATGAAGTTCAGGGCCATGATCCTGGAGTTAAACATCCCACATGGCAACCTTCTGTGCTTCCCATTCTCCACTCCCAACTCCTCCCCAAACCCTAGAGGCCCACCCTGCAGTCATGTTCCCCAGGACTGGCCACCCGAGCTCTGGTGATAGGCAGCTTACTCATCTGGCTTCCTGACCTCCTCTCTTGCTTGTCCCTTAATCTATTCAATGGCTCATCTATCAAGGATTTGAAAGTTGTCAATACACAGCAAAGCTAAAAGCTAACAGTGAAGGACCTGCTCTCTCTTCAAGGAGCTTTGAGTCTGTTGAGAAGGGCAGGTAAAGAGCTCACCACTATCTCTGTCACATGGCAAGTGGTCTGGACTGGTGTGGCAGTCCACGGGCCCAGAGCTTCCTTAGAGGATTATTCCCTGCTAGTAAAGCAGGCCTTAGTACAAGGAGGAGCAGGCAGTATGGGAGGGGACAGGTGAATATAGATAAGGGCGGGTCTACATTTAGCCTTGCTGCTGATCTGTCACTGGGAAGCAAAATGCAGGGGTGCTAGTCTGTTTCTTCCTCACTGATGGGGTGCCGGGTTCATGGAACATCAACATGCCACTCAGGGAAGGCAAAATACAGCCTATGATGGGGTGCCATCCCGTGTTTCTCCGAATGAGAAATGAGGGGCACTGGGACGGTGGCTGTAGTTCTCAACCTCCTGGATGTTGCCGGAAACATCGAGGAGTTGAGAGTGGGCCTTCAGGCCAATAATGAGCCCAGGGTTGGGGTGGAGAGGGTTCAGTTTAGCTCAGAGTGAGTGCCAGGAGTGTGAAGGGGCCTTGTGTAGGAGTCTTAGGCCTGACTCTGTAGGATGAAGGCCTTCTGTGTAGCAGTCCTTGATAAAGGAAACAGTCTTTGCTTGTCCAAACTGCTTTATTTGTGGAGGATGAGAATGCATACTACCTACTCAGGGTAGACCAGAGATTAAATACGTTTTCCAGGAAGGGATGCCTACAAAGGGATGCTTATTGGCTGAACACTCAGGGATGGAGGACTCTAGGCTCTATGCTATGTGATGGGTTGTCTTGGTCTTCTTAGTTGGGTGTCACAGTCACATGCTCTAGGTCAAGAGCTAGCCCGAACCCCTGTCATTATCAGTTATGACTTTTTTTGGGGTTCTGAGTGACCTTACCAGTTCTTCTGTCTGGTGGCATGGTCCACTACCCCATAGATGAGGATCAGGGAGGATGGCAGAACTTGCTGTCAAAAGCCCGTAAATATAGGATAAGGCATTGGGGGAGCTAGATTAGAGACAGACAGCACACAGAGGTGCCTCCATGGCTTGTATCCCCCAGAATAAAGGTATTTTGACCACTCATTGGACCTGTAGACAAGCTGTGTGCTGGCTAACAAGAACACACACCAGCATGTATTGGAATTCTTCGCAAGGTATCACTCCAACTCTGTACACAGAACAAGGAGGTTACCTACCGATCTCAGTCCCAGCAGACTTGCCTGTTGCCAGCACTTGAGCTCTCCCAGTGCCTGCTAAGAAAGAATCCCAAGCCTTGTTAGAAACCACAGCCAGGGCAGGGGGCGCTTCTCAGCGGTAAGAGAACTTGCTGCACGAGCATAAAAGCCCGAGTTCAGTCCCCAGCACCTGCATTGTAAAAGGGAGGAGAGGGGCCTGGTCACACACATGCCTGTCACTGCAGGACAGAGACAGAGACAGGATGGAGATATACACAATAAAAATAACAAAAAGAAGCCCAATGCTTGTCGGGCTGAGTTCCAGGGGGGCATCATTGGCCAAACCTTCTTCCCTTTGACCACCACTCTCAAGAACTCAGTGTCTTTCTGACTGTCACAGAGTCTCAGGGCCTTGCTAAAGTGCTCAATTTTTCCTTAAAGCCCAGCCAAGGTACAAGATCCTGTTGGGCTCAGCACCTTATTCCTGATCAGTTTCTAAGACCCTGTGTTATCCCAGCCTGCATCCGGTTCACTGTTACCAGACATCTACATTGGGCCACTCCCTTGGTCTAGCCTCTCCTACTACTCTCTCTGCCCTTTTCTGGTCTTGGGTCTACGCCATCTTTCCCTGACTCTCCACACGTAGGTATGCTGTCCCTTTTGGAACCTCAACAGCCCTGTGGTTCTCCGACTTAACTGACCAACTCAATATTAACATTTACACATTGCTCCTGGGCCTCAGCTGCCATGATGGTAGCTTCTCGACCAGCTTTTAGCCACCGAATGTGTCTTTGTGATCTCTCCAATGGCTGCACGGGAGTGTCTAGTACTTGACACAGTACCTGACAGATACGAAGTCTCAATGGATGTCAGATGGATGGATGAATGAATGAATGAATGAATGAATGAATGATGGAGGCTGTAAGCAAGGCCAGCATGCAGGGATGCCTCATGGTTTGGGCCAGGCATTTAAGCTCTGAAACAGAGACCCCACTCACTAGTACACTGGTGGCTCTACAGACAGGCTGCATAGACTGTGGGCCTTAGTCTGAGACAGATGTTATGTACAGTCCAGATGGTCATATATTTAATATAACATTCACTCTGCGACACGGGTCCTGTGGTCATCACTATTTGATGAATGAGAAAGCAGAGATATTGAGAAATTAATAATGTGCCCAAAGATCGAGCCAAGTAGAAGGTGGCAGGGCTGGGAGCCAAGAAGCCATATACCATACCTGTGGGAAATACAGCCCAAGACTCCCCAAAGTTCCAAACCCTACACACACCTTCTCTCCTACACATGTACACCTAGACATCCAAAATATTTACAGCAATAGCCAATAATAAGGTAGAATGATTATGACATATATTATAAAAGGTTATTTAGAATGTATGAAGTGACTCTTGCTCTGTTGCTCTTAACTTCCTGCCCCCATTCTCCTCCCTCCTCTCTCTCCACCTGCTCATGGCCGGGTCCCTACTTCCCCTCCCCATGCTCTGAATAAACTATTCTATACTAAAAGAAAAGAAAAGAAAAAAATGTATGAAGTGTTTATTTCAGGAAATTCCCATTAAGTTTTTCAGATCATAATAGACTGCAGTTGGCTGAAAGTCTAGAGAATAAAAGTAGCAACAGTAGGGACTTAGACCCGCACGCCCACTCGGGCCAGTGACCAACTTAATCTCAGCCTCCTCTCATGCACCTCAGTGGATCTTCCATGGGAGAGAACAGGTGGCTGGGCCCTTCCCACTGAGCTCTCAGGAGGCTGCCTCCTGAGCCCTGACCCCCTAGGGTGAAAGGGAGTGAGGCTCTGCTTGCCGAATGAGCAAAGAGTTTTTCCATTCACCCATGACCACTGACCACCCTCAGTGACACTCAGCACACCCTCAGTGTTCAGCTAGCACTACACAAAGGACAGAGACAGGTTGACTCCATGACAGGCTTCAGCTTGGCAGCTCAAGGACTAGGCCTAAACCTCTGTTTCTAAGAACTGGGCAAGCCCAGGCAAGCCCAGCAAGTTCAGGCCTCAGAAGCAAGAATTCCCAACCCCCAGGGACCAGCGATGGTTCTGGAATGTCTCTAGAGATAGAGCCAAGATTAAGATAGAGGTCTGTGGGACTGTGAAAGGCACCCTGGTTTCCAGTCGAGGACACTTGAGCCCCTGAAGGAGGGTAGGAGTTTCACCTGACTACCGGGAAACCAGGCCAGTCATAGCTGCAGCCCTCCATAGATTTGTGGCCATCAGTCACATAAGGATAACGCTCCATACCCCTCTACAGGTAGAGGATGTGACCACAAGTGATGTAGTCTGAAGACAGATCTCCATTATAATGAGGTACCTAAAGGCCTGGAGGCTTAGCCAAGGACTTTCCCTTCCCAGCCTCTCCTCCCTGCAAAAGGTATTTAATCTCAGGCCCACTCTGAGAAGGGAGGTATAGTTTTACTCATCCACTTTCTGCCATGACAATAAATGTCTTGAAACCATGAACTGCCTCTTTTCATCGGAATCCACTATGGGGAGCCATAGAGAAGGCCTTCACCTACAGAGCCATCTAATCTCCTAAAGAAAGCCTCCTTGCACTCCTAGCAGCGACAGCCAAGCTCAAGCCTACTGTAGTCAAGCCAAAGACAGGACCAGGCAGGACCAACCAAAGCTCCCCCTCTTCCCCACCTCAGCCTCGGGCCTGCCCAAGAGCCTGAGAACCAGGCTGCCTCCCCTCCTTGCAAGCCCAGGGACCCCCGAGCCAACTCTGGCTGTGTCCTGTGCCACAGACTGTGCTTCCCCACCCGTGGAGCGGTGTCCAGAGGCTTCCCCACAGCACAACACCTGTCCGGTAAGCACAGTCAACTTCCAACATCCTGCTTCCCTGAGTGTCCTGAGCCCTATGGTGGAGCAGACATGGGGCCCCACCATTAATCCTACAGAGTTCACCTACCCCTCCCCAGAATACCCCTAATATGCTTTAAGTCAGGTCTATGAGCTCACTTTGGGGTCTCTCCATCTTTATAGATGGTAGACCCCAGCATGCTGGACCTCAGCAGAATAAAATGTTCTTTGAGTTTACATACTATTTGGGTCCCGGGTATCATTCTTCAGCAAATCGTGGACTCTTACAGGTCAGCTGGTTTCTATGTTTGGTGGGGAGTGGAGTCATTGTAACAGTTCAGGATTTATTTTTACAGACTGGTTTCACTTCTAATTGTGTGTATACACAGGTGTCTTCATGCATGTGTAAGTCCACATGACTAAGGAGACTAGTAGAAATATCAGTCCTCCTGGAGTTATGAGTACAGGCAGCTATAAGCTGCCTGGATTTGGTGCCGAGAACTAAATTTAGGTCCTCTAGCAGAGCAACAAGTGATGTTAGCCACTGATCATTTATCTCCTCAGCCCCTAGTTTGGAAGTTTTATCTGAGACACTTGACAAGCAAGTGAATCCTGGAGATTCTGAAGCAAATCTCACAGCCTTGTTTGGACTACAGTTCCTTTTGGAAACATACAGATATCTCTTTCCTACAGAAATCTACCCACACAATGTGCACCTGTTCACATGCGTGCGTGTGTGTGTGTATATACACACACACACACACACACACACACACACACAATGACCTTGATTTTCTCTATTGGATGAAACCCCCAATAAGCTCCATTGCACTGACATTTCTTTACATTAAGCCTGCTGCTGCAGCTACACTGAACCACTTGTGGACCTGGGAAAGACCCAGAACTGCACCCACGGGCTACGGGTGAGAGCAGGATTTCTGGCTGACATTCCAACCTCAGAAATGTGTCCCATTCTCCCCTTGGACCAAACTCTTTGCTGACAGATACACCTCTTTCTGTTTGTAGTGGACAGAAGGCAGGGACCATGAACGGCATCCTCTAGGGAGGCCAGGTCCCTAGGGGTCAGCCTGCTTTTAACCCCCAATCATCAACTTCCCAGGTCTCCTCTTTGGGTCCTCGGCTTGGTGAGCGTTGCTCTTAATGGGAACATTTGTTATGAACACAGATGGCACTGACAGGGAAATGAGGACACAGATGAGAAAGCCAGAGGCCTGTATGCAGAGCCAGGAGCAAAACCCGGCAACCCAGAGGCTGTCACTGCAGCTCAGACCACTGGGGAAGAGGGAAGAGAGCATGGAAGGAAGCTCTAACCAACGTCAGAGCCCCAAGCCCTGCCCAGGCCTCCCCAGGTCCCGCCCTAGTTAACAATACGACCCAGGTTCATGTTTTCCTGAACACTGGGATCCTTCTTCTGGGTCCCAAGGCTGGGACTCCTGCCTTGTGGTCAGCTCAGCCTTTGCAGGTCCCTGAGACACCACCCTCTCTGTACTGTGCTTGGATCCCCGCTAAGCCTTGAGGCATTCCAGTAATCTCTGAATCTTCCAGTTTAGGAGATTTCCTTCCTTCCCGCTGAGGGAATTATCTTATGGAGACAAACCTAGTCAGTGGGTGGAGCTGTGCACTAGAGCAATAATTCCTGCTAGCCAGCCCTCTGGCCACTCGGCGGCAGCCTTTCCCCTCCTCAGGGAGAAAAATCCTCCCTATCCGCCCTAGCTCCTCTGCTCTCACTATCTCACTGGGAGGTCTAGCCCTGCTCTCTAATGAGCCCCTGGGTAAGGATCCATCCAGCAGGCGACCTGCCTCCTGCTAGGGTCACGAGCTGGGGGAGTCCCTCTTGGGCTGTAGAGAGCCTCACCAATCCCCCAGCTCTGCAAAGGCTGGAGGATGGATAGCCCTAGCAGGGCTTGTCTGCCAACAGAGTCATGGAACTGCAGGATGCCTTGCCCTGCACTGGGATGTGTGAGACCCCAGGAGGAAGTTCGAGCAAACCCAGCAGGAGCTTCCGCCCACAAGTTTTGTAGGAGTTCTTGTAATGAGACAGAGCAAAGTACTGGAACCGGCTCTTAAGAGCCTGTGCAGTCCGGACCTGGATGGATATATCATGGCTGCTGTCCCTGAGGCAAATGTCACCTGCTACCTCTAACCCCATGATCCTGGCTGCAACATGCAGGCATGTGCACATGCACATGCATGTGCACGTGTGTGTGCATGCATGCGTGCATGTGCACAGATGTGCACTGTCCCTCATCCCTGTCCCTGATGAGCTGGGTGATGAGGTTGAGCATAACTTCAGCTGCTGCCTTCTAGATGGACTTCCTAAGACCTTGGCACTTTCCGGAGAAGGAGCCCACATAGCCTTCAAGTGTGGATAGGTGGCGTCCTATACACAGGAGCTCTCTTTCAGAGGAACGTACATCAAGGCACTCAATTGTCTCTCCACACCCCATTTGGGTTTAAAGCAGCTTCAGACAAATTTGATGAGGACACAAACACAGCAACCTCTCTGTGCCTCTGCAGCCTGTGGCCCGCTCTGCAGATGGCTCCTGTAAGAGTTTATGGCTCTTGAACTACAGGTGTAGGTAACTAGGGGTAGAGGACTTACTCAACGTGCATGAAGACCAAGTTCTTTGCTGGAACTGAAAAGGGGGGAAAGACAAGAGTAAAGGCCCTATCAAGTAGCCGAGCCTCCCTTCCAGCGGAAGAAGGCAGGGCCACCTCAGGAGAGCCAAGAAGACTGAGCCCACGGCACAGTTTGGACTTGCCCATCTCTGTTGGAATCTGACCCGCAAAAAGCCCATCCCTGGCATCCAGGCCTCTTTGTGCTGTCCACCTGTTGGGTCCACTCGCACTGGGGGCTAACATTCTCTGCCACCTTATTTGGGCAGAATCAGGGTGTGTGATTCCCAGTTGTGGGCTAGTCGGCATGTGTCTTTCTATAAGTATCTGGACTAAAAATAGGGGTGGCCGCCCTAAATGTTTGTCAACCGATGCCTGCCCACACTCATCTTGGTACTTAAACATTGAGGGGTGGGCGGTAGGCCCTAACTTTAGATCTCAGGAATTCTGACATTCCCAGCTAAAGGAAAAAGGCTTCCAATGTCACGAGCAGCATCCACCCTGTCATTAAAGGGTACACACACGAACAGCAGCAGGGTAACCCGAAGTGCCCAGAGATCATGAATTGCCAAAGAGTGACCAAGAGGGCCGGAGTGAGTGTTTGCCACTTGATCCTTTGTAGCATCTTGAGGTTCCTCTGGGGAACCACTTCAGGTGATTCTTGTTGGAGAAGGCTGGCTCCAGGATGGCCTTGAGAACCAACCAGACTGATCACTGACTGAGGGGAGAGTCCTGACACAGGATCATAGAAAACTCAGGCTGTCGAGTGAGGTGGAGAACATGGGATGAGGTGAAGAACTTTAGGGTAGCTGCAGGCAAACCCAGTGAGAGCAAGGAAACAGAGCAAGTCATGATACCCTGATCCGATGTTTCTCGTCACCTCGAAGAATTAGCGCAAAAGCCACCTCCAGAGTCCTCTGGAAAATTCCCATTGGCTCCAGTGGTCCAAGATCACTTCTGATCCCTCCCCAAACCTCCTTCTCCCCTTGTGTCTTGCTCTGTGGCACAGAGGTACCCATAATACTAGTAGAACTCACCCCCCCCCCCCGCCCGGGGCCAGGCTGATGTCTGAGAACCCTTGCAACTTGGACTCCTATCCTGGTTGGTGGAGAGTCTCAGTAGAAGGCAGAGTCTTGGGATGTCTGACCAATCAGTCCAAAGCAACTCAGCGTGGACCCAGAAGTAGCTCAAAGCCTTGAAGTGATAAGATCAAGTTGATAAAAAGTCAAGCAGGGTTCAACTACAGAGACAAATGTGTGATAACATTGCACACGTGACCCTGAGCCCGTGAAGGGCTACTGAGAGCACCGCCATCTTCTACAATGAACTGTGAGCCCCCAGGAGTCTGGGCTGTGCTGGGGCACGGATGGAACTATGCGGCCGTAGAAAGAACCACTGAGAGGACCCTGGACGTGCAAAATCAAAGAGGCAGTGCAGCCGGGCTTCCCGATACTGTTCGATCCTAAGCCTGGCTCTTTTCCTGGGAGATGGGGGGACTAAAACTCTGGGATGTAAAAAGCGCTCACTAGAGACACAGCTTCCTCCCTCGTTGACCTCGAGGTAAATGCTGCTCTATTCTTTAGATCTGCCCTGTTTGAGTGGTATGAGTGTGGCAGCTCCTTCCCTTCTTGGATGTTCATGAGTAGGTGGGCATCTAAGAAAGCCAGGAAGAGCAGCCCTATCTCTTTCAGCCCCCACGGGCTGTTTGAACTGACCCTGATAATGGCCTGTGTCTGCCATTATGTCATATGCCTCAGCCTTTGTCTCGGTGGAACACTGGGGACAGACTCTCTGGCCTTGGTTTCATGGTCTTTTTACTCCCACTGTCTGCATGGCTTCCAGGGAGGTCTAGAAACTTCTGTGACTTGCAGAAACCTCAGGTGCACTATCGTAAGCCCCCAAACCACCGGAAACAGCTTTCCCCAGGTTATCTTCCTTCTCTCTCATCATGGCCTGATCTTAGCAGCCACATTATCAGTAAACAGGATGTTCCCTACATCCTCCCACAGCTCTTTGTGCCCCAGTCTTTGTCTGAAAGAACCTAGTCAGAGATAGAACTGTATGGGCCAGAACAAGAAAAAAAAAAAAAAAACACAGTCGAGAAGAGAAAAGTCAGGCAAGAGGACTCCAGACAGCCAGGGCACGATGGCTGCCCGCTAGTGCCCAGGGAGCATTACCCATCAAGGATGCATAGCCATCTCTTAATCCATACACCTAGCCAAGCCCTTGGCCTTGACATCCTGGAAGATGGGCAGTGAGTGGGTATTGCTATCTACTGGAACTTTCTGCCCATACATTCACTCCACAGTGATTGGCCAGCAAAGATGACCAAGGGGATACTCAACCCTCCCTGGAGTGCTGGTAAACTTCTCCAAGTGTACAATTTACTGAGAGATAGGATGTCTAATGAGAGCCAGTGTAGAGGGATTGGGGGGTGGTGAGGACAGAGCAGGAGGCAAGTATGGGGTCTAGGTGGGCCTGAAAAGGGGCTGAGAATACAAGAACCAAAGAGGAAGTTCAACAGGGTAGAGCTGGCAGAGCCCTGTCACAGAGGCTGTAGAGAGTGTCCTCAAACAAGTATGGGGACAGTCAAATAGGTCGCCTTGATGGTCCTTATTGCCAAAGTCCCCAAAGCAGTCCTTGGGACTGAAGGGCATGGTCTTATCCACGTTTTGTCCAGCTGGAACACAGCAGCCCTGGACAGGAGTGAAAAGCAGGAAGCCATAGAAGCCTCATCAGACTGAGGAGGAGGCCGGGGAGGCCAAGAAACATGAGCGAGTGCCTCCACTTTCCAGAAATAGCGCCGTAATTAAGAGGGAATGATAAGAGTGGGTGACCTGACAGCATCAAAACCCGGGCCCATGATGTTTTCCCAAGCACTCTTCACTAATTAATTCTTAAAGATTCACACACTAGGATCCAAACACTTAGCTTCCAGAAGCCAAAGCAATCAATACCTTCTCAGACTAATGGATGGGTTGGTGGTGGGACTGCCTTGGGTCTGAAGGGGCACCCCAAGCTTGAGAATGTTTGCGAGGAGCTCTGGCTGGGGGTGGGGATCTGGGTTCCTTCTTACCAGGAAGTGAAGACAAACATCAAGCCATGTCTGGCAAGGAAGTGGCTACAAGCCTTGGGGAGATAGATACTGGAAGATGAGGAGCCTTGTGGATGTTAGCAAGGTAAGCAATGTCCTCCAAGAAATTCTAGCCCCCACCAGGTCCACTCACACTAGGGGAAGTTTGTTGCCTCTCCATGCCCATTAGTGAGTACCTGAAAGTGTCCCATCCCTGTGACCTAAGTACAGTAACATAGGTCGTGGAGAGTAATCCACAGAAATAGAAAGGTACACGGAGGATCCTGGGAACCAGGAGTTCCCATTCTGTCACCTCTCACTCTCTCAGTGACTTTGAGCTGAGTCTGGTGGTGTGCTTAGCTCAGTGTCGCTGGCCGAGGGTGGCTGTGTGCATCCCCGGGATGTGTGTGCCCAGAGTGAGAGGCAGGCAACAGCTGTCTGTACATGTGAACATCTGCTGTGGGAGACGTGGGGGCTCTCGAGGGAGCGCTCAGACCAGGAAGGGCAGTCCTCCCAGCAAGGGCAACGGTGACCAATCTCTAAAAAGAAAGATGTCTGCAGCCCCTTCTAGGAGCTTCAGCTCAGAGCAGGCCTGCCGTTGAGAGTGAAGCTCAACCCAGAGCTGCCTTTCCCAGGCTGTCTTGGAAGTGAGCAGGGAGGCAGGCTCAGTGCAGAATAACTAATTAATGATGGTAAAGTATCAGGGAAGGGGGAAGCGCTGTATAACCGCTAAGTGGTAGGGTTATTATTATTCATGCAATATTCATAGTGTGCTCTTCAGCCTTGGGAAGCTTTGCTTAGCGTCCTGAGGGACCCGCTGAGGGAAGCAACATGCCCAGACAACAGAGCCGTGGGATGACAGCTGGCTCGGCCCACGCGAAGGGGCCATGACACTGCAGAGAAAGCAGCAGCAAGCAGCTCACATCGGAGTCCCAGGGTGAGGACACCAGCTAGCCGCCTGCCTCTGTTGACCAAGAGAGGCCGTTGAGAGGAGCCTTCTATGCACTTGAGCATCTTCCTCCAGCTGGCTTTTAATAGGCTGCTCCTGACGTCTGCAGAGCCCGGGGTGTGTCACATATTTAAACATTTAAGCTTTAAGTCAAGCTGTTCCTGCCGCACCCTACCCCTCACCTCAGAAGCCCACTGTCCCCTTCTGCTCTAACCAGTACAGCCATCATGGACAAAGACAGAAGAAGCCAGGCTTGGTTCTAGATGCTTGAAGACCCCAGGCTCAGGACTGGGGCCTACTGCTGGCAGATCTCTCATAGAATCTCTTACCCAAGCTTTGACTTTCCCCTAGACTTCTGGCTGGTGCCAACCATGTTCCATGCCCATCATGTGGGGAGAAGGGGGTCTCTCCTCTGGTTTTCTGGTACCTGAAAATTAAAGCAATCTCCCCTCCCTCTTCTTTCTCTCCCTCTCTCCAGGGTAACCACTATGCTGAGGTATCATGTCTTAACACAAGCCTTTGCTCTCATCTGGGGCCTCCCCTCTGGGGCCTCCCAAGCTCACACATGCTCTTCCCCACAACTGAGTGCCGACCTAATTATTGAACTTGGCAAATTTTTTCTGGGCAAAATTAAGAAAAGAAAGCACATGTGCAGTGTGTGTGTGTGTGTGTGTGTGTGTGAGTGTGTGTGTGTGTGTGTGTGTGTCTGTGTCTGTGTGTCTGTGTGTGTTTGTGTCTGTGTGTGTTTGTGTCTGTGTGTGTGTCTGTGTGTTTGTCTGTGTGTGTATATGTCTATGTGTGTGTGTGTGTGTGTGTGTGTATTTGTGTGTGTTCATGCATGCATGTATGTATGTTTGTTCACAGGAGCTGATGGCATGGAACAGAGTCCTCCCTGGGTGACTATGATCCCAAGAAGTGACACAAACTGTTCATGCTCATATGCCTATATATGAGTAATTTTTGAACCTGGCTTAGCCTGGCTCTGTGAACATCTCATACCAGCATAGGGAGTGGATCATCACTAAGAGTTGACCTGTCTTCAGGAGTCGTGGCTCAGTGGTCAGAGCTTGTCAGTCCAATCTCTGTTGTCCAATGCCCCAAGGCAGCTTGGAACTCTTCGCTGAGTCTCTCCAGAGCCCTTCCTAGCCTTTCCACACAACGCTGTGCCTGTACTGCCCAACATTCTCTTTCAACGGGGCTAGAACTAGACTGACCATCAGCTGCAACAGAAGTTCTGCCCAGTCACACACTCACTCTTGGCCTACACACTACTTTCCATGGGAAAGCTTAAATGAGGAGCTCAGTTGGGCCTTCAGAGGCCATCCTTGGCCCTGCTGGCTCTGACCAATTCTACCCAGTCTTGGGAGGACACAGCTGGACTCGAGGCACGAGCAAACCCAGTTTTCCTTGCTGAGAACCACTGGCCAGTATCTAATGGAATCAAATTTAAAATAAAATGATCAGTTGAAGCACTTCTGACAGATAAATGAGGGTCTGGATGTGAGATTAGAAGAAGCACAGACAGTTTAATTTGAGAGCTGGTGAGAAAGCTGATTGTTCTGTTCAGCTTGCTTATGTCCCTCGGACATTTTTCACCCTGTGGGGACAATTCTTCCCCTTCAGGATTCTCTGGGATAGAGGGTGACTATCTGACAGATATTTGGTAGCACCAACCCCTGCAGGAGAGCATTACTTCAAGTCAGCCATCCTCTAAGGACACTCTTCTGAGGCTGGGGGAATGGAATGCGCTTACTTATTCCTGGTCCTCTCACTAAACATAGCTAAAATCTCTGTAACCATATTTTAAACCCAATGTTAGTAGAACCTCAAAGGTAGAGAGAGAAGGCAGGCTGCTCAGGGACTCCAAGATGCTGGGAATAATGAGAAAGTGGATCCCAGAGAAGGCTAACAGAAGATGGAAGATCTATCCTGAAGGGGGAGGCACTCCTGTGGGTTGGGGGCCCAGACTGACGAAAAAGGAGAGGAGGAGGAGGAGGGGAGGGGAGGGGAGGGAGGGAGAGGAGGGGGAGAGGGGGAAGAGGGGAAGAGGGGGGAGGAGGAAGTAGAGGAAGAAGGAGAAGGAGAAGGGGAAGGAGAAGGAGAAGGGGAAGGAGAAGGAGAAGGAGAAGGAGAAGGGGAAGGGGAAGGAGAAGGAGAAGGAGAAGGAGAAGGGGAAGGGGAAGGAGAAGGGGAAGGGGAAGGAGAAGGGGAAGGGGAAGGAGAAGGGGAAGGAGAAGGGGAAGGGGAAGGGGAAGGAGAAGGGGAAGGGGAAGGAGGAGAAGGAGAAGGGGAAGGAGAAGGGGAAGGGGAAGGGGAAGGGGAAGGAGAAGGAGAAGGGGAAGGGAAAGGGGAAGGAGAAGGAGAAGGGGAAGGGGAAGGAGAAGGAGAAGGGGAAGGGGAAGGAGAAGGAGAAGGAGGAGAAGGAGAAGGGGAAGGAGAAGGGGAAGGAGAAGGGGAAGGAGAAGGAGAAGGCGAAGGAGAAGGGGAAGGGGAAGGGGAAGGAGAAGGAGAAGGAGAAGGGGAAGGGGAAGGGGAAGGAAAATAAAGGGTCATGTCAGATGGGAGGAGGTATATCTCAGCTGCTTGATCAACCTGGTCCCACCATCATGAACTGTGCCATGCTTTACCTTCCATGAAAGACAGGATCCTAGCAAATCATAAGCCATAATAAGTCCTCTCTCTCCTAAGTTGCTTTGTGTGGGCATTAGGTCACAGTATCAAGGAAAGTAAACGATGCACACGGTGGTCCAGAAAGCACATGCATGGGAATTCCAAGCAAAGCCAGTTCTCAGCCAGGCATGGTGGCATATTCCTGTAACTCCAGCTTCCACCCTAAGAGGGGAGAACATCAAGTTTCAGGCTAGCTTGTATCATAAGATTGAGGACAACCTGGGCTATATACTAAGACAGTGTATGGAAGGAAGGAAGGAGGGAGGGAGGAAGGGAGGGGGAGAACTGGGCAGAAACTAAGAAGAGGAGGACAGTGGGACATTTCCCAAAGAAAAGGCTAATAAAACATGGATAGAAAGGAATTCTCAAATAAATAAGAAATTTATTAACTGAACGAAAATTGCCTGCACTAAAATATGTGTACAATAGCTAACACTGCCCTGGGAGAAAGAATCACATCACTAAACTCATGGAAAAGAAAAGCTTTAGTCCGTAATCTAAGATACTCATTTCAAGAAACTTAAAGACTAATAGCTAAATATGCTTTTAAAAAAAAAAGTAGAAGAAGTGGAGTCAGAAACCAGTTGAATTGTAAACAGAAAACAACATTGAAAAAAATCAATGAAAGGAAGAATTGTTTCTTTGAAAATTCGATCCAATTGAAAAAAATCCTGACAAGCTTGACAAAGAAACTTAAAAACTGCAGTTACCAATGTGAGGGATAAATCACAACTGTCACTCCGGAGCCGGAGGCACCATAAACGATGTGGAGAGTCATAATTGACAAAGACAATAATTAATAACACCAAGAAGAAAATGTTATAAAAATGCTCTCAATATAAACATTTGCGAGTCTAGAAAAACAATTGGAAAACTCACAAAGCACCCACATTCACTCACCATGAACTATATATCCCAAATAAGCTTGAGATTAATTAAGGAAATCGAAGTTATTTTGTAAAGCTCCCTTAAAGGGACATGTAGCTGCATACTGTATCAGGGGATAAATTCAGCAAGAATTTAAAGGATTGTCAGCAATGCTATGCCATTTCCTCCAAAATGGAACAAACAGGAATGCCTCCATGCATATCTTGACGTCAGTATCACCCTAAATCCAGAAAAGGCAACACACCACCACCACAGAAAAACTCCTGAGTATGGCTACCAAAAGTCCTGCCAATTAACAAGGATTCAGTCACATGTACAAATTAAACAGCATGGGTAAGTGGAGTTTTCCAGGACATAGGCAGCCAGTGCCCCCTGCCATACCAACAGCTCCAGAAATAAGTCACATGACCATATAAGCAATGCAGTAAACACATCTGACCACATTCTGTGATACTATTCTCATCTGTGACAAAATGTCTCTTAAAACCAGAGATGGAGGGAAACTCCTTTGCTGTCGCAGAGACCATCTGTAAACTTATTTTCAGCTGACATTACTCTTAATCAGTAGTTCTTAACCAGTGGGTAACAATTCCTTTGGGGTCATAACTCAGGTATCCTGCATATCAGATATTAACATTATGATTCATAACAGTAACAAAATCACAGTTATGAAGTAGCAATGGTTGGGGTCAATACAATTTTATGGTTGGGGTCAATACAGCATGAAGTGCATGGGTCACAGCATTGGGAAGATTGAGATCACTGGTCTTAATGATAAGAAACAAGGATCAAGAACAAAATGGGGTGGAGGAGGAGGATCAGCTATCTTTACTTCTTTTCTGTTCAGCATTAGCTGTCCTTGCTAGGCCAACAAGACAAGAATGGAGAATAAATGCAACATTGCTGAAAATGGGGACAGGAATCCTGGCCTCATTTGCATATACTAGGATGATCTGAGAAAAGTCATCAAACAGCATCTCTAGAGTAAGTGTGTTCAACAAGGTAGTGGGACTCAGATTCACAGATAGAAACCAGAAGGGCTTCTTGAGATTCAGCTATGCAGAGGAGGAAAGACTTGAAGGATAATACAATTTGTAATCATTCAGAAACATGGAAATGTAAGTCCAATACATACACAGCCATGTCCCCAAATGCTACTGTTCTGAGGAGAGAAGTCAAGAAGAGTATTAGTCAGCAGAAACAAGCTGAGTTCCTAGAAGATACATTCGGACATTGAATGATACATTGTCCTACCCGCCACCTGTGCTACCCCTTTAGGTGAACCGTACCAAAAGACCCAGTAAGTTTGTCCATGAACATCCAAAGGCTTTTTCCAGATTTACATGGCTAGAATTGATTTATAAAATGTTTGGAAGAGGGAGGATAAGGTAGGAGAGAGTGCTGCACAAACTGGGGACATTCCGTAGCCCGGGACTCAAGACTGCACCTGTGGCAGACAGACAAACATATGTTTCAACAGAAAGGAGAGTCAAGATTGTTTCCACAGCACAGCCATCTTTTGACAAGGCAACAGATTCAGGTCAATGGAAATCAATAGTTTTTCAACCAACTATGCCGAAGCGATCAAAGACCTGTAGGTCAAAGAGCAGTAACAACAAAATACATTAACACAAACAAGATAAAACACCTAGACGTAAATTCTTAACACACACACACACACACACACACACACACACACACACACACACACAAAGCTTGAAATGTATCAGAATTAGCATGCACATCAAAAGCTGGGTACAATTATACATAAAATCCTAGAGCTGGGGTTGTAGAGGCAGGGGGACGCCTGGAGCTCCCCGTAGAGCTTGTCTAGCTGAATCGGTGAGTTTCAGTCCCATGAGAGATCCTATGCCAAAAACTAGGGTGGAAGGTAATACAGGAAGCCACCTGATGTCGGCAGTGGCCTCTACACATTCGTGCACATAACTTGCACACCTGCACATGCGTATACATACATATGGACACATGCATACAAAACACCCACATAACACAAAACAGATCACAGATTTAAATACAGAGAGAGCATGAAACTACACAAGATTTTGGAGAAAAATCTTGAGGATTTAGGCTTGGGGAAAACTTCTCATGCATCCCAAAAGTCTGTCAAAAAGAAAGTAAACCCAGTACATTAAACTTCTCTTGTCCAGAGGACTCCAGTTTGCTTGCAGGAACCTATGTCTTATGGTTTATAACCTTCTGTAACTCTAGCCCCAAGGGATCTGAAACTGCCTTCTGGCCTCTGCAGGCACAAACACACATGTGTCATACACACAGGTAGATACCCACAGATACCCAGTGTTTGGAAGGGAGAGGCAAGTGTACCTCTGTATGAATTGGGGACTATCCTAGTCTATGTGGTGAGTCCCAGGCTAGCCAGGGCTACACAGTGGTTCCCTGTCTCAAAGTTTTTATTTAATTTAATTTAAAACTAACTTTAAAATATTAAAATATTCTTAATAAAATACATTTTGTTAAAAAAATAAATAAATAAAAGCACTGCTCAGCCACAGATCTGACAGACAGCACTCACGCTTTCGGATGATACAAGGTACTCCTGAACAGCATCAGTAAAACCCAGCAACCAACCACAAAGCAAAAACCTGAGGCCACAGAGTAAACCCCGAAGTTAGTCTTCCTGTCCTGCTCTGTGGAGAAGCTGGCCCTGCCAACCAGCTCCTCCCTTCCCACCCACCACTCGCTTGGAGACCCTGGTGGATGGTGTCCTTGTGTCTCCTGATGATCTCGTAGGCAGCAAAGGAGAACCAACAAACTGATTCTTTCTCACATAAGGCTCCTCACCGCGTAACTAAAGCGTTGTCTTGGCAAGAAAGTGGAACAGGGGAAAAGCTGTCAGGAAAGATTCATACAAAGATCTCAGGGACTGAGCGCCAAGGAAGAAAGTGATGACTTTGACTTTGGAAGATAAAAACGAATTTAATTCTCTTTACCCCGGCCTCTGCCATCTTTTCATTATAAATTAAGGCAGGGAAAAAATAAAAGCTTCTCTCTTTCGATAACTCTGGCTCCTTCAGTGAAGGATGCTTTAGGCCCTGGAACATAATTAAAGTGATATTGTATTCCTTTTATTCTCATGATTGTAATAATACACAGAACTCAGCAGATGCTTTCCAACACTGTTAGAACAAAGAGGGAAGGTGGACACGTCTGCTGGGATCCAGGTCCTTGGGAGTGTGTCTCTGAGGAAGAGCTTTCAGAAGAGACGGGCCGTTAGTAAGATGCTGGGGGGGGGGGCGTGTTCTAGGTATCACCAGAGGTTATTCTTAGATCAATATTGTAACACAAATTAAAAGCATTGTCCATCTGGTATTTATGCAGAAGTTTCGATGACCACAGTCCAGGAGCTAGTTCAGAGTTTTATCACAATGTCAACGGTGCGTCAGTCCCACGCACAGGCTCTGCACCTCCATGCATGAAGACCACAGTGCCAGCCACATTGCGTTTTGGAAGAAGAATGGGTCACTTGAGCATAACCATTGGGGAGTATCAGGCAACCCCATAATGAGGATTTCTGTGACAGGGCAGGGCTTGTCAGGAAGCTATGAGCTTAAAAAATGTCTCTGGACTGAGTATGTCCCTGTAGAAGGCTGAAATGGGATGGTAACCTCAGGCAGCCCCTGCCCCAAGGTGCTACCAACTGTCCTATAGTCATGCAAGGGAATCTATTCAGTCTTCATTTTGATCTACATGCTATGTTTGCATGTGCAACATAATGATTCGGCAGACATGTACAATGAACAATGGTCAGATAGGGCAAATGGGCAGTTTCCGTCCCTCGAGCACTTCTCATGTTCCCGTACTGGAAACTCAGCACTCTCCCAGCTGTTCTAAGATATTCCACACATTGCTGCAAAGTACAGTCACCCCTCCACCACCACCACCACCACCACCACCACCACCACCACCACCACCACCACCACCACCACCACCACCCACATGTGCAGAGCCTACTCCCCAGGTCCCCGCTAACCTCACTGCCCACTGTCCTGCCCTTTCTGATTGCTCTGAAAGAGCCTTTCAGGTGTGATATCATGGGTATGAGGTCTCTGTGCCCTGCAGTTTTCGTGTCATGTGATGTCCCTTCTGCTCCAACCACACTGCTGAGCCTGTCTCTCATCCCGGGAAACACACACTGATGCATTAGCGGCTAGAGGAACCTTGATGTTATACAGCCTGGCCACGAGCAGCTCACACGGTAAGGCACACAGAAAGAGATACTGATAAAGAAAAGGGGGTGAACTGTACTCAAAGTCGACCCTTCTGAGTATGTGCATGCTTCTTGTTGTTTGCCTCTTATGTTTGAAGTAGAAATTTGAACGGAGTAGTCTGAAAACCACTGAGGGTGTTTTCGTGGCGACACCCTTTTCCATTCTCATTCTCTTGCTGTTGGCTTTGAATGTACGGCTTTAAAACATCGAAACGCCCCATTTTGAATCTGAGCAACGCCACGTACCTGACCTCTGACCCTCAAGCCCTTTCCATGTTGTAAGCTTCCTGCTCCTTGTCTGTCCAAATACGTGATTGTAAGAACGTCCCCTTTGGGAGCTGGTTTTGGGAGGTGAAGGAGACCCAGGGGACGGTTCTGAGGGGTCAGCTCTCAGGAGGCAGGCTTCAGCACGCTTTTGAGGAGAAGCCTCAGCGAGAGAGGAAGTGGCACTCAGAGTCGGGAAGATTCTAACAGCAACTAGCAGGGTGTACAACTTTACTGAGAAGTGACAGCCACCCATTAGCTATTGTATCAAGTCAGCATGATGAGAATTAAATAGAGTCAGACCCAGAATCAGACCCTGGGTTCAGTCCCCAGCTCCGAAAAAAAGGAAAAAAAAATGTCTCTTAGGCAATGCTCTAGTTTACTTTTCTGTTGTCAAAATGATCGTCATGTTGTCAACTTTTTATCAAGTTGCTTATCGGCCAGCTTCTTCCTCATGCTTGGTCAGCTTTCAGACCAGCTGCTCAAGGGTATCACCACCCACAGTTAGCTGAGACACCCCCCCCCCGTTCACCTCAATCAACCAAGATAATTCTCCATAGGTATGACCACTGGATAATCTGATCTGAGCAGCCCCTTAACTGAAATTCCTCCTGTGCTGAGTAACATCCTGTTAGACGTTTTTGGGAAGCTTTTACTTCCATTATTTTTGTTAGAGTAAATTTTTTGACATGGAATTTCTGGGTCAAAAGTTGTGAACAGCTTCCTTCCCCTACCCTGAAAATAGCCTCTGTGAAGTAGAATCAGTAAGTGCTCCTAATGGCTGGCCCCGGGTGTCCACCACGAGTCAGACACTGCTAAGAGAACAGAATGTGGTAACAGGTTTAATTCTCTCAGTCACCATGGTGGGGAGGTAGGACAGGTCATTAGCCTCTACTGACAGACGAGAAAACTGGCACAGAGAAGGTAAGTGTCTATTTCTCTGTGCTTGCGAAGAACAGAGCACAGAGTAACTTTCTGGAAGCCTCACGGTCCTCACCACGCTCTACCTTTATATGAAAGCATTTAAAAGCCTGGGCCCCAGAGCTTAAAAATGCACTCAGAGGTCGCAGTACCAGGATGTCTTTCCATGAAGCTATGGGGACTGACAGAGCCAAGGCAAACTTTAGCCAGTACTGTGCACCTCGGGAGGGCCAAAATATGCCACATGCTATTGCTTCTCTTCGATTCGTCGATAAATTGCCTGTTCATATGATTTTACTTTATTCTTCGTTTTTAAATTTGACCCCTCCCTCAGATTCCCCAGCCAGAGAGGTCTGTATTTCTGTCAGCCCAAAGCAGAACTTGAGGTTAAAGGCTCTGCTGGCCTCTGGCCGTTTGCCTGGTGAGAACACTGAGCTTGGCTGTCCTGAGCACCTTTAGTCACTGCTGGCTGGTTCCTGTGACCTCCTCACTGCCTTCCAGTTTTGTTCAGTTTCCTGGAAAAGGCATCTTAAGGCATATGGCTGCCACCTTCTTCCAAAGAAGCAACAGCTGACACCCAAGGGGACTTTGTGAAGTAGGCTTTCTCCTCATCACTGCTGTCCGTTTCTCTGTGTGTTTCTAACAATCTCACTGTGCTTCTCTCTAATTTGCCACTCTCCTCCCCTCTGTGCTTCTCTGGCTTTTTATTTCATCCCGGTCTGTGTAACTTACTCACGTTTTTCTCCTTCCTTCCACCTTTCAATGCTTGGCCCAAGCCAAGCAATTAGAAATAAAGATGCTTCTGGTCTGCCCTACTGACCACTCCGTGGCCCACGCCGCACACGGTCAGCACCAGGAGTTGGGGCGGGCAGCACCACCAGCCTATCTCTAGGTAAATTATCTTGATTCGGATCGATTAAGTTTAACTCAATTCTCTCATAAGCCTCTAAGTGAACATTATCTTCCAATTTGTTAGGTCAGAAACTGAAACGCAGTGTGTCAGAAGCATGTTTCAGTTTGTGAGGAATGAAGCCACAGTTGAAGCAGACTTTTCTTTAGCCAAGCCTGAAGCTTTTCCTCTGCACCACCCTCCTCTCCTCTGCCCTCAGCCCAGCATGTGTTGTAAGCAGCATCTGAACTGATACAGGGATAGTGCTCAGTATCCCACCCAAGTCAGCAAGGCCAGCTATCCCGAGGGATGTGTCACAATTCAGAAGGAAGCCTATGGGGGTCCCCTCTGCAGTTTAAGCTCACTGGGCTCCCAGGCTGGCAAAGGATAACACCCACCCCATTTCCACCACCTGCCTTCACTTACCTAATAGGAGGAGGAGGGCTTTCAGTAATGGGACCCCTGAGCTCATAGCGGTGTTCTGTCCTGACTCCTTGAGATGAAACAAGTGAGCTGTATGACCCCAGGCTCCAGGGATGGGAACCAGAACCTCACGTGACTGACAAGGAAGGAAGCTACAGCCACAGCCAAAGTCTGTGGGTTCTTCTTGGCCCTTTGAGGCAGGGGTGAGGGAAGTCTCTGTTATTTGGTCTCTGCCTGGTGGTGAGTAGGAGAAAGTTAGTGTATGCCCAGGAGGGTCTACCACTGAAGGTCACCGTAAGTTCCCCTCCCCATAACACTGACATATCACTTCAGTTTCTTGCTCAAAGACCCCTGCTGGTAGATCTTAAAGGAGGATACTGCTTGGCCTGGTATGTCCAGAAAGCTAGATCCTAGAGTAGCTTCTCAGGCCTGGGGCTGGAACCACCTCCTCTCCCTCCAATTCAGCTCTGTGCTACATCATTGGTTCTACTGAATCTGGGGAGGCCTGATACTCTCTTCTCAGAACAGGCTGATCGCTGCTTTCTTATGCTTCTAGGATCAAATCCAGTCCCTAGGGCATATGAGACAAAGACTGCATCCTTGACTCCTGCTTTTATTCCAGGGATAGCTTATTGAGAAGCCCAGGTTGGACTTAAATTCTCGATCTCCTGCTGAGGCCTTTTCCATGCAGTGATTGCAGATGTATGCAAGCAGGCCCAGATGTGTCAGACACCCACACTCGCGCGGACAAAGATTATAAAACAAGTCATAGGCATTGAAACATGGACGGGTATCAAAATGGTTCTTAAAAGGAACCTATGCTAAAGAAGGA
Organism: Rattus norvegicus; assembly: GCF_021556685.1. NCBI lineage: Eukaryota > Metazoa > Chordata > Mammalia > Rodentia > Muridae > Rattus > Rattus norvegicus. The sequence continues at coordinate 8,144,471 of NC_141549.1, read as the reverse complement.
TGTGTGTGTCTTACCACATGGCAAACAGCAGGATCTGTTCACGGATAAAACGGCAGGGACCACCTCCACACTTATCCGGCTGTCTGCAATGGTGGCGTGTGAAGGGAAATCCCTGGCCCCATCTTGTGCTGCTATATATTCAAATGCTAAATACTGGCCCCCAAGATCTTGTTGCCCCCCAACATGGAGATACTCATGTATACCAAATGATGCTATGTATCTTTACCCCCTAGATTAATTGGTCAATAAAAGGCTAAAGCCTGTGATTGGCCAATAGATAGAGGTAGGCGGGTTTTCAGTTACCTGGCTGTGCGTTGCAGGTATAGACAGATAGAAGAAATGACTTGGAAGGAGGAGAAAGTAGCCATGAAAGCAGATGGAACTGGGATGTGTGTTAAATACCTCTAAAACCTGCCCAACCTAGGTTTACAGCTTGTCAATAAAACACCTGAATTGTGTATGTTTTATACAGGCTAGGACGAACTTACAATTCCTTTTATGTGACCCCTGCTCATAGCAGTCACCCGCATGATAACATCTCTGTGGTTTATGTGCCTCTCATGTCTGCACTGGTGGGAGGGAGGGAGTGCTAGGCTTTCCTTCAGGGTTGGAGAGCACAGATGTAATTTTTTCCATTCAAGTTCCCAGAGCTCAAGTTGGGTTGCCTCTCCTAGCTCAGCAAGCTGGCGTGAGGCTCCAAGTACAATAGATAAGCAATGTTAGAGCCAGGAGCCACCCACTGTGCTCACAGGTCAAACCTCTATGTGGCAGCCAACTATGTCAGCCCTTCCTCTCATGCCTGGTGCTCTTGAGAACGTGACCCTTACTTGACCCTCACAGTTCCCTGTCTTGACTATTAATACTAACCAGACGACAGAGGAAGAAACCAAACCACGGTCTACACAGAGGTGGGTGTGAAGGCTGGGCTTGGACCACTCAGCCAACAGTGTGTGCCGCCCTCCTGTCAGCCTTTGACAACCATCAGAGACCCACCTGTCTACACAGAGGTGCCCAGATGACTGGGGTGGACAGATGTCCATTAGGCCCTTTTGCGTGGTCACCTCTGCTCCTTCTGGGCATGAAAAACAAAGCAATTTGCAGCATTTCAGTGACTTAATACTAATATGTTCCTGTAGTCTTAATACATATTCTAATGTGGCTCTACATGGAGGTTAGAAAGTTTCAGGCCATCTTGGGCTCTGTGGTGAGAACCTACCTCAAAACACACACACACACACACACACACACACACACACACATACACACACACACACACAGAGGGAGGGAGAGAGAGAGAGGGAGAAAGGGAGAGAGAGAGAGAGAGAGAGAGAGAGAGAGAGAGAGAGAGAGAGAGAGCGCTTAGCTGGAGCTGAGCATGAAGCTTAGTGATAAAGCATTTGGCTGACACACCCAAAGCCCCAGGCTGGATCCCCAGCCCCTCAACAATTAAAATACTCACACGTGTTTCTTTTAACATGTATTAATCTAAAATTAATCCTTATTATTAATGATGTGTAGGAGAAATACTTCACCTCCTCTGAGAGTGCTGTAAGAAGTGGTAGGAGTTTGAAAGATGCTTGGTGATTAAAGGTACTTATTACCCATGCAGACGACCCAGGTTTGGTCCCCAGCACCCACGCGATGGCTTACAGCCAACTGTGTAACTCCAGTCCCAGGAGACCTGACACCCAGGTGGATTATGTAGTTCTATGTTGATATAAATGCACTCATTTTCTGGCAACCAGTTTTCAAGTGTTTCCCCACAGCAAGTTACCACAGACATCAGTCTGCTGCCTGGTCTACAGCGTCTTAAGACCCCTCCCAAGGTATGAGCTGGCCATACTACCCAGGAAGGAAAGGAAGAAGCCTTCACAACTTCTGCTTTTGACCCGCCATCACTTCCTGAGCTAGAAAATTGAACCCTGCTGGCTGCTACACTGGAGAATAATGTGGAGCCCAGAGCCCAGAAATCTCTGCTAGGCTAAAGGCTGTGAAGATTGCCTGACATTTCCAGAGACCTTTCTGGTGTGACACATTGCCCCAGCATGGGCAGGTGTCCTACCCTATGTGCCTGTCATGGATAACCTGTGGCTGTGGCTGTTACAGGTATCACGATGGCTCCCACTGTACTAGCTGGTGAGCATGTGAGGGCCCAAGTCAGAAACTTCCCTGGTGCCCTATACAGCTTGAACCCAGCATCATGACTACTTAATGGAGGGATCAGATGCTGGCCTAGTTAGCACAGTGCCTGGTAGACACTGATAGACAGAACAGATAGAAATGGAGTAGAGCATACCTGATGCTAGAGAGGTCACCTCACATCCAGTGAGGGCTCTGCTTCAGCAACAATGATGGTCTCTCCTCAACCATGCCACTGCTTCACTTCCAACTCCATCATGCTATGGAGTCTCCAGTCCTCCTCATATGCCCCCAGCCCTACCCCGTACGCCTTCAGGATAAGATGGGAAGAATGGCCAGGCTGCCAGCATTATGGGATATTCACAAAAAGTAAAGATGGGGAAGATTTGGCACACAGGTGGGCTATTAGATTTACATAGGACACACAGCTATCAGAAGCATCCAAGTCACATTCACCTCTAACTGCCCAAAATGGCCATGCATGGGCTACAAGGTAAATCTTAAAGTGTCAAAGGATGTGTAGCATGCAGGTCATTTTTCTTAGCATAGTACAACTGGGTCATGACAGGGACAGTGATAGGCAGCTACAGTTCAGCAGAGTTAGAAATTTAAAAACATTTTCATGCGACACAGAGGTCAGAGATGAAATCACAGTGGAAATTAAAGGCACCTGAAGTTGAATGGTAATGAAAATGTTACATATCAGATTTCATGGAACACCAGAGTTAACAGTTAGAAGGGAACGTGTAGACGCAAATACTAGAAAGAAAGGTAAGAGATTGCATGGTAGCACGCACTTGTAATTCCATCACTCAGGATGCAGGCGTGGGAGGGTCACAAGTACCCAAGTAGTCAGGGCTATGCGGTATGATGCTATCTCAGGAGAGGGGGAGGGGGAGGGGAAGGTTGGGTAGGGGAGGGAAGAGGAAGGGGGAAGAGGAGGGGAAAGGGGGGAGGAGGGGAAAGGGGGAAGGAAGGGAAAGGGGGAAGGAAGGGAAAGGGGAGTGAGAGGGGAGGGGGAGGGGGAGGGGAAGGGAGGGAGGGAGGAGAGAAGGAGAGAGGGAGGGAGAAGAGGAGGGAGAGGAAGAGGAGGAAGGAAGGAAAAAGAAAAAGAGGTCGGAGAAAAGCAAAGGCTGTGTGGTCAGTGTTACACAGTGATAAAAATCCAACATGGTACTCTTTCCCCATCACCCCCTCAAAACAAGGAAGAATAAATAAAAAATATGAAAGCATAAATAATGGGCCAGAGATGAAAGATTTGACAGAAAGGACCAACAAAACTCCGATGTCTCTTTTTCTAATAAAACTAATAATGCTACGGACGTCTCAGAGAGTGCATTAAAAGAGACAACAGACTTTAAAAGCACAAAATATGAAGAGTAGCTGAGAATATGAACACAGAACAACCCAACCATGCCATAATGGCAGCATTTATCACTTTAGATGGATGGATGTAAGAGCTCGGGGAAGGAGTGCATATAACTTCCCGAAAAGAGAAAATACAATTTCCTGAAGCACACAAGAGGAAGAGGGCAGGCAGAGTCCAACACCCTCCAACATACGGTACCAAGTAGCTGAAAGCCTCTTTATTTACGTAGGAGGGTGGGAAGCAGGTGACTCTAGAGAGTTTTCAGAAAATGTTAGAAATTCTTAGGAGTAGATAACCTCCAGGCAACAAAATAGCATGTAGTACGTGTTGCTGTAAAAATATAAAAAGTAAAAAAAGTATGGTTGCCTTTTATCCCCCACTAGGTCCAGCATTTCAGTGCCCCAAGGTATCTGCTGGATATCTTAATTCTCAGTCAGCAAAGCCTCTCACCTGCTCTGCTCCATCCCATATCACACTGCCGAAGGCCTCTCTCTGAGCCTGGCAGCAATCTCTCTCTACCTACCTAGTTCCCAAGGCAGGTTTCCATGTCAGGAACACACATCCCAGCTCTGTGGCAGCCCAGACCAGCCGCTGCACACTTTCTTACACTTAAATCTACACATGAAAGAACACACAACACAATAACCTTTGGCCCAATTGATAACACATAATTGCCCACCTAAACATACAAAGCCCAGTACCATCCATCCCTTAAAAACATTAATAACAACCTGTAAATACACAGAGTGGAATGATAATGTCACCTGCCATAATTGTCCTGCCACGGCTTCTCTCCCTCTCTCTCCTGTCTCTTCTTCCTTTCCATTCCAGTCTCCTCCTCTTCCTTCAAACTTTTCTCCCGCCCATCCTTCCTTCTCATCCAATGACAGGCCTCCTTCTACCTTGTACCTGCCTCACCTGTGACATCATCCCACAAGTAAGAATGTTGGTTTCTTTAAAAACACAAATACTTTAAGACTATACTTTCATTTTAATCCCAGGTGTGGGGTATGGGGCTGCTTCAGAATGTCACAGCCGACATTCTGAGTTGTCCTGTGCTCTAGGACAAGAGTGATTTTGCAGATAGTTTCTGCAGTTGTGTGATGCGTGGAGTTCTGGGAACTTTTCAGAGGGTATGTAAATGCTAGGGCCCTGAGAGTTGGAGAGCTGCTGGCTGATTGGCCAGTTGGATGCTGTTGGTTACAGGTTGTCAAGCAATTGTGTGTGAATCAAGAGATAAAAAAATTAGATATTCTGATGGCAAAGATCAAACATGCCCCAAGGAACGCCAGGCCCCTAATCTGCAAGAAGCAGTCTAATGATAACATCACCCCCTTTCCCCTCTGCTCTTTTTTCTCTCCCACCTAGGGTCAGGGAGTTGAAGGGGTGGAAGGAAAGAGGTGGAAGAAAGAAGAACCCACAAAGTAGCCAAAAGCCCAGCTACAATAGCATAAAATACTTTATAAAGAATATTCTCTGACTTATTTTAAGAGGCCAGCCTAACATCAGAGAAACCAAAGGAAAGGGTAGGAAGAGGAAAATGGCTAAGCACTTCGTGAGCTCAGGACCAGGAGAGGAGGACAAGATCGTTTGGTCACTGAGCCACGCAGTGCAGTCTCAGCAAAATGGCCGATACCATTATTTCTGCCCAAGATAGCTTGGCATCCCTATTATTATAGACTTTTTTCTACTGAAAAATAAGTGTATAAAATCTTGGAAAACAGAAAAATTGAATTTCATTTGATATTGCTTGTTAAATAGAACAAAGAACACCTACTAATAATAATTTGGCTAAGCACAAGGTCGGTGTTGGAAAACCTAGTGAAATTTCTATTCACCACTAAAAAGAATGCATACTTTAAAAAATTTTAAAGCACAAAACCACTATTCCACAATGTACATGAATTTCAAAACACCATGTAGTATCTGATAAATACATATAATTTTTGCTAATTAAATAGAAAACTAAAAATGATATTATTATCACCAACAAATATGTATACACATACATACATATATATACACACATATATATACACACACATATACACGTATATACACACACATACACATATATATACACACACACATACACATATATATACACATGCACACACACATAAACACATATACACATACACAAAGAATAGATTTATCATATAGTCTATATATGTATTGTGATCCAACAATGGTTACCCTAGATTCATGTCAGGAAAATTTCAGTGTGCAATATTAAAGAAGACCTAAATAAATAAAGTATGCCCCATTGGAGGGGGAGAGACTTCAAAAAATTACAAAGACACTGACTATGCAATCCACTGAATGTCAGTGAAGCCAAACGCTCTCTCATTGGATTAGGAACCGGAGACAGGAGCACAGCAAGGTGCTATTTTACAAATTCTTTGATTATCAAGCATATAAACCTTAGGTAATGCTCTAGTCAAGTGAAAAGGCAAGATGATATGCTACACATCTTTGCAAACAATTTTCTAATTCTCTGGATAAAGCTGAACATCAGCATTTTCGTGGCACAGCCACCTTCCTGGATGTAGTTCAAAGGACTCTTACCTGGGCATTCAGAGCTATGGGGAAGAGCACTGACAAAGCCATGTGTAAGGAAATGAAAACCTCACCTCAAAAGATCGACAAAGGTCTGGCTATAGAAGCACACAGTGGAATAGCACGCAACTGTAACAGAAAACGGCGTTGGGAAACAAGCTGAAGAGTCAAGAGGAGGATGTCTTTTTCATGAAGCACAGGGACGAGTGGGCTGGACACTGCAGAGTCCAGAACACATCTTTGATTCATTGAACTGTGTACATTTGGGGTGGGGGAGGGGTCGTTAACATAGGGACTGGCAGACTCAGAACTGAAGAGAGGATTCTCTCTCAGAATGAGGTTGAGAGAGGAGACATAGGAGGTAAACAGGAACCCCATAATGTAGAGATACTCAAGCCCTTTAACGGGTTACTGTGTCCTGACTGGCCCTGGTCCATGATCTTTGACTCTAGCACCCCACTTAGTCTCCAAAAGTTTGACAAAAGTTTGGCTTTGGTTAAGAAGATATTCAATGTACCGCATACGTGGCAAGTTTGTATTAATTAATGACCACACAGTTAAAATTAAATAATTAAAATAAAGTCATAACAAATATCATCAAGATTGTGTGACAGAAATGGAAATGGCTTCACCCATTCCAGCAAGAAGCACTGGCTGCTTTGAAAGTGTCCAAAAGAGGTTGGGGCAGGACCTTAGGGATGAAACACGTGCTTACTTAGCACACAGAAGACCCTGGGTTGCTTCCTCAGAATCACAAAAAAAGAAGTTTCCACAAGATTTGATTAAAGGAATCTCCCTTGAAGAAAAATGGCTTCAAGAAGAAACTGAGCTGCTAGTTAAGAAGGTGTGTTGTGTCACAGTTTCCTAGAGATTGAAACAATCCATCCTACAGGAAAAACTTTTTAAACAGGAAGATAAATATTTCAAAACAGCTTTAGGAAGTCCCTGAAACTGAGCAGACTCACTAGGTCCCTTCCTGCCAGAGTAAGAAATAAAAGCAGAGAGTCCCTCTCAGTTGGGCTGCAAGAAAGACTCTGAGGCCAGACCAGCTAGCTGCCTGGAAGAGGTTTAGACCAGAGTCACTTGGATAGGACATTGTCCAACCTATTGAGCTGCCTGCAGGCTGTGCAGTGTACAGGTTTTCCAACTTTTGTAACTGTCATCCATGCTGGGGTAGGCCATGGTGATGCACCTGTGTGAGTCACTTTTGCCCCTAAAGGCAACCCCTCACTCATACTCCTGTAAGTAACTCCATTAAAACCCATCAGTTCACCAAGTTGAACTTCAGTGGTATCTGTACTTTGGTCTGTTGTAGAGTCCCTGTCTGGGGTAAATAGATGTGTAGGTCACATCTCCCGAGGAAAGGTTTTGTCACACTGCAATCACCAATAAGACGGTTCCCTTCTGCCCTCCACTCTGGGAGAGACCTGCTTCCCAGGGAAGAAGGAAAGTGAAAATTGCAAGGGGAAGCAGCCAGTGGCTGCAGCCTGCTTGCCCTATACCCTTTGCATCAGAAGAGCCCATGACCTTGGATTGTGCTTAGCAGTGTAATAAGGTGAAATAAAGATGGGGTGCACTTGGAAGCAGCCTCAAGGGAACCTTACGTATAAATGTGCTCCCAGTTTACTGTAAGTACGTATATATGTGTTGTGGTTTTATTATGACTTCCTGATTATAAAAATTATATTTATGCCTTTACATATTCATGGCTTAATTTCTTTCCCTATCCCTCATGGCTATGCACACTTCTGTTGCTGACCCAAGAATAATATTGTGATTCTAAATTTTCTCAAATACGGCCAGGTCATGATTAAAAAGTATACAGTCCATTGAGGTATTAATGCAAGATTCATTATTAAAGTCATCAATCCTGAAATAATGAAAGCTCCAAAATCCAAAAGCTACTTTCACCCTCAATTTTCTTTTGCCAGTGACCAGCGAGAGCTAATGAGCTGGTCATCCACTGATGCTCCTTAGGGAAACTGTAGACCCAAAGCATTCAGTGGTAGGAAGGGCTCCATTCAAGGACATGGAATGGACTCTAGGGCAAGAACTTTGATGAGCTCAACACAAAGAGGGTAACTAGAGGAGGGGTATATATATAATATATACATATAAATATACATTTATGTGTATATAGACATACATATAAATATGTACACATGTGTCTACAAATGCATATACATATCATAATAGATACAAAAATAAATAGAAAGATTCTAATATATAATATGTATATTACATATTAATATACATAAATTGCATATATTATATAATATATAATAGATAGAGGGGGAAGAAAGGAAGGGAGAGACCGTTTCAACACAACACTGCTTTTTCCCACCTTTCAAAAGAGAAGACAAATTTTACTCATAGAGGTGATATGAGACAATTACCAACCAAACTCCCAAGCAGTGATCAGCACACACACTGGAAATCGAGGCATACACCGCCCACGCTGTCTGTCATCAGTGTTTCTTGCAATGTTGACTTAAAGAAATGACCTTGATTTTCATATATAAAATGGATGTTATAAATCCACACCGGGATGCATAATAGGTGACTTCAATAAATGCAGGTTTAGCACAGCTCCTGGTGAGAACACAGGCTCCTTGGTTGAGCAGCACAGTGCTTCTAGCAGAGAGGAGGAAAGCTCGATGGATCTTACCATCTAAAGGTACCCATCTCTGACGCATTGCTTCCTGTAAATAGGTCTGGTATGGTTACTGGGACAGTGGTTTGGGTGTGGCTTGCCCCCACAAACATCGTGTTGAAATTTGAAGGCCAGTGCAGTGGTATTAGGAGGTATAGCCATTCAGAGGGATTAACGTCTTTCTCATAAGAGTGAGTTAATTCTCAGAGAATGGCTTGGTCCTGTGAGAGTGGACTGTTGAAGAACAGAGCACCACCACTGTCCCCTCACACGGGGTTCCTTGTGAGCCCTTCACTACTCTCAGAGGCAGTATAAAGCCCTCATTGATGTGACCGACTGTGGAACTTGACCTCACTGTCTTCAGAACCATGCATTGTAACTTATTTTACTCGTAAATTACAAATATATTTATAAGTAAAATCACGAGTATATACTCATAGATTACCAAAAACGTGTGCCCTCTCTCTATAAGGCACAAGTCGAGCTAGGCTCACACAGGAAAATAGCAAGAAATAGGAAAAGCAGAGTGACAAGTGCAAAAAATGAGAAACCAGATGATGAAAGTAGAACTGGGGTTTATAGAGCAGAAAAAGCTGTGCTCAATCATAGTACACACAGGGAACAGGGAAAGCTGTACTCGATCATAGCACACACAGGGAACAGGGAAAGCTGTACTCGATCATAGCACACACAGGGAACAGGGAAAGCTGTACTCAATCGTGAGTACACACAGGGAACAGGGAAAGCTGTACTCGATCATGAGCACACACAGGGAACGGGGAAGGTTGTACAGAGCCCCTCCCACTCCACAGCAGGGACTCCACACATGGCATTGCAAACCCACTCACTAACTCATGGCTGAGGAGGTCCTAAGACCTGGGGGAGGGACTCAATTCTGCTGTTTAGTTAAATTAACATAGCATCAAACTTCGTCATAAAGACATGTGTTTGCTCCCATAGCACTTTCGGCCTTTACTGGAGAAGCCTCTCTTTCCAGTGAGCTGTGGTGGATGCAGAGCCCTGGCTGCACAGGGCTCAGAAACTAAGTCATCCCTGAGGCCCTGCCCGAAGCAAACATTTATGTCATCTCCTTGAAGTTCAGAGAATGTGGCAGAAGAGAGGACCAGAAGAGGCTAACGGCAGAGAAATAGGAAAAGGGACAGCAAAAATACCATCTTCTGGACAGTATACAGCCATTACAGCCACAAATGTTCATTGCTTTCACTGTAACACTGCTGCTGGTGGTTCTATTGACCCCAGTGGACATTCCTAATCCAGCAGTCACACAGGTGGCCCTGGTTAAATGAAATGGGTTACACAACAAAGTCAAGAGTCGGAAATCTTGGAATGAGGCAAAGGAGTGAGAGCCGAGAACATGGGAAGGAGGGGAGGGACTGAGGGCTGGGAGGGGAAGGAGAGGAGGAGGGAAGGGAGGAAAAGAAAGGTAGGGAGGAGAGGGAGGGAGGGGATGGAGGGGAGAGGGAGAAAGCTGTCAGAATGTGTTACACATATGTTTGAAATTGTCAATGAACTAACTTAACAAAAAATAGGAACTAAAAAAATGGAGCCTCTGGGAATGTAAACAAGAAGCGTTTCTGAGGAGAAAAATAAAAGAGTGAACACGGCAGGAAAATTAATTAGCTTCAGAGGAATGAGCGTCTTGTTCTTCCAGGACTTATCAGCTAGAAGGAAGGGCTGTAGAAAGGAGAAATAAGCGTCGAGAAACGCAGGGGGAAGTGTCAATGCCGACACATCTGGGCACTAGCGAAAGTTATGAGGAGGAGGAAGTGTTTGGAGAAATGGTAAAAGGACATTTCTCAACACTGAAGATGCAAGACTGCAAACAAGATGGCTGAAGGACATGATTAGAGGACCAAGTTAACCCCACCACAGAAAAAGGCTGAAAAGACTTAGGCTGCATTGTGAATCTTGACTAAAGTCCCAGGGGCAGCTATGAAACAGTGGCTGGAGCGACTACTGAAGCCAGGGCTTCACACCAGGCAGCCACGGGAGCTAGGGCTTCACACCAGGCAGTCACAGGAGCCAGGGCTTCACACCAGGCAGTCACAAGAGCCAGGGCTTCACACCAGGCAGCCACAGGAGCCAGGGCTTCACACCAGGCAGTCACGGGAGCCAGGGCTTCACACCAGGCAGTCACGGGAGCCAGGGCTTCACACCAGGCAGTCACAGGAGCCAGGGCTTCACACCAGGCAGTCACAAGAGCCAGGGCTTCACACCAGGCAGCCACAGGAGCTAGGGCTTCACACCAGGCAGTCACGGGAGCTAGGGCTTCACACCAGGCAGTCACAAGAGCCAGGGCTTCACACCAGGCAGCCACAGGAGCCAGGGCTTCACACCAGGCAGTCACGGGAGCCAGGGCTTCACACCAGGCAGTCACAGGAGCCAGGGCTTCACACCAGGCAGTCACGGGAGCCAGGGCTTCACACCAGGCAGTCACGGGAGCCAGGGCTTCACACCAGGCAGTCACGGGAGCCAGGACTTCACACCAGGCAGTCACGGGAGCCAGGGCTTCACACCAGGCAGTCACGGGAGCCAGGGCTTCACACCAGGCAGTCACAGGAGCCAGGGCTTCACACCCAGGCAAATGACCCTTGAGATAAAAATATTCAGTTTCAGTACTGTAAAGCATCTGAAGACTATCAGAAAAAGAAAAAGAAAAAGAAAAAAAGAATAAAAGCATTCCTATTAAAACAAAGTTCAGGAAACCAAAGAAAGATATTGGAATTCAATGTTATTATGTTTAAACACAACTTTAAACGGCAATCAATTACCAAATGAATGAAGGAATTTAAAAATCCTTTGGTGGGGGTGTAAAGAAAATGGTTATAGTGGGATCAATAACAAGTCATCTATATGCAACCCATACTATAAGATAAAGGATAGCGGATTAGTTTAACAGACTTCAGACATGGAAAGAAACTAATTTTCAGTCCTATGGGGGAAGTTTCCTATGAGCATTTGGTTGGATTTAACAGAACTCTCCGATAAAGTTATGCCTCTGCACCTTCCTTAAAATACGTATTTCCTATTTAAAAAAAATATCCAATTTTACTTATTTTATTTTCTCCATTCTTACTGTAAACACGCATTTTCAGAATTAATATTCTCCATGATATTAATACAGAGTGGAAGAGAAGACTGGGATAGTACCAGACAGGAGTCAGTGCATGCCAAAGTGATTCCCTGATTCTGAGAAAGAAATGGGTACTGACAGGCTCAGGATTTTGATGAGGGGAATGTCGTAGGGGTAGGCTGGGGATGACCATCGGGATCACAAGACAGAACTGCCTATCAAGTCTATCCAAAGAACTCCCTACTCTCCCCCACAAAAGAAGGAAAAGACAAACAAAAATAGTAAAAGGAAAGTAAATTGGAAAGAAGTAAGTACAATGTAAGTACAATAAATATATTTTAAAATGATATATTGTGATTGCTGCAATAGGCACTTATACTTATTCTAAAGGAAAAATGGATAAATTGCATTTCACTGAAATTATGAATGCCTGTGCATCAAAAGACATTTGTAAGAGAATAAATAAAAATAGGGCTGGGGGTTGGAGAGAGGGCTCGGCTATTAAGAGCCTTGCTGCTGTTGCTGGGATCCAGTCTCTAACATCCGCACCCGGCAGCTCAGAACTGCCTGTAACTCCAGCTCCAAGACACTGGATGCTCCCATCGAGCTTCCACGGGCCCTGCACACAACCAAGTGCACACAACCACAGGAAGCTGTCTGCGTCCAAGTCGACATCCTCCTGCCTCTGCTCCTTTGCACCATTCAGTGGTCCTCCAAGCCCTGATCTCTTTGGAACAGAGTGTGTTCTTTCCTACCCTGACTCTCCTCCTGCCCCCGGTCACACAGGGGCTGCGTCTAATCTGCCACTTACCCAAGATCTTGCTGTTGTTTATTTTAAACCCTGGCATACTAGACAACTGAATTTTAACCAAAAAATTTAAAATGGTTTAAAAGTAGAAAAAAATAATCCGTAAATATAATTCATTGCATTAGCTGATCATAGGAGAAAAATATGCAGTGATCTAAATAAAAGAACGTTTCATCCTTAAAAGCAAAATAAAAATTTCTTTCTCTTGGGGCTGAAAAGATTCTAACTGTTATTATTTCCATACCAACTGAATTTCTGAACAGAAAACTCAATAGAAGTAATATGTAAAATAAAAAATAGGGGATATGGGATGTGCCATTTTATACAAACCACTGTATAGACACTGGTTTCCTTTTGTTGTGGTAAAAATCAGAGCTACATTCAAGTTTTAAGATCCCATTCACAGGGGCTGGGGATTTAGCTCAGCGGTAGAGCGCTTGCCTAGGAAGCGCAAGGCCCTGGGTTCGGTCCCCAGCTCCGAAAAACAGAACCAAAAAAAAAAAAAGATCCCATTCACAATAGCAGCCTTAGTGCTTAGTTCTTCGTGGAAATAGCTCAATGATGCTCCCTGGTGGCTTAGCTGTTAGACTTCATACTGTCCCTGCTATGCCAGGGGTTCAATTCCTGGTCCTTGAAGTCTTTGTTCTAAGCTGAGTATGGAGGACCACACCTGTAATCCCAGCACTCTGGAGGTGGAGACAGGAGGATCCAGGGTTCAAGGCTAGCCTTGCCCACATGGAGCATTCCAGACCAGGTTCCACTAAACGGGATCCTATCACGTTTTGCCTATCAGAAGGAAAAAGATAGAGAGACCATTTATAGAGACACATGCATCCCCATGTTGACACTGAAGAGGACCCAAATAAATGCAGAGGCCATCTCATCTATAAATTGAGTTGTTGGCAAAGACAATGGTTTTATGAAACTGCGGGGAAGGGCTCAAAGCACTGACAAGAGCAACTCATGAGGCCTTCATGTCCTGATCTCAGACTTTATGTAGAAGTCAGAACTCATGAAGACTGAAGAGAATGTTTTAAAGGAGGACTAAGGGGTGGGTGGGGATGAGCCTTGCTGGTGAGCTTGCCCTACCTGTGAAACCATGGAAAGCCATTCCTCTACCATAGCAACAGTCGTTCAGGAAACGGTCACAGTTATTTCTTCCGGGGTCTGCTTTTTGTTTTCTAACAAGTCCTTGACATTGGAGAAATGATAGATTCGGAAGCCTAGGGTCCCAGTGCCTTTCTCTCATTGTCTTTCTCGAGAGGCTCCAACAACTGAACAGTTTCACAGACTATGACAAACTAACTGGACTTTGTCCCTTTGATGGACTTCATGGTCATCCTTTCATCTAGGGACTTTCCCTTTGACATCCTGACCTGAAAGTAAGGGTGTGGCCAAAAAATTCTGAATGACAGCTCCTCACAGCTACTCATCCCTTTCCCTACCTCCAAGCCAGCCCCTCAACACATCTTCTGGTTCTGAGAGAAGCCTGTGCAAGAATACCTGTCCAATTTAAGGCTCGTTGATTGCTTGCTTGTTTCTCTCTCTGTCTGGATGGAATCCCTAGCCTTCCTTGCTTTGGTAAGCCTCTGATGTCATCAAACACACAGATGATTTGTGTTGGTTCCTTTAGTCATTCTTGTCAAAAAGTACAAATGACATAGTGTGCATTTCTAGAAAACCAAGTCAAATTTGTTGCAGTAGATGTCAAAATCCGCAACCATGGCAACATCTTCCAAGCTCTCTGTGCATGGAGAGGAAGATCGAGACATTTATGAAATTAATAAACAGCTGCTGAAACACTCCAAAAGTTTGATCCAGTCATCAAAGCCTTGAAAAATAGAAATTTTAGCCACCATCCCTCAACGATCTTCTGGTGCTAATCTCTTCTCTAATGACTATAAAAATAAGCTAAGATTCTTGAAGTCCAACAACATGTGTAATGCACACCCAGCTCCTGGGCTTTGCCTAGACTTCTTGGGACTGTGGTGGGCACTGTTTCTGGATCAGGGGATCCCACCCTTGGAGACACTCAACCCACCCCATACCTTGCACCAGGAGACCTCAGCCCACATGCTTTCTTCCCCTGAACTCCCTCCCCACCAATCCACTGCAGCCCAGGATATATACATTTAATTAATTCAGCTTTACCTCCAACCTGTAAAGAATGGGAGAAGCTTCAAGTTTATATGGCAGATAAATAACAGTGGTTTCCCTGGAGACTGTATCCCGGTGAAAGAGGGTAACTGTAATTTTCAGCCGTGAGTAATTGTACATAATATAATCCTAAATGATTTTTCTTCTGTAATTTCATTAGAGTTTAGAAATTTAATTAGATTTTGAATCACTCTGAAATAAAGTAGCAAAATACCGAGAGACAGAGAGCAGTGGTTATTCTGTCCTTGGAGGCCACATTCTTGGTCTCAAATTGGCATGTCTTCATTAGGAGGAAGTTTGCAGAACTTCTTGATATATTATTGTCTTTCCGAATGGACTCTGAATAGGTCTTCAGAGAGCATTACAAGAGTACACAATTATTATGCACACTCTTCTTGAGGTTTAAGATCATCTGCCTTGCATATACTTAATAAAAATATGTCTCTGAAGTTGTTTAAGAAACTGTGGAGATAGGAAAGCAGCCCCTTGAATGCCCCAATGCTGTTCCAGGATTATTAGCAACTACCTGTACGTTATGGTGCAGTGCGGGGCTGTTTGCTTAACTTTAATGATTATGTAAGGTTTATGGTTATTTTTATTGCTACAACATATGAACTGTCATGGTGGCTGTAATTAGAGGGAAGCTAAAGTGTTACTGTTGCGGTCTTCTGGGAACGAGGAGAGCTGCTTCCTCCTTATCAACTTCGCCTCTGTGTAAGAGTTGGGGGTGGGGGAGGAGGAAATCAAACTGGATGAACAGTCACTGCGTCAAAACAGATTATGACAGAAAAACTGAAAACCTGTTAAAACTTTAGCCCAATGGCTCGCACTTAACCAAGCTGCAAGGAAGTATTCTGTCCCCTGTGTGGCGGACTCTCTGAAGGGCACCAGCCTTTCCCCTAAGACCATGTCAGTTGCAGAGCACTGGTGGAGATGATCTACGGGGACTCTACTCTCAGAGTGCTTTGCTGTTGCCTCAAGGCAGACATCCTCTGCATCCTGTGCTGGAGGCAAAAGATTGATGAGCTGGCTGTTCCTGAGCTGCAGGGGAAAACGAAAAGAAAGAAAGGAAAGGACAGAGTTCTGAAAGAGATGGAGCAGACAATGCCACATCATTGTCAGCATTAAGATGCTTGCATGGCAGGATAGGAACTGGGGGACACAACCCTGGACCCAGAAGAGCTGAACATCCTGTGACAGGCAAGAGGAGAGGATCACGGTTTCTGCACCAAGGGACACTGGGGTGTGCCCTCAGAAGCACTGTGACTGCGGAATCCGCGTTAGCAAAGTAAGGCTTCCCTGTGTGATGCTTACTCAGAAAAAGTGCAACAGCTTCTTTTCCACACAATTTACCAAGTCATCTGTCTTGTTCAGAGGGGTCCATGGATGTACAGAAGAACAGGGCTGTACTTACACCTTCTCCTTCTCCTTCTCCTTCTCCTTCTCCTTCTCCTCCTTTTCCTTCTTTCTCTTCCTGTTCCTCTTCCTCTTCTTCTTCTTCTTCTTCTTCTTCTTCTTCTTCTTCTTCTTCTTCTTCTTCTTCTTCTTCTTCTTCTTCTTCTTCTGCTTCTGCTTCTGCTTCTGCTTCTTCTTCTTCTTCTTCTTCTTCTTCTTCTTCTTCTTCTTCTTCTTCTTCTTCTTCTTCTTCTTCTTCTTCTTCTTCTTCTTTCTCCCCCTTCCCCCCCCTTTTCTAACCTTACTGTATCTCTCCAGCTCACTCTGTAGCCCAGGCTAGCCTCAAACTCATGGTTATCTTCTGGTATCAATCTCCCCAGTGCTAGTATTGCAGGTTTGTACCCCCACAACCAACCCAATATTCATTTTTGTTTCCACAGCACCCTCGGCAATGCCTGGTATAAACAGGAGCTCCAAAGGAGTCTCAATGAATTAGAGACTGAAATGAGACAGTCAGGGAGACGGGGGGGGGGGGAGGAGAGAGAGATGAGAGAGACAAAAAGACACGGACAGAGACATAGAGATGGAGAGAGATGGAGAGAGAGGGAGAGGGAGAGGGAGAGGGAGAGGGAGAGAGAGAGAGAGAGAGAGAGAGAGAGAGAGAGAGAGAGAGAGAGAGAGAGAGAGGCAAAGAGAAGCCAAAACCAACATTGGAAAGTAGCATCTGTTTTCAGGCTTAATGCTGGTCAACGGACACTGCATGAGTTACCTTCTCATTTCTATTTTTTAAGTACCTGATAACATCAATTTAAGGACACTTACCTTGATTTGTGGTTTGAGTGCACAGTCATCAAAATGAGGAAGGCACCGTGGCAGGAGCATGAGGCAGCTGATCACATCGAATCCATTAGGGAGCCCAGAGGTGGGTGCTGATGCCCAGGTCACTGTCTTTTATTAACTCAGCCTGGGACCTCAGCTCGAATCCTTGATAGGACTTTTCTCTCTTAGTTAATTAAACCTTTTAGGAAATAATCTCACAGACCTACCCAGAGGCATGCCTCTGTGGTAAAGCTAAATTCCGTCAAGTTGAGGACCAGAGATGTTGTAAACTGTACCACTGTAAACAGGCTGTTCTTAAGCCAGCCAGGCCGCCATTATTAACAAGGAGGTGTGCTCTTTGGCATGCAAAATTGACTTCCGGAGGGGTCTTTCCCAACAAACTACCTGATGTACAAATACCTTTATAGTGGTGAAAAATTAAGCTGGGCACAGTGGTGCATGCTTGCAAGACTGTAAGGTTGCTTCAAAGTTCTTGGCTTCTTACTCAGGAATTGAAATGAAGTCCCACATTGATTGGCAAAAATCCAAGTAAATTTTATTGAAAGCAAAACAATAGAAAATATCTAAGGACACCGCGAAGGCGCAATGGGCCACATGAGTGGAAATACTGGAGCCCACTGTTGATTGGAGTTCCCATTTTAGGGATTTAAGAGAAGGAGGTTATTATTATGACATGGCGCTCTGGTTTGATTGACAGGTTAGGTCATATAATAATTTTCCCTTCCCATAATACATCTGACTTTAATTATATGCATGCCCAATTATGCAGAGGCCTAACAAAGCTACAGAGGATTGTCCCAATACACTGACTTGAGGACACAGATTTTCCTTACTGTGAATGCCCAGAACAGTTTAGGCTGGATCAGCCTTTCTAATCTTTGTAAAACTTTCTAAGTTTTATTTTTCAGGAGCGAAAAAGCTTGCCCTGATACCCAGAGGGAGTTGTAAGTATAACCCAGTGCAAGTGCAGGTCTGAGGTTACACGGTACATTGGGAGAGGGCTATGTGTGCATGGTGGGTGCGGGCAAAGGAGCTAAGAATCCAAGTGTACTGTGGGGTTGGGAGGGGCGAGGATGTGCTTAAACAAATTCAATTCAAGTCCTAGACTGCCAAGGTGTTCCTGATCTTTGCTTGCCTCAATCCAAGAAATAAGAAGACTGAGGCAGGAGGATTGAGAGAATTAAAGAACGCCTGGAGCACATGAGTAACTCAAGGTGAGCCTGAGTATCAAAAACTAAAGAGATGCACGAATAGAAATAACTCAAGTGTTGAAAGACTCTTATATACACAGCATACACGGCAACTAATCAAATAATCTTTACAAAATTATAACACGGACAAAGACACTTTATCGGTAAAATAATGTGTAAAACTTGTTAACACGGCATTTCAAATATACGTTTTTTAAAAAATTACTCCTATGAAATAAATCTACACCAATCACAGGATTCTGCCGTACACTGACATCTCTTTCCTCCCCGGAACTGTCTATATTTTTCAAACTCTTACTATGCACCATTGGTGTTACTGGTAAAGAGCTCTTGGCACAATCTTTCTCAGTCCTCACCCAGTGGTGCTACCCGTAGATCTCATTGTCCTGGGGACCATCTGGTCTTAGCCCCTGTGTGACGTCTGCCTACACAAACACATCCCTTGAAAATGGTGGCAACTCTCAGGAATGGAGTCAAGCACAGCTCTCTGTAGTTGTTCCTGGCTTCTGAGGCTGTATCCTATTTTGATAAACACAAGTTGCCAAGGCTCCATTTGTATCAAACTTCTGCCTTGGGTCCTCTCTGGTACCATTATCTACCAGTGATCTGCATCCTCCTGGTACTGAATCCTTCCATCGCGTTCTTCTCTGAGTGTTGCCTACTCTCTGAGGTTGGGAGAAGCTTTTCTCTCTCCTGGCCTCATGACTCTGGGTGAGGAGTTACCCCCTAGTGTCCCCAAAGGTCCCCTGGCCAATTACTTGAGCTCAACGCTGCAGGGCCCTCTTTGGTCATCTTTGCAAGAAGCTGAGAGACAAGAGCACCTGAGCCTAGGGAAGCAGTTGGCAGAATGAGCTCATGAACTGATCATAAGCTCTAATTAAAGTTGCAGGTGGGGTTCTGTGAGAGAACACAGAGACTGGGACCAAAAATAAATAGGCAGGAGAAAGAGAGCTACACGGGCCTGGAGGGGCAGCATCCTGAAAGAATGAGAAGCTAAGCCCAGGCATAAACTTTGGGCTGACACCCCGGGGATCTGGGCTGCGCTTGAGTCCTGCAGCAAGATCCTAAGTTTTGGAGTCCTAAAACGTGGCCTGAGAGTCCTGACTCCTTTCCCACCCAGCTGTGTCTGGTATCTGCTCAGCTCCCTTCGAAGCAGGGTAGGACAGGGGTGTACGACAGCGCTGTCCTCAGCTGTGCCTGCACACAGTTAGGACATGGAATATGTGCTAGAAGCTCCATCCCAGAGCCAAGCTTCTCTGGCCCCACATTGTTAAATGGCTTAAACCCGGTCATGAGAACTTCCTGGGCCTCACTTTCCATAGGATAATGATAAGATAGATCTGTTTGGCACCAACTAGGCTGACAAACCTGCAAGGTGATTGGACCACTAAGTGCCGCACAGGGAGCGTTACCATGTGACCTATGTACTGCGTAGAGCTGTAAACACCCCACAGTGATGTTCCCTGGTCTCAGACCTTACTGACTTCTCCTGGGGCTCAGAAGAAGCACACCTCCACTCTTCTCTCATGGTTCTTCCGGGTCCCAGTGCAGTAGTCTTTGATTTGACTCACTCCTGAGCCGCCTCCTTCCAAGACAAGGCCTGTGGCTCTGTAAGAGTCACCTGGAGCTGACTAACCTGGTTCTCATCTCCCTTTTCCTTTGCGTCATGGGGTAGAGATGTGGGTTCATGAACCTCTACACCACAATGGCTGCAGCCTCAGCACTCATGGACTCCTCTCCAGACGCTGACAAAGCCATACCAGCAACAGGAAGTGCTGGGTCCCAGTTCCTCCACACACGCAGTTGTCCGACCTGACCCCCATGGCTGCAGTTTTATCATCACATGGGGTTTTTACGGTCCACATGGCCATCTCACCGTCAGATGACAGAAGAGCATAGCTCTTTACTAGTTCTTCCTCCACTTTGTCATCTAGGAAGATGCTCTTTGCATCAACATGAGGCCCACACACGTCATCCCACCATGAATGTGAGTGTTGAGCCAGGTAAGGCATACAAGGATACACAGATCCCATGCCAAAAGTGAGCATGAAAACGCCATGAATTTTTCTATTAGAAGATGCTGAAGCAGTCCTTGCGATATCATATTTTTATGGGCTTCTTTACTCCTTCAACCATCATGTGTAACATAATGAACATGTCAATCAAAAGTCCCAGAGACCAAAGCCCCTTCTTCAGGTAAGGAAACTGGCTTCAAAATGTCTTAGTTGGATTGCTATTGCTATGATGAAACACCACAAGCAAAAGCAACCTGGGGAGGAAAGGGTTTATTTGGCTTAAGCTTCCACATCCATAGTCCATCGCTGAAGGAAGTCAGGATAGGAACTCACACAGGGCAGGAGCCTGGAGGTAGGATTTGGATGCAGAGGCTCTCGAGGGGTGTTGCTTACTTGCTTCCTCCTCGTGGCTTGCTCAGCCTGCTTACAGATCCCAGGACCAGCAGCTTAGGGATGACCCCAGCCACCGTGGACTGGGCCCTCCCATATCAATCACGGATTAAGAAAATGCTCTATGGGCTTGCCTGCAGCCCAGTGTTACAGAGCATTTTCTCAGATCAGATGGCTCCAGCCGGTGTCAAGATGACAAAATTAGCCAGCACACAAGGCGATGAGCAGTTCACACAGGATCAACACACCTAAAACTGAGATTCTCACCCTCATGTTCTTTTCATCAGAAAATGTCATCCAATGTTCCCGGTACGTTTGGAGTTACTCAGAACCAGATCCGGGAAATAAAAAAAAATCCTGCTAGTGCCGTGTGGCCACTTTGGCTAAAGTTTGGTATCTAAATGATGTTTAGTGGATGGGAAATGGCCTTTTGAATTGGCCTCAGCACTTACCCCCACTCCATCGCTAAATAACTGTGTGGGTTATTTGCCAACTCTGCAGACATAACCATTCCTCTCTGCACAGAAACGTATGAGTTTCCCTAGTGCTGAATTCTTTGCTCTACCCACTGTACAAAACCTACACAACAGGTGTTTTCTCAATGTTCTGATTGAAAACCCCATTCATGTGTCTTTTGTGAAGCTCATTCACCTCAAGAAGTCTGATGGAATGATCAGGTAGTGGGACTATATAATACATATGAGACTCACAAAGGCATTGTGTCCATCATCAGTCAAAGTTACTGTCCTCATTGCTGTGACCTAATACCTGACAACTTAAGGGAGGATGTTTATTGCGATTAAACTTTAAAAACGAATTCTGAACTTAAGAACCATGATGGTGACAGGAACATGAAATGTCTTGTCATATCTGTCATATCCCATTAGCAGTCAAGTTCAGAAGACAGACAGGAAGTAGAGCCAGGCTATTAAATCTCCCAATTCCTCCCAGCTTCCTCCAATGTGACTCTGTCTCCCTTAGGCTCCACAACCTTCCATGACAGTGTCACTAGTTGAGAACAAAGTGCTCAAACACATAAGCCTATGGAAAAGTTGTTTCACGTTCTGACTGCAACAATGGAGGGGTATCCTAGGATGCATACACAATCTACCAAGCTTTCATGGAAGAAAAGTAGCCTTCAATCTATTCAGTGTTGGTATATGAACCAGGTGTTCAGTTGAGGGCCCTGCCCTGAAAAAGAAGTAGGAGAAGACCTAACTATTACAGCAATTCTCATGATCACCTATGCACCTCACAGGGCCCAAAGCCATTTACTTGTAGTCTGGTCTTATGTAAGAAGTGTTCCTCAGTCCTTCTTAGAAGGGGAAACAAATACTCACAGGAGGAAACACAAAGACAGAGTATGAAGCACAGACTGAGGAAAGGCCATCCAGAGATTGCCACACCTGGGGATCTATACATATACATACCCATCACCAAACCTAATCACTACTGGGGATGCCAAGATGTGCATGTTAACAGGAGCCTGATATAACTGTCTCCTGACAGGGTCTGCAAGAGCCTGACAAATACAGAAGCGGATGCTCACAGCCAACTCCATTGGACTGAGAATGGAGTCTCCAATGGAGGAGTTAGAGAAAGGACTGAGGTAGCTGAGGGGGTTTTCAATCCCATAGGAAGAACAACAATATCAATTAGACACCCCAGAGCTCTCAGGGACTAAACCACCAACCAAAGAATACACATGGAGGGACCACATATATAGCAGAGAACGGCCTTATTGGGCATCAATGGGAGGAGAGGTCCTTGGCCTTGTGAAAGCTCAATGTCCCCGTGTAGGGGAAAGCCAGGGCAGGGAAATGGGAGGGAGTAAATGGGTGGGTGGGTCAGTGGGGAAACACTCTCATAAAGGCAGGAGAGGGGGAGGGCAATGGGTAGGGTGTTTCCAGAGGGGAAACTGGAAAAGGGGATAACATTTGAAATGCAAATAAAGAAAATCTCCAATTTAAAAGAAAGTGTTTCATATGAACTTTGCCTTGCCTTTGTTCCTGGGACAGTTGCCATACAGGAGCAATGGCTGTGAATTCCATCACTCATATGAAAGTGGTAGTTACTGGCATATCTTAGCCCAATCATCAGCAAGTACATGCTTACTGGCCTTTGAGTCAAGTTTGTGGAAACTGATTTCTACTTCAAAGACAGTTTGGTTTTTCTCTGGTTTAGACTGTGGCCAAACAATTAGTTGTCGGGCAAGAAAACTAAAACCCTTAGCTTTCAGTCAGAAGATTGGCGGTTAAACATGAAGTCATCACCTCTCATGAAAATCAATTTCTCCTATTATAAAAAAAAAAAAACTGATGACAATTTCGGGGTGGAGCTAATGGAAGACATTACTCGAGATGATTTCATTTGATCCCAGTCCCTTTCAGAAAACGGAAAAATTATACAAAGGGAAAAAAGAAATTATCAAACAAGAATTAAGCTTGGGCCAGTTCACTGTTGCTTTTGGTCAAAAGCTCATACAATTTAGACTAAAGAGCAAAGAGCCCCAATCTTCCCAGTTGCTTGAGGTTATAGGGATCAAATGGCTTTTGGAGCCCCAGTAGAAAGATACTTAGCATTCCAATAGCTGTTCATAAAAGGACTACACACAGATCCACCATATTGATTTGTGTGGGCTGCTAGAAACCTCTTTAGCCTCTTGTTTTATTTTTTGAAGAGTCACTACTGTCTGTGGTCCAGAAGCTGCCTATGTCTGCATCAGCACCAGTCTTCTGGGCTTGTTTCTACAAGTGCTGCTTGGAACAAGGATCCAACCCATTCCTCTGAGGATAGGAACAATAGCAGATATGACAAACTGACTCCCAAATACTTAATGTTCATGAGCAGTCTCCCAGGGAAAGACATACACATTGAGCAAACAGGAGAAGATGTCAGTTGCTTGAGAGAATACCTAAGTTCGTTCATCTGAAGCAGACAAGCTGTCCAGAGATGGAAATGGCCCATCTATTGAAAGGAAAATTATACAAATTTAAGGTTTAAAAATATGAAGTTAAAAGAGTATGTTTCAACTCAGGACTAAACACTGTGAAAAGCAAGTCCAGGCAGCCCCGCCCTGCCGCTAGAACTAACAGACCATAAAAGGAAAGGAATGCAGAACAGACCAGGAGTACCGGACCTGACTTCACAGGCCACCTGGCAGGAAGAGATAAGCCCCCAGCCCCCGACATCCAGGACGCCCCAAACCTGCCAATGTGTGTAGTTATACCTTATTACCTCATCATGTGAAATAGCCAATCATATGTGAACATGTCTATGTGCCTCGTTTGAATCCACCAATCCCTGTAACTATGCATCTGCTTCTGTACGCCCGCTTCTGCTTCCCCAATCCCTATAAAAGCCCCATGCTGGAGCTGCTGGGCGCGCAAGTCCTCTGAAGAGACTGTGTGCCCGCAGGTACCTGTGTTTTCCAATAAACCCTCTTGCTGATTGCATCCGAGTAGACTCGGCTCGGTCATTGGGCGCTTGGGACTCCTCCTGAGGGAAAGGTCCTCTCCGGGGGTCTTTCATTGTGGGGGCTCGTCCGGGATTTGGAGACCCTCCGCCCAGAGATCACCGACCACCCACCGGGAGGTAAGCCGGCCGGCGTTTGTCTTGTCTGTTGTGTCTTGTCCTGTGAACGATCGATCAATAGGCTCAGATCTGGGGACTATCTGGGCGGGCCAGAGAAGGAGCTGACGAGCTCGGACTTCTCCCCCGCAGCCCTGGAAGACGTTCCAAGGGTGGTTGGAGGAGAGGGAGATCCAGATCCGTGGCACCTCCGTCCGTTTTCGGAGGGATCCGCACCCTTGATGACTCCATCTGAATTTTATTGGAGTAGAGGATCCAAGACCCTCGCTGACTCCGTCTGAATTTTTGGTTTCAGTTTGGTACCAAAGCCGTGCGGCGCGTCTGCTTGTTACTTGTTTGACTGTTGGAATTGTTTGTCTTCTTTGTGACCTGACTGTGGTTTTCTGGACGTGTTTTGTCTCTTAGTGTCTTTTTTACTTTTGTTTCGTGTTTGAATTTGGACTGACGACTGTGTTTAAAATCTTGGACCGACGACTGTGTTTGAAATCATGAAACTGTTTGCTTTGTTCGTCGAAGAGTTTTACTTGGTCCCCTTAATGCTTAGTGAGTAAGAAACTTAATTTTGTAGACCCTGCTCTAGTGGAGGTGTGTTGGTTGATAGCCAAAGTTAATTTTTAAAACATAGTGTTTTGGGGGTTGGGGATTTAGCTCAGTGGTAGAGCTCTTGCCTAGCAAGCGCAAGGCCCTGGGTTCAGTCCCCAGCTCTGAAAAAAGGAAAGAAAAACAAAACAAAAACATAGTGTTTTATCTGTGCTTGTGCTCGTAGCCAGCTGTGATGAACTGGGAAAGATTTAAATTTTCCTTGGGAGTAAGGAATCTTAAAGGCGGAGTTTCAGCCGGTATGGCACTTAGTGCGTAGCTGCCTAAAAGATCAGAAATGCTGTCAACAGGCTATAAAAAAAGGGACAGGCGGTGTTAGAAATGCTAAGGGAAGAACTATCTAAAAAGGCTGAGAGCGAGGTGGGAGAGGACTATAAGGAAAACAAGAAAGGAATTTCTGACATTTGCTCACAGAAGGAGAGCGCTCATTAAGAGAAGTTCTTTAAGGAAGCCTGCCTTATCTGCTGTCCTTATTCCAAGGGAGGAGTCAGTCTCCAACATTAAATTACTTTTCTCGCTGATCATCATTAACATGGAGAGTGCCTTTGGTCCTATCCCCACAGCAGCCAGTTCCTGCCCCTATGGTTAAAATGCCCCAGGTTGGGGGACAAAAAGAGCCCCTAAAATAGTTTCAAAGAATCTACAACTGTGAAGAACTTTGTTTTGCCAGTCAGGATTAATGTTTTCTTTTCCATGGGCCTATAGCCCACTGAGACAGTTTGGTGTAGGGCTGTTACTAAAGTCCTGAAAGCCCCAGGTGAACTGGTTACAATTCTTTTGTCAGCTGCTTAGTAACTAGCACCCAGGTTCTAACCATCTCTCCATCCTTTTGTTATTAGTTGTTACTAGAAGCCTAGTGTCATTTGGAGGCTGGTTCTCTTGAGAGGCAAAGCCACCAAGCTGACACTGAAGGGAGGTAGGTACTCCTTAAGGGAAAATCTAAGCCCAGAGAGACAGCCGGTAACAGCTAGGCTGCCTCTCTGCTCGCCTTTCTGTTTCATAGACAAAGCTTGTGCTTATATTTACAGTGGCCTTTTTGTCCAAAAAAAGGCCTCCTGGTTTAGCTGTGTGACTAAATGCTATTTGTCCTCTTCAGTGGACCTCTCTCCTCTAGATTCCCTTTTTGTTCTCTCACCATCCCACGTGAGATGCTTGTTAGTAACTGTTACAGATCTTCTTTACCACCGAGGAAAGACAGAATCCTGCTAGAGGCCAGAAAGAATGTTCCAGACATGGATGGAAGGCTCCTGACTGTTGACTTCAATACGCCTGAAGGTAGGGAGTGCTCCAGGTCTGCCCCCAGGCTCCAAGGGTGGGTCTCCTAGGGGCTGGAAAATGCCCCACCAATCTGGCTAAGATAAGGAAAGGATATGAAGAGAAAGTTACAGAAATTTGAAGGGTTAAGCTAAGTTGCTGAGAGTTAGTATAAGTTACAGAGAAAGTAAGGTTAAACAAAGAGAAAGAGAAAAGAAGGTAAAAAGAGCAGAAAGCTAGGGAAGAAAAGAGACAAAAAGAAGAGGAAGCTAGAGAGCTAAAGAGAGATAAAAGACAAGAGAGGAACATATACTGGCCACAGTAGTTAGGGAACCTAGGAAGACAGTACCTGGCAACAGAAGAGAATTCCTGGCTAAAGATCAGTGTGCCTAATGCAAAGAAAAAAAAAGACACTGGGTCAGGGACTGCCCCAGAAAGAACAAAAGGGGACACTGGAGAGCCTCTCGGTCCTGGAGTGCTGGCTATGTGCAGAGATAGGAGGGAAGCCTGCCCAGTTGTTTTATGGATACAGGGACCCAATGCTCTGTGCTCCTATGCTCCAGTGGGCCAGTATCCAAAGACCTTGGGTACAGGGGCCTACTGGCAACAAACAATACTTATGGACTGCCCGAAGAACAGTGGACCTTGGCGTGGGCCGGGTAACCCACTAGTTCATAGTCATCCCTGACTGCCCCCATCCCTTGCTCATGAGAAAATTGCTCCCCAAAATGGCTTGCGTGGGCTGAAATGGCTGGGTGAGGCCATGTGTATGCATATCTACAGACTGTGTATGTGGAGCTTAAGACCTGTCTCAGTGCACCAGTACCTGATGCTGGGAGATGAATGGCTTAGCGCTGTTCTACTTGGAACATATCACTCCTGCCAGCCGGGCACTAACAATTATCACCCAATCCAGGACTTAAACTGTGATAGAGTGGCTGATGTTTGCCTTTGAATAGAGTGTCCCAAAAGATGGGACCACTGGTCAGCTGCCATGGACTAGATTCTCCACTTGTTGGGGGCAATCTGGTCACCTTGCTGCCCAATCCGACCTGGAGCCATCACAGCACGAGTGTCAAGCACTGGCAGAAGCCCATGGGTGGAGGAAAGATCTCTGCGACTGGCTGATTGACCCCTGCTGAAAGCCGAGGCTACCTTGTCCACAGACGGGAACAGTTCCCTTCATGAAGGTCAGAGATAAGTGGGTGCTGCCATGGTGGACAACACAATGTCATCTAGGATGGCTGAACCTCAACCCCCCAGTACATCAGTGCCGCAGATGCCTTTGCCATCTCTTGGATGCCCTGGTGAAGCCAACAACTGTGAGTACTATTCATTGCTCAGGATATCAGGAGGGAAGAGATTCAGTGGCATTGGGCAGTAACAAAGCAGATAAAGTGGCTCAGGAAATGGCTATGCAGGAGCCTATCCTGGTTGCAGGCCTGCAAGAGACAGCCACTGAGAACTAGGATCGGACTAAGGGATGGCCTCACTTAGAAAAGGCCCAAATTGCTTAAAAGATAAAGGACAATGGCACACTTGAGGGGAAAGCTATACTCCCCCAGAGAACAAAGAAAAGACTCACTTTGCCAAATACAGAAATGGACTCATTTAGGAGATAAAAAGTTTGTCCAAGTAGTTAAGTGTATGTAACAGACTTTAAGATTTTAGCCAGAGAGGCAGTAGAAAGTATAAGGTATGTCAATAAGTGAATGCTTAGCAAGCAAACAGGGCAAAGAGACCTAGAGAGTTTGGTGAAAAGTCGAAGTGAACTTCATTGAGATAAAACCAGAAAAATATAATCACAAGTATCTCCTAGTGCTTGTAGATACTTTTTCAGGTATAGATAGAAGCTTTCCTCACCAAACAAGAGACGGCCTCTGCAATCATCAAGAAGATACTGGAAGAAACCTTCCCCCGATTTGGAATGCCCAAGGTAATCTGGTCAGACAACGGCCCTACTTTCGTTGCCAAGATAAGCCAGGGTGTGGCCAAGTATTTAGAGGTCGATTGGAAATTACATTGTATTTACAGACCTCAAAGTTCAGGACAGGTAGAGTAAATAAATAGAACTCTAAAAGAGATCCTGACCAAATTAACCATGGAGACTGGCGCAGACTGGGTGACACTCTTTCCCTCTTGCTTTCTTCAGAGCAAGAAATACCCCTTCGAGATTCAGCCTTACCCCCTTTGAGATCTTAAATGGGGCCTCAGCCCCCCTGACTGTATTAGATGATGTTACTGAACCAACATGTCATAGTGCCATAGTAATAATGATTTGTGTGCCAGGCTAAAAGACCTACAGGTGATACAGAAAGAAATCTGCTCAGAGCTGGCAGCAGCCTATGCCCTGGGGACCCCTGAGACATCTCACCAGTTCCAGGTCGGAGACTCGACTACATACGATGGCACCGAACCCAGATACTCACTGGAAAGGACCGTACCTGGTGCTGCTGACCACCCTGACAGCCATCAACTCTCAGCCCTCACCAGCCGTGTACTAGCTGTTGGGGCTGAGAGCTGGGGCCTAGAGGGAAACTCAGATCTTCAAAAAGCTCCCTAGACTTAATTTCATGTTTGCCCCGGGGTTTTATCAAGATAGGTGTGGGGATAGGCTTGATTTCTATTACAAATGATGTAACATTGCATATGTTAGTACTCCTAACACTTCTTGGGACTGTGCCTCAGGGATCACAATCTGTATAAGTTTAGAAGTTCTAAAAGCTAGTCATGACCTTGGTGTGTAGGTTTAGATAGTGTCCAGATTGGAATCCTGATGCTAAAGACTTAGTAAAACACAAAAAAGGAGTTGAGAATTACTTAGGGCTAAGGCTATCTAGGTGCTGCAAGGGCAGCACAAGGACATCTGCTGTTGCAATGCAAGGCTTATAGAGAATTCAGAACTGCCATTCAGGAGTAATTAAAGACTCCATGAATAAACTTAGAGAAAGGTTAGACAAAAGGCAGACAGAGAAGCGCATCAGGGATGGTTTGAGAGCTGGTTTAGTAGATCTCCTTGGATGACTACTCTGGTATTTTCCCTTATGGGACCCTTCTTAGTTTTGCTTCTGCTTCTGATTATAGGTCCATGTGTGTTAGAGAAACTAGTTAATAGGTTTGACTCCTACAAAAAGATAGAGACGCTCAACAAGGTTGGTTTGAGTCTTGGTTCACTCGGTCTCCCTGGATGACTACCCTACTCTCTGCTATATGGCTGGGCCATTACTAATAATTTTCTTGGTTTTAGTTTTTGGACCCTGCGTGACAAACAGGTTAATTGCTTTTGTTACAAATCGAGTGAGTGCTGTGCGGTTGATGGTTCTGAGACAACAGTACCAGTCAGTTAGGACAACTGGTGAGACCAAATACGAGACTTGATATCAAAATTCTAAGATTAGAATTACTTAGTAGAAGAAGAGGGGAATGAAAGAAAAATTATATAGATTTAAGGTTTAAAAATATGAAGTTAAAAGAGTATGTTTCAACTCAGGACTAAACACTGTGAAAAGCAAGTCCAGGCAGCCCCGCCCTGCCGCTAGAACTAACAGACCATAAAAGGAAAGGAATGTAGAACAGACCAGGAGTACCGGACCTGACTTCACAGGCCACCTGGCAGGAAGAGATAAGCCCCCAGCCCCCGACATCCAGGATGCCCCAAACCTGCCAATGTGTGTAGTTATACCTTATTACCTCATCATGTGAAATAGCCAATCATATGTGAACATGTCTATGCGCCTCGTTTGAATCCACCAATCCCTGTAACTATGCATCTGCTTCTGTACGCCCGCTTCTGCTTCCCCAATCCCTATAAAAGCCCCATGCTGGAGCTGCTGGGCGCGCAAGTCCTCTGAAGAGACTGTGTGCCCGCAGGTACCTGTGTTTTCCAATAAACCCTCTTGCTGATTGCATCCGAGTGGACTCGGCTCGGTCATTGGGCGCTTGGGACTCCTCCTGAGGGAAAGGTCCTCTCCGGGGGTCTTTCACTATGACATATTGCCTCTCACTGCTCCTGATCAAGTACAACTGTTCTAAATATGAGTCAGAGTTTGTACCTGCTGAGATTTACAGATTTTTGTGTCCTGGAACAAAGAATTGGATCAGGAACACATTAAGATTATAGAAATAGACACATTTCATTAAGAAAGAGAAAGGCACTCCTGAGAATAGAAGTGGGCTAGATGGTCAGGACAGGTCAAAAATCCCTGGTCACATGAATCCAGGTATTTTATAGGTCATTTGAAGAGCTTCTGGCTTCTCCTGAAGCAGGGATCTCGGGCATTTCTCACACATGCTGTTCTGTTTTGTGCAGTCACCAGTTGGGGACGTTTCCAGGCTTTCTCAGCCAACCAAGCCAGCTTGATTCACAATGTTTTTATTTCTTCCAGGCCCTGATGACTTTCATCTTAAAGCCTCTTCCTTTCTCCATGTTCTACTCTGCTGTCCCATCACAGCTATTAGCCCATGTCTTTTCAACCCTTTGGCTAAGTGGGTTCCTCTACTCCTGCACAAAGAAAGCCAGATTCTTGTTCAACAAGATTCAAGTGAATCTTTTGTGTGTGTCAGGGTTGGGAGGAGCAAATATTTGCTCAGAGCCAATATAAAAATTTAGGTGAGTCATTACAGTATAAGGCAAATCAATTAACCAAGTGGTGGGTGGCTCACATCTATAGTCCCTGCACTTGGGAGGCAGAGGCAGGCAGATCTCTGAGTTATAAGACAGCCTGATCTATTTTGTGAGTTCCAAGACAGCCAGGGATACACAGAAAAACTCTGTCTCAAACAAACAATGAAAACAAAACAGAAAGACAAATTAATTCAAAAGCCTTTCCTATAATTTCCTTGTGATCAGTTTAGTGCCCTAAACTTCATTTCCACAGAAGTTGGAATATCCCCCAAACCAGTCTTCATACCCCCCAAACCAGTCTTCATACCCTCAAACCAGTCTTCATTGCACAAGAAGTGGTTTTCCCGTTTGCCTTTTGTCTATCTGGTCTACCTCTCAGGAGTCACAGGTGTTGAGAAGCTGTTCTCTCCTTTCCATCAATAATCCTGACCTCAGTTTCTATTTGCTTTTTGAACTTAAATATTACAAGCTCGATTGGACAGATGAGTGGGCTTGATTGCTTTTCAAATAAATAAATCCTGTCTTGGTGGAACTTGGATCTCTAATCTTTTACCAGTGTGCAGGTACCTAATGCTCAGACAAAAACACTAACAGTGCAAGAACTGAAACTGAGCTTTCTTCAGCTCTCACGTTAGTCTAATACTAGCTGAGGCTGAGGGGGAAAGGAATTTAAATTTAGAAGTTCTTTGCTGGAATCCTGGCTCCCACCAGCATCTCATAACGCATAGTGAGTCAGAAGGAAGTAGAAAGATAGAGTCAAGATGGGGTGAAGGTTTCAGATTCCATTCAAGGTGACAGGCTTTATGTTGCTAAATCATGGCCGATGCTGTAAATACCTCACTCCCTGTCTGCTCGGAAACCTCTAATTTTAACCACTGTACAGAGACAGTTTTATGCATACAACCCAATGCACCACAAGGTATAATTCTTGGGTTGCTTTGTTTCTTTGCTTTTGATCTTTCTCTAAATATAGAGCATCAAGATGCACTCGTGTGTAATCTGGGGATAAGGGGTGGAGGCTCCTTTCTCTGTGATAATTCCAGCTTGTGTCAAGTTGACACACAAAACCAGCCAGTAGAAAGGGCTAGAATATGGTGAACAATCCAGCTCCCAGGGGAAATTCTGTATAGCTCTTCTCAGAGGTTTCTGAGCTCCACATCTCTAGGCAGCTGTTTCCTCTAATAAACATCTGAGGGACTTTTCCATACTTTGCCCCACTGCTGTGTGGTTTTGGATCCCAGTGAAACTTTTGCACCCAAGGATGTCTTCTAGTGAACTCTTGGGACTTCAGAATCCAGATTTTCCTAGAAATCAGGGTGAGGAGTAGCCATCATCCTTGATCTTTGGAATCAGAGTTCCTCTTCCCCATATGACTCATCTGAAGCTTTGCCCTGGTGTTTCAGGTGAACACAGATTTCAGGGCATGGCTGCACAGTACTAGTCCAGGTTAGCACAAGGGGCAAGCAAGACCTGAATGGGTAAATACACATCTTTAAAGCCTGTGCTTTTCATAATGTCCTGATGCTTACTTGGAGATGTTATGAAGGAAGTCTGTGAAAAGGTTAACCTGGAAACACTGTGTGTTTCCGAGTGTTTGGAGAAGGGCAGTTGGGATGGAACAATATTTCCATGTTGTATTTCCAAGGTTGCTGCTAACGATTTGGCCACTTTAGCTCTTCATGGTTCCTGAAATAGCACTTGATGCCTCTTCTATTAATTGCTGGTTGAGAAAATGAGAACTGTAGTGTCTGGCAAATGCATAAATGAAGCCAAATGGCTGTTGAGACACGATTAGTGCTGAGACAGTGAGGAGCTCATATCTCTGGTTCCGTGAACTTGCTTGAGCTAAATAGAATCTGCTTTCTTTTAAAGTGGATCACCAATATATCCTGAGTTTGAGGGTCAGGCTCAGGTAGGGCCTGGCAGGTAGGCTCAGGGGTCTGACTCTTCATGCATGCTATGATTATATGCATGGACCTCTCTGTAGCACTAAACCACAAAATCTAAGGGGCTCCAATCTGAGCCTTCAACACCAGGTTACTGCTCTTGTGTCACCTGTCATTATCAAGTCATTGACACATCCCCAATGACCTAAGAAACACCCATTAGGTCCTAACTCTTAAAGTTCACAAAGCATCTCCCAATATCATTACCCTGGAGACCAAGCCCTTAACAAATGGGCCTTTGAGAGACACATATTCAAACCATAGCTCTTCTTTCAGTCAAACAGCTAAAGAAGGAAAGGATGGTGGCTCTGGGCTATGGACCTAGGTAATCTGACCTAAATGCTTCATCTTTTCTCAGCTAGCTTTAAGTAGGGTACCAATAAGTGGTGGATATTGCCATGTCTGATGCCATGCTTGCCAGCCTGAGAATGGTGAAGTTTCTAGAAGAGCATTTTCCCACCAAAATGTCTTATTCACTTGGGCAGCTAGAACAGACCACCATAGACCATGTGGTGTAAACAACAGGCACTGTAGTTTTTAAAGCTCTAGAGGTGATGTATGGCTACAGGAGATCGAAGGACACCAGGGCCCTAAAGGAGCATGTGATGCTGTCACTGAGGACTGGAGAGTTCTTATCCAAAGTCTATATGCCTGGGTCACCAACAGCCATTTTTGATCTGTGCTATGTGTTGACTTCAAAGTCTATAGATTGGAGCAAGAACAGACCAAAAGGGATAATTTGAATAAGATGACTACCAAAAAAGTGGCAGTCACATGCATCTATGTATGCCTGTGGGAGAATCAAAGGTAAGTTAGAAAACATTTTAAAGAAGCTAGAGAAGAAAAACATATTACCTCTAAGAGCAAATCTGTGTAACCAAATGTGAATGTATTGTTAGAAATGATGGGAGTCAAAGGGTGATGGAATTTCATCTTCAGGATTCCAAGGGACAGCCAACTGCAGACCTAGGATTCCATGTCTAAAGAAAAAAAAATCCCACTACTTTGAAAGCCATAGAAAAATGAAATCATTGTCAAGCAAACGAAATCAAAGAATATCACCGTCAAGAAGGATTAGCAAAGGAAATGCCAGGTTTTCTGTTGATAAAGGAACACAATCCCCAAAAAAAGCAGAGATACAAAAGAATGATAAGCACCAGAAAGAGAATGTGTGCCCCAGTATAAATAATGTCTCACTGTACAGCAGTGATAATGATGTTATTTGGATTTAAATAGGTATAGAATCAAAATACATGATAACAAGAGTATATAAGACAAGAAGGGTTGCCGCAACAAAGGAAAGCATCCTTATGTTGTACAGGAAGTGGTTAGGAAATTAATCCACATTAGGCACTAATGAGTCAGTGATGAATGTTCTAATCTCTAGAGGAGCCATCACAATTAGTACAATAATATATGAGAATTTACCAAGAAAGGAAAAGATGGAGTCATTTTTGAAAAACAAAACCCAAGAAAATAAGAAAGGAATAGAAAACGGATAATTATAAACCTAAATAGATTTGTAAATTCTGTAAGTATAGCCATAGTGAATATTTCTGTAAAGATACAGATAATTAGACTAAATGGTGAAAAATCTGCCCATAGAAGATACCTTCTGGGTGGGGTGGCACAGGACTGTTAAAAGTGACAGGATGGGTGGAAGGGCATGGGAGAATTCTAAGTGAATTGTACCAAGTGAAAGAAACCAGTGTTTCTGCACGCAGCCTGAGTCCAGTGACAAGACATTCTGAAAAGGACAAAACTATGAAGACAATAAAAAGGACCTATGGCTGCCAGGGTCTGGTGAGGTGTGAGAATAAAGAAAGGGAGCCCAAAGTATTCTTGGGGCAGGGACACTGTTGTGTGATCCTCTCCTGTTAGATATGATTTGCATCATTGTCAATTTATCAAAACTCACAGGGCAGCAATGCTAAGACTGACTCCTATTGAAAACCATAGGCTAGCATGGTGATAATGTACAGTCTCTACCTAACCAACGAATGTGTGAATATGGCCCCTACCTCAGCCCATGGGTGTGATTACATATCCAGAAACATGGATACACCTTTACCAAACACATGCTAGGATCCCTATCTAGTGCACGATATAACCACTCTCCTGATATTCTACACCCTTATTTTCTATATGTTATCAGAGGATGTCTCAAGTGCAGCAAATGTAGTACTAAGCCTCCCCCCACCTCATCCCAAATTTTCTTGGGAGAATGCAAGGGAAGGTACATCTTCCACCTGGCTCTTTCCACCTCAAACTTTTCCTTGCCTCAAACTGGAGTCTTTGCAGAGTCTTAGGGAAGGAATCAGAAATGTAAGAGACCAGATTATATCTGTTTCTTTCATTTGAGAAGTGGCTCTCAGATCCAGAGACTGGTGTCATGGTTCCCCGGTTCTACTTATCAAGCCTCACTATGGTGTAAGGCAGCCTTGTATTTCCCGAATATTAAATAGAAGAATAGAAGAAAAAAGGACACTTAAAATTGATTCCCTGTGCACCCAACACACATATCATGGCTCACGTGGGGAGTTAGTCCTGGTACCCTCAGCTGCACCTTATAAAGGTTTTTGTTGACACATCACCATTTTCTTGTCTGCTTAAAATGATTAGTCTCTCCTTTTCTATTGGATTATTGAAATGGTGTCATGGATGATCTTACAACAAACAAAACAACGTTGGCACCCCTGTTCACCTTTTATAGACCTGTCAGCAACACAATGGGTCACACATTTGTTCAGCAACATGTGCTGCATACCCCTTGGGTCCCACATTCTCCTAATGTCCTTCCCTCCTCACCATCTCTCTGTAGCCTCGGCTGCAAACAATCCACACTGTAGACACCAGCACCAAGGACATCTCCGGTGTATCTATCTTCTCTGAGGTCCACCTTCGTTGTGCTCTAACTGCTAATGGCTTTCATACTTAGACACAAAGCCAGCCATCCTCTTATCCAATCTTGACCTCTTTGCTTGAACTCCCAGCTGCTGTCTCAAAGATCTGAACAGAGATAGAAGCCTTGACTCACCTTTTCTCTGCTGTCTACATCTAGATCGTACCCATGCATGCCCCCCTTTAACCTGAGTGATATACAAGGCAATTCCTTCCCCTTAGCATATCATGTTACAACATCACAAAACACCCAGAGTCATCATGCTTCCCCAAGGCAACCTGTTCCTGGGACTACTCAATTCTCCACAACAGTTCTAGCTACTCTCACGTTGCTGAATAAGTTCTTCTCTAACCAACAACCACAGTGATTCATAACAGCTCATCATTAAATTCAAAGTGTGAACAGCCAGTCTGTGAATGATACTTCTTCAGTGATGATAAAACTTTATAATCTTATTTTATTCCATATACCAGGAAACAAAATTAAACAAATAAGTAAATATTTTCATACTGAATCTCAATTTTAAAATCCTCACTGGTAATGTTCCTTCATTTCTATTTTGTGGAACAGTTTGAAAATGTTGTTATTAAATCTTCCTTAAAAATTAGATACTGGACTGGGAAGACAGTTCCATTACTAAAGTGCTTGCTATACAAACATGTCAGCCTCCTTAGATGTCCAGAATACTTCCTTCCCCATCATACATGGGGTAGAAGAAAATGGATCCCATGATTTAACCTCCACATGTGCATTATGGCATGTATGCACATGTGTGCACGTACACACACACACACACACACACACACACACACACACACACACACACACCATATGTATACAATAATAATGTTTTAATTTGGAAGAATT
Source organism: Rattus norvegicus (assembly GCF_021556685.1). Lineage (NCBI taxonomy): Eukaryota > Metazoa > Chordata > Mammalia > Rodentia > Muridae > Rattus > Rattus norvegicus. The sequence goes on along the minus strand of NC_141549.1, from coordinate 8,108,057 downwards.
CAGTAGTCAATCTGTCTAGTCCTAGGTTTTCTTTGTGGAGATATTTTTAATTACTACTTCTATCTCATTGTCCATTCTTTGGTCTGGATTTAGTTGTGTTGGTGGGTAGTACAAATTTAGAAGCTAATCCATTTCTTCCAGGTTTTCTAGTTTAGAGAAATATGTTTTCAAAGTATTACTCTCTAATAACCTTCTTGCTAGTTTTATTCATTTGGTCTTATTCTCATTGTTTTTGCAATTGTTCATAAGGGTTTGTCAGTCTTGCTAATATTTTCAAAGAACCACGTTTTTATCGATTCTATACTTAAAAAACTAAACCCATTTCTCCTCCTAGCTGCTTGATTTCCAACAATAACAACTCTGAGACTAGTTGTCTATTAATAAATGTCTAGGCATACACGTTGGCTTGTTCTCTAACTTGCTCTTAACTTATTGTCCTTTTTATTCTAACCTGGGTTCAGTTATGTGCCTGGCTTGCTCTCCTTGTCTTCTCACATCCCTCTCCCCAGAGTTACTGAAGTAAATCTTCCCTTCATTCTATCCTGAGTTCAAGTACCTCCAAGTTTATGTCTGTCTTCTCAGCATTCCAGGTAGACTCTTCCATGCCTCTCACTCTTTCCAAGAATTCTCTCTATCCCTGTTGGAAGTCCCGCCTCCTATTTCCTGCCTCAGCTCATTGACCATAAATGTTTTTATTGATAGGTGATGCATATAAGAGATTCTCTGTTTAGTACCCTTGTTCCTTTACTCTAGTTCATTAATTTATGTCCTGGTCTTCTTTGTTTATCGTTTTGAGTTTGGCTTCTTCTTGCTTTCTAGAGCCTTAAGTTGTATAATATCTCCACGATCTTTTTAAAATATAGGGAGTGTAAATTTCCCTCTTAGACTGACTGATCTGTGACCCATAGGTAGACTAGACTGTTGTCATTTGTAGCTAAGAATTAGAAAACCCTCTCTATGATTTCTGAGCTTTCTCTTGCTTCCTATCTTATTCTACTCTGGTTTGATAATAGTCTGACAAGGAATAATCTCCCCTTTTTAGATATTTAGTAAGTTTTGCTTATAGCCCATGATGTGATCAATTTTAGAGAAAATTCTATGTGCTGCTGGAAAAAATGTGTATTCTCTATCTGGTGGATGGAATATGCTAGAGATATTTGTTACTTATAGTTTATCTATAGCCTATTTGTCCTATGAAGCCAGTATTTCCCTAATACCAAACCAGCCAAAACTCTAACAGAACTGAAAATGGCAGACAAATTACCCTAATGAACATAGATGTAATTTTTCATCAAAATTCTTACAAACTGAATTCAAGAACACATTAAGAATATCATATCCAGGGCTAGAGAGATGGCTCAACTGTTAAGAGCACTGGCTGCTCTTTCAGAGGTTCTGCATTCAATTCCTGATAACTCCATGGTGGTTCACAAGTATCTATAATGGGATCTGACCCCCTCTTCTGGCCTGCAGGTATACATGCAGACAAAACACTTATATTCTTAAAATACATGGATAAATAAATATTTTTTTAAAAAGAAAGAAAACCATACACCATACTCAAGTGTGTTTCTTCCCAGAAATACAAGGTTGGTTCAACATACACATATCAATAAATTTAATATGCCACTTAAATAAACTTAAGGACAGAAACCACATGATCTTCTTAATATTTGCTTAAAAAACATTTGACAAAGCTCAACACACCCTCATCCTAAGTCCTGAAGGGATGGTATGGGTATGTGAATGGCTATGCAGAATGTTTACTCTGCATCTACCTAGCTTAAACCCCCCATACTGAAAACAAAACAAGTAAACAGCAAAAACCCTCCCACACTCATTGTGGTCCACCAAAAACAGTCCAGCAAACAAAGGTAATGCTGGTGGTGTGCGTGGTTTCGGCTGTTTCCCTACATTCTAGTATCATTCCTACGTTCAGCCTACAAAGTTCTCTAACACGGCCATGCAGACAAGTCCTTACAAGAGTTTTTCTGAGCATACTACCATAGTGGTAAATATTAATAAATGAACCTCTACCATCCCACGCTGCTGCCAGAACCCCTGGGCCACATGGCATCGGCAGGGGTATTTTCATTTCAGTCAGCAAAGCGTCTCACCCGCTGGGCTCCCAATCTCCATCCCATGCTAGTCTCTGAGCCCGGCAGCAACCTCTCCATCCATCTAGTTCCCAGGGCAGGTCACTGCCATGCCACTTTCATACAGAGACCACTTGTCTTGCGACTCTCTGTGGTGAACTCTGTTCACATTCCCAGTATTCGCCCACTCTGGGTATAGTCACAATTCCTAGAAACCTATCAAAATCAAAACTCAATAAGCTTATCATTTAGCAATCAGATTTATATCTTAAATTCTCATTCCACAAAACGTCCACATAATAAACTCACAACTAATTGATAATGATATAAACTGTCCGCCTAGGTAACACAAATTGCCCTATAAAATATATCTCTTATGAAATATTCATAACTACCTGTGGCCCTTTAAGACCATACAGATCTGGGTCGTCCTTCTCTGTCTCCATCTTGGTTCCCTCTTTTTTTATCCTCTCTCTTCTGCCTTACAAAAACTCTGTCCCTGCCTTACTTTTTCACTGCCCAATCACAGGCCTTGCCTTATCTTGTGGCTGCCCTCTTCTGCATAGAAACAACAATCTACACACTATGAACCTCGGAACCTCCCTCTGACTCCTGGGCACACCGTCCAGATGACGTTCTGATTCCACCCTAAGGGATACAGAAGAGCATTGGTGTAGATTGGGCTTGACAGCCAGTAGCTCCATTATAACGACTTCTCACAGATTAGAAAGATTCACAGCCAAGGTCTTTGGTGCTCTACGGATCAGGGTCAGAGGTGAAGTCTTCCCTGGATAGGTCAGTAAATAGGAGCCGCGCCACTGGTCAGGCTAACAGTGGGCTAGCTTGAGTCAAAGCCTTTCCCTGTGTGAGACTGAGCAGGGGTTACACCAATCTTGCCTATTGTGATCTGATTTTAGTATAAAAGCTGACAAAACAGGCCTTAGACACTCAGTATCTAGAAGAAATTTCACTGAGTGCTTAAGGTAAGGCATACCATATTAAAACACTCGTTTTCAAATAACGACAGTCAAAACACATTCATCTACGTATTGTTAGCCTTTCTTTCTTCAGGGACCCCACACCTGTGGCTTCATTCAACCAAGCACTAAACAGAGCTGTCCCACCTCCCATTTATTTTGTAGTTATATATGTCAGCCCTCAACTGCTTCTACTCCAGTGAATTTCATTAAATTTGAGTGGAAACTGTTTGAGGAAAAAGCATTTGAACTGAGCACACTCAAACTGTCTCTCTTGTTATTAATCCCTTAATAATGCACCATAGCAACGATCAACAACTGTACCCGGTATGATAAGAAAAGCCTCTACAGATGGTTTGAAGTGTATGGAAGGAAGAAGGTAGTTTCTCTGTAGTATTGTGCTGTTTTATTGAAGGGACTTGAGCATTCTCATATTTTAGTGTTCTTGGGAGATTCTGGAACCAGTCTTCTGTGGACAGTGAGAACAGCTCAAAGAGAGAGAAAACTGCACCTGAGGGAGAGAGAGAGAGAGGAGAGGGCTGTTGCCACAGTGATGAAAAGATACAGTGTGAGAGTGAGGCTTGATCACTGGAGAGACGCTGAGGAAACAGAGGGCGGGCTGCATGCGGGGCACAAGGAACTAGGCATGGACCCAGAAAAGTAAACAGTGGTGAGGCCATTTATTCTAAGGATACACAGGAAGAGAGTAAAGGAACATTCTATGTTAAATGTTGGCCTGTCCTCTGTGTACCAGTGAATCACAAAGGCTGAGCTCAAAGGAAACTCGAGGCCCCTAAAAAAACATGGGGAGGCATTACTTCATCAGAAAAAAAAAATACCAGTTTGTGCAATGCAATGGACCATACCCACAATGCAATGGACCATACCCACAATGCAATGGACCATACCCACAATGCAATGGACCATACCCACAATGCAATGGACCATACCCACAATCTGGAACTGTGGCCCGGGTCTCAAAGTAGTTTTAAGGGTTTGGTTCCTGGGAACTTAGTTTTTTTTCTCCCCAAAAGAGACTGGAGCTGTCAGCCTCAGGGTCACTGTGTGCTTGGTCGGTGACACCCTTGAGATAATCTGTGTTGCCTTGTACAACACTGCTTCATTAGCTTCCTACTGACTTCATCCCATGTTCCCCCTGGAAATGGTATATAAGATGTTATACTTCTTAGTAGTCTGGCTTGGCAGAGGATATAGCATGTGCAAGGTCTCCCAAGCCTATCTATCTTCTTCCTCTCTTGTCCCTTGAACCTTCTTTTTCAGGACCCAGTTACTGAAGAAGGACCTACTAGTCCAGATCAGATTAGTTCATCCAGAGGGTACATGTGCAACCCCTTTGCCATGGCTGTGATATTCCCGATGGGAATGTCGTCAAGAACCCGAGAAAGTCCTTGACCAACAAACATAGGCCTTGGACCTTGTGTTTCAGGAGAATGTTCTGGAACCCATCTGCTAAGTGTAGGATAAACCAATACTGTGCAGCCAGCGGCTCCCGGAGGGGACCGCCATTTGTATAGGAAAGGGGCTTCGCTTAAGGTTACTGCACATCAACATCCAGAGAGCCCACCTGTATCTGTATCCAGATGACTGCTGGATCCTTTCTTCCAAGCTGACGCCCCACCCTCATCCTCCGCTGGGTCTTCCCATCTTTCTCACAAGAGGCATCTTTCCGTGTGGGAAAGCAGTCGTTTTCCAGTAGATTTGGAGCACCAGGTAGCATGAATCAAACTTCTGGGCTGCTGGGGAGGCAGAACGGCTTCCGCTCCAAGAGCAAAGCCATTTGGTTTAAAATTCTCATAAAAGTAGCAATGTTCATTTCCTATATTAGGTTGTATTTCCTAATTACTGTCCCCAAGGAGAACCTAGGGAAGCGGAGAGGGGAAGAAGCTCGCCCTGCAGCCTTTGCTTGTACATTTAAATAAAGTGTAATTTAAAAGCACACCCTTTGCGTTTCCCGAAGTACTTACCTTCCGTCCACGGCCGCTGCCCGTGAACGCAAAATGGAATGGCTTGAGAAAAAAAAAATTATTAGTTCAGCTTGAAAGTAATTGCCACTTATTTTGTTTATAAGACAGACTCTGCTGGTGACATCAGATTAGACTTAACTGCATCCTGTTTTGATGGTAACTAATATTTGCCCTAATACTAAGCATAAATAAGTAGGAATTTCTCCTGAGACACCACACATAATACATCTTTAATGGGACCTAATAGTCAGAGGCAAGCCAACTGCCCTGCTGTGGGATTATAATTATGAGTGCTCCCCCCCCCCGCCCCTTTTAAATTTCATGAAGAGAAAGGAGTACTCGAAGCCATTAAGCTTTCTCCAGAAATACGGGGTAAAAATAAAACCGTCCGTGTGCAAACTCCTCTGTCATCTGTCCCGGAAGGGGAAGGCAGACATTTGAATGTGCCCTCAAATGCATTGCCTGTTCCCAAGGCTTCCCGGTACTAAACTAGTGCCACTGTCCCTGGAAGGAGGTGGCAGTTGGAAGCGTGCCCTCCCGCTGAGGCTAGCAGTCCAAGCATTCTGTAATCGCTTTGATGCCTCCGATCTTGCAGCACTAGTGTGCAAGAAAGGTTTTCCCGCTCTTGTCAGAAATTGCACATGTTTTAAATTTTATCTTGTTTTGTTTTGTTTTATTTATTTATTTATTTATTTATTTATTTATTTATTTATTTATTTATTTATTTGGAATATGAGGGTGCAGGGTGCTGGTATTGAGAACCCAGAAGTCCTACCTCAAAAGTCCTACCTCAAACGTGCTTTATTTGAATAAACCACTTGAATAAATAATGAAGAGCCCTAACTGGGCGCATGCTCAGGTTCCTCACCCAGAAGCTGTCCTTCAGCCCTGCCTGACCAGGCGACTAGGACCCTGGTTCCCAAAGACCATGAACATTATGAATCCTTGGGAAATAGAGAAGCACATGAAGCAAGTTGGTTCTAAAACTTCCTAATGTTACAACCCTTTAATACAGCTCCTCATGTTATGGTGACCCCCAACCAGAAGACTACTTTGCTGCTGCTTCATAGCTGTCATTTTGCTACTGCTATGAATCAAAACGTAAACGTCAGATATGCAGAATAGTCTGATAGGTAACCCTGTGGGGATCTCGACCCACAGGTTGAGAACCACCGCCGTGAAGGCAGTTAAGAGCTGACAGATATCACTTTAAGAAAGTGGGAAGCCGATGACATGATGAAGAAACGTGCTGGACTCTTGGCCCCAGAGGACTTCACTCACCTCAAACCGGAGAAGCGGTGTACCTAGGGGCCAGCATCTATCAGCCTGACAGATTGGAGCTGGGCCTGGAGGGCCATAGAAAGGCAACTAAACCCTGAAACACCTTGCTTTCAGGCCTGTTCCAGAGACGGTGTCTGGAGACAGTGAGTAGCCCTGAGATCAGCCACAGAGCTGCCCAAGCAGGAGCTTGGGGCCAACAGGGGAGAGCAGAGGATGGTGCTAGTGCCTGCTCCTTTCCCTCCACGGCTAGTGTCCCTTGGTCAGCTTGAAAATAGCTCTGGGGGGCACTGTTTCTGCAGCCAAGAGCAAGCTTCCATTTTGCCTTACTAAAGATTCCTGAAACTGACCTCCTGTCATCCCTACACTCTGCTCTGCCTGAGGAGTGCTGGTAACCCGACTTCCCTCATGATTTGGGTCCAGAGGAACTTACAAACTAAGTGAGCCCATTTCCAACCGGGGTCTTATAGATAGGACTTGGCTAACCTTTTCCTGGTTCTCTTTTCTCTAGCCCCCATCAAACTAGGCTCTGGTTACTGCATCGACTCGGTCTGTACCTGGCATCAAGGAGTTTGGTAAACATAACTATTGCTCAATTATCAGTATCAATATCAATAATCAATTATCAACTTGGAGAATCATACGTGACCCTGGCATTCAATCAGAAGGGAGGGGCTGGAGAGATGGCTCAGCCGTTAAGAGCACGGGCTGCTCTTCCAGAGGTCCTGAGTTCAAATCCCAGCAACCACATGGTGGCTCACAACCATCTGATGCCCTCTTCCAGTGTGTCTGAAGACAGCTAAAATGTACTCATATAAATAAAAATTAATAAAAAGATTTTTAAAAAATCAGAAGGGAGGCAGATTCCTAAGGTGGAGCTAGGCTCTGAGTGTGGCACAGGGTGAAGGAGAAAACATTCCAGAAGAGTTTGTCGGGGACAAAGACCTGGGCTTGTAGTGGGACTTGGTGGTGAGACAGAAGCCCAGTGTGTATGAGGCTCTGGATTCTGTCTCTAACACTGCAGAGCAAGCAGATAAGACCAGCAAAGGTGACAGAGGAAGAAGGAGGGGCAGGGAAGACACAAATGCTTGGCTCTTTGAAGTCTGGCCTGGACCTAGGAGGCGACCACAGAGTGACCACCTTTGCCCTGGGAACAGATGTGGCTGGCTGGGTGTTTAGAAAGGCTGACTGGAATCAGTGTTGGTTGGAGAGGTGGGGACAGAGTGGCCGCTGAGCACGGAGAGGCTGCAGCAGGGCTGGGGTGAGGGTGGGGGGGTGCTGCAAAATGCAGTTAAAACTGGATGAGTCGGAAGACCCGCTTACAGGAGCACAGCCTTGGGCCATCGAAGCTGGTGAGGAGCCTGGTGAGCCACCTTCCTAAGCTGTCCCCATCCAGTGAAACCAGTGAGAACTGCCGGCCCCTAATAGGCTGCTACATGCATCCCTTCTCACAGATGTCTTGATAGTTTGCCCTAAGCCAAGTGTTACCCCTATTCAGTGTTTAAAATTTCAAAATACTGAAAATCACAAGGAGCTGTGCTCACAGCCCAGACCCCAGAACCAATCTCTGTTGACAGATTTCCCCCGTCTGCTTTTGTGCTTATCTATACTTTTAAAAATTTGCACAAGTAACATTTTAAGCCAAATATAGAAAGTTTTAGCTAAAATTAAGTTCCTTTACCCTTACCCCAAGTCAATGGTCACATCTCTTATGAGTTCTGTCCTGCCGTTAACTTGAGTTTATGTAAGAACCAAGGACTTCACATCCACTCAACCAAGCACAGACGGAAACTAATTGAACACATACAGATTTATTTTCTTGTTGCTATTCCCTGAGCAGTACAGCAGAGCAATTATTTCCATAGCTGTCAATGTCCTGGGTATTACAGTCCTGCAGACCACGCACTATTTCAGACAAGGAACTTAAACCATAAGGGAGGGATCTGAGAGCCTATCCCCCACCAATACTGAAGGATAACTATATCTAGATACCTACGTATTCACGAAAAGCCAAAGCATCAATCAGAACATTTTTTTGTAGTTTTTTTCCTTTATTGGATTTTTAAATTTACATTTTAAATGTTATTCCCTTTTCCTGTTTCCCCTCCAGAAACCCTGCTATCCCATCCTGCCCCCCTACTTCTAGGAGGGTGCTCTCCCACCCACCCATTCCCTCCCACCTCCCCGCCCTGACATTCCCCTACACTGGGACATCGAGCCTTTATAGGACCAAGGGCCTCTTCTCCCACTGATGCCCGACAAGGCCATCCTATGCTACATATGCAGATGGAGCCGTGGGTCTGTCCATGTGTACTCTTCGGTTGATGGTTTAGTCCCTGGAAGCTCTGGAGGGTCTGGATGATTGATGTTGTTGTTCTTCTTATGGGGTTACAAACCCCTTCAGTTCCTTCAGTCCTTATGTATTTACAACTGGGCTACAAATGAGTTTTCTGGACCCGCTTTTTTATTTTTTCACTCAATGTTAGGCTGTTCGTTTTTCTGCATTGACTCTGGCAGCCTCACAGTCTTGTCTTTTGAAACCCTACAATGTGTTCCCAAGGATCATGTTGCTTTTACTCTTCCCCCACCCAGGCTGCCTGCAGGGCATTGCAGTTTACTGTGGCAGAGGTTGTTGCTATGTGTGTCCTGGGTGTCTCTTGTCTAATCTGCCCAATTGTTCCGCTTTCAGGGCTCTGAAAGCCACTACTCTGAGAAAGACAGCTATTCCATGGAAGATGATACCCAAAGAGAAATCATTGAGTGACGGGCTCCATGCACTTTAAATCCCCTCTCTCCTGTGAAGAGATTAAACTGGCCACACACATTCCCAAAATAAACCCCCTTAGAGTTTAGAAAGTTTAACTGTGCTCTCCAGAGGAGGTGGCCAAGGGGCTATCTGGGAAACTAGATTAAAAATCTGCTACAAGGATAAAGCCATTAGGCCACTGCTTACTGCTGGTGTGGGCATGAGAGCTCACTCTTATGCATTTATGCTTTTAATTGCAAGCACGATGTAATACGTTATCCAGTGTGGGAAGGGATAAAACACCATCCGCATAGAATTGGGAAATCATAGTTTTGTTGTATCAAGGCGAAGAGTCTTCTTTCTGTTAACTTGTCTTAAATTGACACACAGAAATTCTCCACATGTATGGGGTGCGGTGCATTTTGATACAAGTACGTAATGTGCAATAATCAGGTTGGAATGTCTGTCACTTCAGATAAACATCATTTCTTTAAGTTGCCACATTGAAAAGTATCAGGAAGGGCAATATTCAAACAGTTCTTTGTGGTCAGTCAATGGTCAGTCTACAAAAGGTAGAGGTGAAGAGATAATAGGGGAAAAAAGATGGAAAATTTTGAAACCTGATTAAAACAAGTCAAGTGGATAGGAAACCAGGGGAGACCGAATGTAGAGTGTTCGAAATGCTGCTTAGAAATTCTTATGCAGCCAACGTGACCAGGACTAAATCCAAAGTTCAACACAACTTCAAGATCAGGAAAGGGAAGAAAACCCGATTAGCCGATTGGTTCATTGACATGTGACTCAGCAGATTATTATCTATTAATGCCACTGTTTACTGGGATGCTTAATCATTTCAGATGACGATGTCAGTGAGACAAAAAGTTACACAAGGTCCGACACCGCGGTGCCCCAAGATATCTGGTAGACATCTTCATCTCGGTCTCACCCGCTTTGTTCTATCCCATATCACACTGCTGATGGCTTCTCTCTGAGCCTGGCAACAGTCTCTCTACCCATCTAGTTCCCAAGGCAGGTTGCCACCATGTAAGAAATATACATCCCAATGCCGTGGCGGCCCAGTGTCTCCAGCCACCACATACTCTCTTAGACTTAAATCGCCACATTAAAAACACACAACACAATAACCTCTGATCCAATTAGTAAGATATAATTGCTCACCTAGATAACATACAGTTTGCCCATCTAGACACACAAAGTCCTGTATACATCCATCCCTGAAGAATATTCATAACAACCTGTAAATGTGCAGAGAGGTATCAACATTTGCCTCCATGTTCTCTTGGCTGCTTCTCTCCTCCCCTCACTCCAGTCTCCTCCCTTTAAAAATTTTCTCCTGCCTATCCTGCCGTCTCATCCAATGACAGGCCTCATTCTACCTTGTACCTGCCTTCACCTGCATAATAACACCATCCTACATAGGAAGACCTTAAAAGGGAGATCTTAAAATTGTGATAAAGATGTAGACCTTCACAGTTGGCTCCTGGCATGGGGATGGGGTGGGCCTCAGTTTTCTTTAAAGAGTTGGCCCAATGAGTATATGGGCAACATAAGTTGGACTTGGTGTATTACTCTTTGGGGGTACAAGGGTAGAAGGGTGGACCTGGAAGGGATGGGAATTAAGTATGATGGGGTGCATTATATGAAATTCACAAGTAATTAATAAAAATTATGTTGGGGGAAAAACAAATAGGGAAGGGGGAAAGGAAACTGAGCCTTGCAATGTGAACTAGAATGAATTAGAGACAGCAGTGTAAGTTTCTGGTTACAGATTTCTCAGATAAATGAAAGAGCTAAGTAAATATATAGACACACTCACCCATGAGTGGGTGTGTACATTAGCATCCCAGTCTATGATACAGAAGCACGACATTCTTGTAGCAATGAGTGTACCTGGACCCACACCCTAATATCTGCATACCATGCGACTTACAGAACTAAACGAGCATTGCTTAGTTAATGAGTTGATTCCAAGGCCAGTATGATGAGACTGCAACACTGTAGGCTAGAAAGTACCAAGCAAGTATGGGGTGATATGTGTAAAGACACTGGGTTGAGTGTGATGGGCTTATACTAATGTAATAATCGGAAATGATTAAACATCCCAGTCAATAGCACTAGTAGATAATAACCTGTGGAGTCACGTGTCAGTGGTAAAGAGAAATCCCTTAAAGAAGAAAGCCAATGAATGTAATGATTGTAATGGCCATGAAGAAATGAAAGATAGTTGTCAAAAGTAGGAGACATTTTGACATTGGAAAAGATATTACTTGTCAATCATCATAATTCATCAGGCAGAATTTATCGGCTGATGCTAGAAACTACTGGGCGAGTTGGAAATGAAAAGATATTTAGATACTCAGTGTATCTCGGGGGGAAATAATATTTGACAGATTCCTGGGTGATCAAAGAACATTTCTATTCATGATATAAGTTCAGATTGTGTATATGCTGGTACAAAACACTAATAAAAACACACACTACTTCCACAATAATCCTATAAAATATGCTTCACCTAAATCTGGTAATGAGGAATATGAGAAGTCTCAAATTGAGGAACGTTCTCCTGTGTTCTTCAAAACTGTCAATGGTTTCACAGAAGATACGGGGAGATTGAGAAAATAATACTAACTAGCTGAATTGTCTAATAATTGAGTGTAACAGGTGGTTTTGAATTACTTTTAAAATAAATGCAGACAGGGTCACAAGGTCATTGTTCCAGTCACTTTAGCCACTAGTAGGGAACGATCTGAAAAATTAAAAAGGAAGCCTGAGGAGACAGTTCGGTTGGTAAAGTACTTGCTTCATAAGCATAAGGACCTAAGTTCTCATCCCAGTCACCCACATAAAAAGCAGGGCACAGTGATATGCCTGTCCTCCCCCTGGTGGGAAGCAAGTGCAAGACGTCCTCAGGAGCTTGTTGTTTGCCTAGCCAATCGGTGAGCTCCATGTTCACTGAGATGCCTTCTCTCCAAGATTAGGCTGGTAAGCAATTGAGGAACACAACCGATGTCAACCTCTGGCCTCCACCTTCATGCACGTATATGAACACCCATTCACACCCATTCACACCCATACACACCCATACAACATACACACACAAATAAGAATGGAACTTCTATGTTACCCAGGTTTACCACTTCTGGGTGATTCCTGAAGGATTTGAGTACAATACGGCAGTGCCTGCACACTTGTGTTTTTGTTCAACTACTTAGACTAGTCAAGATAAAGAGTCAAATCATCCCAGAACCCCATCAACAGATGAATGGGTTTTAAAATGTGCGTGTGTTTGTGTGTGTGTGTGTGTGTGTGTGTGTGTGTGTGTGTGTGTGTGTGTGTATGTGTATGTAGTAATGGCTAATCTTGATGTAAACTGGTGGTACATTTAGGAAACAATCCTCTAGGTGAGAGCTTTTCCACATAGGATGAGCTGAAGAGGAAGCTGCATCATAATTATGGGGTGCCACGATCCAGAAACTGGGGTCCCACACTAAATAGAGAGGAGAAAGCAAGCTAGCATCTGCATCCATCGCTCTCTGCTTCTTGGCAATGTGACCAAATAACTCACACTCCCACTTCCACAGCCATAGCTGCCCTTCCTCATGCTCCTCTGCCTGACAGACTATACTCTCACACTGAGCCAAAATACACCTTTCCTTCTTTATACTGCCTTGGTCAGTCATTGTGCCACAAGCAACATATTAATGTGTGTGTGTGTGTGTGTGTGTGTGTGTGTGTGTGTGTGTGTGTGTGTAGGAACACATATCCATGTGCATGATGTATGTGTATATACATATACAATGAATTTTCGCTATGAAAAAGAATACATTTTGAGGATTTTTTTTTTCAAGAAAGTAGAAAGAACTAGCGATCATCATGTCAAATGAAATGAGCCAAGTTTACAAAGACAGATGTCAATTTTTTTTCATATATGGGATCTAGGAGCAGGGAAGTTTGTGTGTAAGCTATTGGGATTAAATGATAATAAAGGAAAATAGAGGGGTGGGTGAAACTAAAGTACATTGTACCAATGTGTACACATGTATAAAAATGTTACGAGGCCCAGCAAGATGCCAAGCCTGACAAACCAAGTTGGATACCTGGGCTATTACCCACACAAAGGAAGGAAATAAATGACTCCTGAAGATTATCTTTTGACCTCCACATGCATACCACAGTGCACGCATGCCTACACACACACACACACACACACACACACACACACACACACACAAATGTAAAGAGAAAGAAATGTCATTAATGTGACCGTATTGTACAACTTCTTTGTTTGATTTCTTTAGATTTATTCATTGTATGTATCTAAGTGTCTGCCTGCAGGTACATATGTGCACCACATATGTGCCTGGTACCCAGGGAGATCAGAAGAGGATTAGATCCTTTAGAATTAGAGTTAAAGGTGATTGTAAGCAGCCATGTGGATTCTGCGACCAAACCTGGGTCTTCTGAGAGAAAAGCAAATATCTTACTACCAATCCAACTTTCAAGACCCCCATTTGTTTACTCTTTGAGATGGTCTCAATGGAATCCCTTGCTGGCATAGAACTCAATCTGTAGCCAGGCCAGCCTCCAAACTTGTAGCAACTCTCCTGCCTCAGCTTCTCAAGTGCACCACTATGCCAAGTTTTATGTGTTATCAAACCCAGGGTTTTGTGTAAGCTCAGCAAGAACTCTGCAGCCATACTACACTCTCAGTGACCATTTCTTGTGTAAAAAAAAAAAAGTCATCAAGTCTGATTAAAGGCTATATATTAAATTACCATGTCCAGACCAGCTTTAGAATTTGTAGGGCCCAGGGTGAAAATGTGAGCACCTTCTTCCAAACATATTAAGAACTTCAAAATTTTAACAAGAAGGCATTAAGTCAGACATGGAGTCCTTCTGAGTGCCAAGACACATATGACTTCAGGTCACATGACCACGGTGGTTATGGTGTTGACTTCCTGGTTGTAACCCATGGACAGAAGGTATACAAGAGAAAGGCTTCATTCCATGGAAATACTTGATGTAGAATTCGGGGGTTTAGAGATAGCATATCAGAAACTTATTTCCAAATGCTATAGATGAACGTGATCTGTATGAGGTGAAGGAGGTTGAAGAGAGCAATGGGGGAATCACGTCAAGTTCTGGGATCGTAGAGCAGGAAGAAAAAGAAGTCCCTGGCTTGTCTGTTTGTCTGAAATCACAGAAAATGTTTTTTGGTTTGGTGCGTGTGTGTGTGTGTGTGTGTGTGTGTGTGTGTGTGTGTGTGTGTGTGTGTGTATACACTGTTGCTGCCTTCAGACACCAGAAGAGGGCATCAGATCCCATTACAGATGGTCGTGAGTCACCATGTGGTTGCTGGAAATTGAACCCAAGACATCTGGAAGAGTAGTCAGAGCTCTTAACAACTGAGCCATCTCTCCAGCCCCTAAAAATGTTTTTTTAAAGATACATATGAGAAAAATTATTCATTTTGCTGACTGTGACTACGGCATGTTGAATTGAGTTTTAAGTGTTGGGAACCAGTAGGCCTTTTACATACATGTGAATTTTACATACGTGTGAAGCAATTGCTGTGAAGGTTGCTGATTCTGCTCACTTATCAGTAGTTTGTGAGTAGGAGGTCACTTACCTTGTCTGCTTCTGTGAGGTCTGTAGTGTTCCACAATACAGATGTTTTAAGCTATTCTTAATTCCATCTGGCTGTCATTTTGTGAATTCTTCTTCAGCCCTTGGAGTTATGTGCATATTTTGTGCTGGGTACACCATTTAAATCTACGGTTCTGATTTTGATGTTGTCAGTCTTCAAAGCCTGTATATTAGTTCATTAGCCAGTGTCCCAAATCATCCTTTCGCTGTTGTAACTGTAGCTCTCTTGTGTGGCACACTCATACATACAATGTTTTCCCCTCTGTACAATCTCCACTTAAGAAAGATTACCAGGTATAAAAACTTCCAATCATAGACATGATCTTTTTTTATGAATCTTGAAGCATTCTGCCAAATTGCTTTCCTGAAAGTGGTACCAATTCACACCGTATGGGACCAGGAGTTTGTACTGATGTTTCAACTGGAGCTGGGGTTCACTCCATGCACCCTCCTCATTCCTCTTTTGTGCATTGTTCTGTCTCTCCACCTCTTCTGGGGGTGGTGGCTGATGTACTCCCAAATCTGCACCAGGTCCTTGAGTAATAAAAATATTACACCGGAGCACTATGCTTGCCTCCCCACATTTATCCGGGGACCTCACCTCCAGTGGAAGGACAATGCAGGGAAAATCCAGGACGTCCTTAGGCATGCTACCTCTCACAGGCCAAGAACGACTTCATAAGCAGGTGAGGCAATCAATTGTTTAGAAACAATTGAGTTTATCTAGAACATAAAATATTATAAAACAATCTCTTGAGGTAATTTTCCAGAGATGAAAAAAAAAAAAAAAGACTAGAAGCCTGGACTATGTCTTTATCACTGAAATCATTAGCTTTTAAAACAGCCGAACCAGTTTTCCCACTGCTTTGTTTCAGTCGAGTCAGAAAGGCTCGTGACTTAAAAAAAAAAAAAAAGTCATTATGATAACTTAGTGAAGTTAATTCATAGAGGAAAATGACCTGGCTTCTATTTCTACAGGGAAACGATTTGGCTGTGCTTCTGTGGGGTGGATTAATGTTTAAATCACCCAAGCTGGAACAGGCAGAGAGATTGCAGACATGGTCTCTGGCATCCACATGAGTCTCAATAAGTAGTGGGCATTGACTAAGTATGCTATGTACGCCTAAGCCATAGACCCTGATGGCCATCCCTCCACTCCAGGGTCCCTCCTCATCCTCACTTCCTATCTCCACAGTGCTTACTACTTTAGCATGTACCAGTGTGCGGCAGAGTGAGTGCTGGCGGGAGAAGCAGAGTTCTGTCTGTCTGAAGTGTTTGATAGGCAAATGGTGGTCTTCTTAAGACCAGCAATTCCGGGCTGGAGAGATGGCTCAGCGGTTAAGAGCACCCGACTGCTCTTCCAGAGGTCCTGAGTTCAATTCCCAGCAACCACATGGTGGCTCACAACCATCTGTAAGGAGATCCGATGCCCTCTTCTGGTGTGTCTGAAGACAGCTACAGTGTACTTATATATAATAAATGAATAAATAAATCTTTAAAAAAAAAAAAAAGACCAGCAATTCCTATACCCTCTGTTGCATCCCAAAAGGCAATAGAGATTACTGGAGACCACCCACCTTCTGCCACTTGGAATGCAATGCTTCTTTTGTTAGTCAGATGGTGTCCCGCACGACCTCTCGCCAGCAAGAATACGCGGGAACACACGAATCCTTCTGTAGCCAAAATGCTTATTATTTATTAATAATAGAGAGGGCCGCGGGACGCCAGCATGGCACGGCTTATATACACCTTAGCGCGGCGCATCCACACCTGATTGGTTGCTTACCCATGATCTCATTAGGCACGCCCTGGAGTGGGCAAAGACCTGGCACAAAGGCACTCTTGCACATGCGCACACAGTTAACTTCCTGAAAGGAAGTCGGCTGGCGCAGCGGAGGCCAGCGCCATCTTGTAATGGTGAAACTATCTCGGCCTACCACGTGGGGTGCAGTGGAAGCCAGCGCCATCTTGTGGTGGCGAATGTTATTGCGGCCCTCTACAAGATGGCTGCCATGTTAGGGGTTGCTTGAGTGCCAGTTAGGAGGCTGGGCACTATTCAGAGCTAGGAACTCTCTCACTGGCTGCTCAAGGCACAGGATCTCTCTGCCATGAGGAGCACAAGTCCATTCATACTCGAATTGTTTTATGAACCTCATGGAAGCAGCCCATATGTGATACAACCCAGCATGTGAAACCCTTGTCCTCTGGGAAAATCCTCTTTTCTCCCAGTCCACTCCACATTCAACCATCCAGGGTCAGGAGATGTAGTCATCTGTTTTCCTGGGTACAGCCACACTCATATGTGTACATATTATCTCGGGCTGCTGTTACAACTTAGAGACAAGTGAGAAGAATACATAACCCACACCTTAAAAGATGGATTCCCTGACCCCTTGAAATAATGTGTCAACCTTGGCTCCCGATGTCCTCTGATAGAAGTTCTACTTCTGAACTTTCCTCCAGGCAACTCTACTTTCACAGCTCAGGTACCAAAGAAAGCCATTTGCTGTTTTCCGGCTTCTGGCTTTAAACTTACACACTCAAAGACATTCCTGTGTTCTAACTTGTAGAGTAATTTCCATTAAGTAGAAAGACTGTGCATTCATCAAGCAAAGACCTATACCAGCAAGCCTATCCTCCTTTGAAGGCAGCACAGAGGGGTCAAATAGAATAAAGAGACACTTTAGTTGGCTTAACCTCTGGATCCCTCCCTTCAGCCTTCTTGATACCAGTAGAGTGGTTCTAGGTGTCCTCACTTGGAAATAGATGTGAAGAGGCCAAGTTGGAGTGCAGAAGAAGCAAAAGCCCCAGAACTAGAAGAATTAACCTGAGAGGTGAGTAACTGTGCAACTCTGAGGCATCCAGCTACATGAGGAAAGGTTCTAAATACATGATCTCTATAGGGAAACCCTGAAAGGAAAGCTAACTCTTATGTGCTTGGCCTTTCTAGCAAAGAAAAGTAGAGTTTACCTCAGCCAAATATTCTGTCCCAGATGGAATTCAAAAATGCCCAAAAGGATGTTTGACATCTCTAACCATTGTGGACATGCAAGACCCCAGTGAGACACTGGGTCAAGCCTGCTGGGATGGCTGCTAGTCAGGACAAATGCTGGTGTGAGTATGGAGAACGGGGGAACTCTGGTACAGTGCTCATAGGAATGTTCAGTAGTACAACCACCTCAGAGGACAAACTGGAATTTTCTCAAATGATCACTCATGTATTGGTGATGTGAATCAGCAATTCCACCCTGAATTATCTACCAATGATGGACTGTGTTCCTGCAAAAAGAAAAAAAGCCTTGTATACAATCATTCATAGAAACATTGTTCACAATAACCCAAAGTGGAAGGAACTCAAATATCCTACAACTAATGAATAAACAGAGATGATCTAGTATGTCCATACAATGGACTATTATTCAGCTATGAAATATTAAAGCCTGTTGCTACAAGGCACTCTGGAGCTGATCTTGCAAACAAGCTCCTGGATGGTATTTCTTCACACATCTCCCATTCTAGAGAGTCCTGTGGGCTGGAAACTGTATCTCTGAGGCTCCTTTGTAGATGAAGTTTCCTGTGTGACTTAGTATTCAGTAACTCAATTCCTCGAGATTAAGGAAAATAAGGGAACACAGAGTCCCTGGCTACACACCAGCATATACTGTCCAGAAAGCCTATGGACTCTTCTAGGCAGCTGTTGTGGCTTCTGGGTGCCTTGGGGACCTGGGTGTGGAGCAGTGGGTGGTCACAGCAGTGGTATTTGGCTAGAAAAAGCTATGCATTGCTTGAGCAATTTTCCTGGCTGTGTAGCAGCCGAGGTTCATTCCCTGGCATCCCAGGAGATCTTGGAAGCAAACAAATATGATTTTAAAATCTGCTTTCTGATTAGACTAACTAGTATGGATCCTGTCGCCTGCTCGTAAAAAGTCTATCCAAACAGGTGGGGAGCCCAGGGCATGAAGAGTTCCTGGAGATGAAAATACCTCAAAAATATTATCCTCTTAAAGTGTACTCTCTGAATCCAAGCCAAGTAAACTCATAGGCATCTTGCTGAGGCTGTGAGAAAGAAATAACAAAAGTTTCCAGAGGAGACAAGATGGCAAATGAAATTAATTACATGCCTCCTGCTATCACAAATTTATAATGTATAAGAGGCCAATGATTGTGTCTCTGTTTTACCATGTTGAAGACTTTTTTAATCTACAAATAACAAGTGCATTATAGGCTCATGTATAGCCTCAAACTTCACCCCAATTTTTCTTAAAAGCTTCTCAACAAGGGGGTTTCAGGGGAATAAGCATAGAACCGGGCACGGATTCCAAGCTATGCATTGCTAAGGTGGCATTGCCCAGCAGGTTTAACTGCATATGGCACAATGGTTGCACAGTTGTCTTGAGCCACAGTGAGAGGGAATCTGGAGATGGAAGAGTTCTTCCAGCCATGGTGTTTTGCAACTCTAGAGATATTATAAGCTCTTCCCTGAAATGTTATCACTCCACCAGATTGCCACTCTTTCCCACCCAGGATGCCTCTCTTACAGAGCTCCTAGATTCCTGTGCATGGCCAGCATCTGAACTCTTCTAAGAGCTGAGGACAGGGGTCTAGGGACTCAGGGTGCCTTACTTAGCTCTAAGTTGATCTCACACAATATGAAGGCTTTCTTCAGAAATCAGGCAGATGAGAAAGTAGCCTAGTCATCTACCACCACTCTGTGAGTAAATTCCACAAGGAGAAAAAAAAATGACCCTCTCCATGGGGAGAAGCCCATGGTCCTGCCTACCTCACAGTCTCTAGAGGCAAAGCAGGTTCCCAGCACTGATTCGTGGCCATGGAACCCCTCCCAGGCACTCCCTTTCATTGTGCTTGGATTTTATGAGAATAGCCAAGAAGGAAAGGCAGATGTGACACTTTGACCAGGTCACCCAGGAGCAGATGGCTAGTGCATAGTTGCAAAGGGCTGAGTGAGAAGCTGTGTATCTGAGGACTTCCCTGAGAGCTTCCTTGCTGGTACTATACGCTGTATACAACACGCATACCCCTGATGAAAGGCACTTTTGGTTTTCTGGACCCAAGACTATGCCGGCCTCGCTAAGGCTCAGACTCAGCTACCGTGGTACCTGGTGACATACGGGGCAGCAGGAGAGACCACAGAACAGCACCAACATAGGAAATGGAATTCTCCGGCCTCACCTTGGCATTGAGGGACTGCTGTGAGCTGTGCTAGGCATCACGATCCAGGTCACCATTTTGACATTTCTTCCCTCGCACTCCAGCCACAACGATACTCCTCTAGCATTCGAAAGCCGTCCCTCCCTCGGCCGTTTATACTTAACACTTCTTCCCAGCTCTCCTCCATCTATTGTCTGATCGGCGGCTTCACTCTTTGGGTTTCTGCCCATAACAACCCAAATTTGTACGTCTTTTGTTCACTACCAAATCCATTGCTCCTAAAGCCGTGACCGTTACGCGGTAGCTACCAGGGAACACCTGTTAACCAAGAAAACCATGAAAGGGAAAATGTGAAAATAATGACAGAGCAGAGTGGATTCTCACCCTCTGGTTTATTAACACATTATTGGTTGCTTTGCGTCATTGTGACCAAAATAACCGGACAAAACACTAATGGGAGCAAAGATTTACTTACTCTGGCTCACAGATCCATCATTTGATGGCTGGGCAAGACATGGCAGAGTCCACGAGACGGAGAGTGTGGGAGGTGCCTCACATCACCTACATCACAGCCAATCAGACACCAGCCAACCAGGCATCAGCCAATCAGACCCAGCCTATCAGACCCAGCCAATCAGACACTAGTAATCAGGCACCAAATCAGACCTAACCTGTTAGATTCAGCCAATCAGATACCAGCCAACCACAAAACAGTCAATCATACCCAGCCAATCAGACAACAGCCAACCAGGCTCTAGTCTGTACTATGCAAAGGTCCAGCCTTCCGGACCTATTGTACTAGGTAGCTCCGTATCTTCCCAAAATAGTGTCACCAGTACATAAAGCTTGAGATTGTGGAGTATATTTCAAATTCAAGCTGTGACACAGTTGAGGGAAATTTGCGGCTGGTTTATCCCTTTTATTCTGCATTTCATCCTGCTGACCACAGGCATGCTCAGGCCGTCTTTGAAACTAAAGTGACTCAAGCTATTGCAGTAATCAGAGCTCAGGGTATTGAGCCAAAGCGGCTCCTTTTGATTTCTTTCAAAGCCTTCATGGCGGCCTTGCTCACCCCATCTTCTCAATTGATCGCAGAGGACCATTGCTCCGGGACATTAAGAAATCTGCTTAGTGTCTCAGTTCCTGAAAACTGCACAGCTCGCTCGGACTCTGAAAACCGAGCTCAACCTTTCATGTAGCAGCAGCAAATAACTCTGGAGTGCTCTTGGAATGTACTCCTAGCGGCAGCAGCCCATCATTGGGTGCCTTCCCGGAAGACTGCATAGGTTGACAACAGGCCTCTAAGAAATGAACTGTGCGGCTAGCTTACAGATCCAGACAGAGCCAGTAACTCAGGCCTATAGGTCTGGCCCTAGCCCTGAACACCAACACTGGGTCACCTTGGGATAGACCACTGGCCTCCCCTGGTCCCAGCAACCTCATTTCCAGGCGGGAGAAGATGGCAGTTGAAGTCTGCTGACAGTTCCGGAGTGCTGGGAGAATTAACTAATAAATGATTGGGAAGCACTCAGGAATGTAAAGTGCTATATAAATGCTTCATTGTAACAACCACCCTGTCAGGAGTCCAGGGCTGCTTCTGAGCTCCGTGGTCCCTGTGTAATGATACTGAACCCTATAAAGTGCTTTACAAACAGTGAATAATTCATTCTCAGGGCACCCCAGGGAAGGGAGAAAGTACTCCTCTTACTTCAGAGGAGTTCAGATCCAATATTTCCTGGGGATGTTCAGTGAGGAGGCCTTGCTGAGCCAAGTTTGGATTTCTGTGGCCTCTGGGTTAGGCCAGGCTGGGCCCAGCTGCTTCAAGCTAGGAGGGCCAAGCTCAACCCTGCAGGCGGGCTGATGCTCCCTGGGGCTCTGGTCAGGCCCTTGAAGCTAATGGTTGTGGCTTGGAAGAATGAAAAGCGTGAGAGATGAATGAGGATAGCCTGGAAACAGCAGGCACAATGGCCGCCTGATGGGAACATCCAGGGCCTTGCAGTAGCTAGCAGTCAAGGTGAAGGCTCAGAAGAATGAGATTGCCAAGGGGAGAAGGGGAGAATACAAAGACTTTAGCTACCTCATCTGAGGCCGGGGAGGGGGGGTTCCTCTCTATTAGTCAGAGGCTGACCATGTCCCTGGCCTAATGACTATCCTTGGTTAGAGTGACAGACCTAGGAGCAACAGGAAAGGTCATCTTCCCGGCACCAGGGGGAACATTTCAGGCTACAAAAAGACTGCCCAACAGCAGCAGTCTGAGATCAATGGTGGCTTGGACAGAAAGCTGAATAAAGGCATCCTAGAGCTTGATCTGAGGGCCCGAGGAACTTGAGGATCCAGGTCTCTTTGGTCAGAAAGGCCAAGAACACGGCTTGGATTCTTTTCCCTAAATCTTGGAGTCCAGACACCCATCCACCACCATCCCCAGAAGCAGAAAACCACTTGTAGCTGCAGGGTCAGATGTGACCCTGCATCCCCACCATCTATGATACTGAAGACGCAAACAAGGGATCTTAGGCCAGAAGACATCGAGAGTCTCTGAGGCAGATCCCTGAGCTAACTGAAGATATTAATAACTGTTTTCCTGCCAACTTCCTGCAGCAGCACGTGGGCTTGGGAGAACTTCTCAGCCTCCCTCCCAACAATAACACAAGGGCCACCACTGCTGTTGTGTTGCCACCCCTGCAGAAGACAGATGCCCTGACATGCTGTGAGTAGCAGCGCCCTGGTGTCAGGTCAGCCCTGGTTCTAGGGCAGCACTCGGATCCCTTTTCCCAAGTCCAGCATCTGTCACATCCAATGGCCAACAGTCCTAAGACCTCGGGCCCAGCCATGGCCTGTTAGCAATCTTCTAGCAGGTGGTGTTTTTATTGTTGTCCTTCCCTATGGGACAGGACTGGAAAGCAGCCAAGAGAATGGGACAAGGCTCAGGGCTGAGTCTCACATGCATGACCTCACTCTTCCTCACAGATACGAGGAAGCAGGTGGAGGAGTGAGCTGCTAGCCCCAGAGTTGCTCAGCTGACCAGACACCGTTCTAACCAAGGCTGCTTCCGCTCTGCCCTATGAGTGCAAGGGCTGAGAAGAACTAAAAGAACAGGCCAGCCAGAAGTGAGCTCAACAGAAAGTGAAATGCCTCCCCTAGCATAGGAGGCAAGATGAAAATGGGAGTTCTTTGGGTCCTCTTTTCTGTCAGGAGCCAGAAAGGGCAGAATCATCATGTGTTTTGTTTTATTTTGGTTTGGTTTGGTTTGGTTTGGTTTGGTTTGGTTTGGTTTGGTTTGGTTTGGTTTGGTTTGCTCTGGTTTGCTCTGGTTTGCTCTGGTTTGCTCTGGTTTTCTTTGCTTTGCTTTTATACATCAAATGAAATCCAAAGCCTGGTGGGGTGGCACATGCCTGTAATCCCAGCATTCCTGAGTTCAGGGCCAGCCCGGAATACACAGCAAGTTCCTGTCTCAAAAGCATAAACAAGACAAAGAAGTTGGAAATGTATTTAGCCTGACCAAGAATGCTAACCATTCAGTGAGTGCTGTGTCTGTGTCCAGGCTGGAGTGGACCCCAGGCTGACTCACAGGAGAGAATGGCGATCAAACAAACAGACCCTGCAGCAGACAGAGAAGGAGTAACACAGAAGAACTGGATCAGAAGAGACAACTCTAGCCAGGAGACCTGGTAGGCTGCCTGCAGATCTTCACCTCTCCCTCCCTCCTTCCAAGCCTTATCCCCCGGTGTCCGCCCCCCAGCCCCATCTCTGTAGCAAACCACTGGCTGCAACCTCCCCCTCCTCTCCACTCATGTCCAGCAGATCACACAGATCTTCTCTTCCACCCTTCCTCCCCACTCACCCTGTTATCCCAGCCCTCAACTGCAGCAGGCTTTCTCTGAGAACATGCTAGGCAAGCCCGCCAGAGAAGTAAGTAGGACAGCAAAGCAGATAGGTGAACTTTGGATCCTCACTCTTCTTCCTCCCCTCCACATCCAGTCCGCCAGCCTGATCCTCAGGCCTACAGCAGACTACCTGTCATGTGGCCTCACTCTCTGCTCCCATTCCCAGGGGACTAGACAGATTCTGGTGGAACACTCTGTTTTCCCCTCCTGTGTACCCTCTCAGCTCCAACACTACCCCTAGCTCATCCCCATTCCTAGGCATTAGCTCCCAATAGCTAGGAACACGTGGTATCAGAACCCCCAGTGCTCACAGCCATCAGAATCCCAGAAGAATTTCCTACAGGTACCACCCGCTCCTTAGAACCATTGAGGGCAACAAACAAGGCAGGTGATATCCACCCAACAAAGACAAGAGCACAAAGCATCCAGAAAGCCTGAGGCACTGTGAAAAGATGAAATTTAAGAATAAAAGGAATAGAGGAAGGAGAAAAAGTCAGTTCAAAGGCACAGAAAATTTTTAACAACATCATAGAAGAAAATTTTCCTAATCTAAAGGAACCACATACAGCACATAGAACACCAAATAGACTGGACAAGGAAAGAAGTTCCCATTGGCACACAATAATCAAAATACTAAATGTACATGACAAAGAAAAATATTTAAAGCTGCAAAGGAAAAGACCAAGTAATATATAAAGGATACCAATTAGAACAATACCAGACTATTCAATGGAGAAGTCTAAAAGCCAGAAGGGCCTGGACAGATGTGCTTGACTCTAAGAGACAATAGATGTCAGCCCATATTACTATACCCAGCAAAACTTTCAATCACCACAGATGGAGAAAACAAGACATTCCATGATAAAAATAATTTAAGCAATATCTATCTACAAAGCCAGCACCACAAAAGATGCTAGAAGGAAAGCTCCAAACTATAGATGTTAACCATATCCAGAGCAGCAAATCAAAAAAGGACACACCATCACTACCATCACCACCACCACCACCATCACCATCACCACCACCACAACAATAATAAAATAACAAGCACCAACAAACACTGTTCATTGAGATCTCTCGACATCAATGGTTTCAATTCCCTAATAAAAAGACACAGACTATGAGATCAGTTGTGAAAACAAGATTTATCCTTCTGCTGAATCCAAGAAATACACCTTAATATCAAGGCTGGACATCACCTCAGGGCAAAGGGATAAAAAAATATATTACAAGAATATGGACTTAAGAAGTTAGCTGGTACAACCATTTTAATATCTGATTAAATAAACTTTAATTCAAAGCTAATCAGAAGAGATGGGGAAGGATACTACTTACTCATCAAAGGAAAAACCTGCCAAGAGGACATTGCAATTCTTAACATCTATGCACCAAACACAAGGGCACCCAAGTTCATAAAAGAAACATTACTATAACTTAAATCACAAATTGACCCTCACACAGATACAGAGAGACTTCGATACCCAACTCCTGCCAAGAGACAGGTCATCTAGGCAAAAACCAAACAGAAAAAAATGCTGGGGTAACTGATGTTATAAGTTGCCCAAATGGCATAACAGATAATTATAGAAGATTTTACCCAAATGCAAAAAACTATGCCTTCTTCCCAGGACTTCATGAAATGTTCCTCCAAATTGACCACAGGCTTAAAGCAGATCTCAACAGACACAAAGGCACAAGGCAAATCTCACCAGATACAGGAACACTTACATAAAATGCTGCATCCTATCTGGCCATGAGAAATTAATGCTGGATATCAACAATGACACAAAGCTTACAAACTCATGGAAGCTGAACAACCCACTATTGAAAACGGGTCAAGAAAGGGATTAAAGATTTTCTAGAACTGGATTAAAATGAACATACAACTCACCCAAACTTAGGGGCACCATGAGGGCTGCTCTAACGGGCAAGTCCACAGCACTAAGTGCCTACATGTAAACACCTGAGAGATTTCATCCTAGTAATTTAACAGAACACCTGAAAGCTCCAGGAGAAAAAGAAAAAAATCATATCCAAAAGGGATAGACCACAAGAAGTAATCAAACTCCAGGCTGAAATTAATAAAACAGAAACCAACGAACAATACAAAGAATCAATAAAGGAGTGGATTCTTTGAAGAATCGGTAAGATTGACAAGCCCTTGGCCAAATGAACCAAAAGGTGAAGACTGAAGGTCCAATTTACAAAAGTAGAAACAAAAAGGAGACACAACAACAGATACCTAGGAGATGCAGAGAACTGTACTTTAAAAACCTGTACTCCACCAAACTGGAAAATCTAAAAGAAATGGGTAATTTTCTCGATACACACCACTTGCCAAAGTTAAAGCAGATCAGATAAGCAATTCAAACAGAATTATAACTCCGAGCAAAATAGGAGAAATAACTAAAAGTCTCCCCCTCCAAAAAAAACAAAAAAAAAAAACAAAAAACCCCAAGCCCAGATATTAAGGCAGAATTCTATTTAGTGTAACACTCTACCAGACTTTTAAAGAAGAGTTAATGTTAATATTTCTCAAATTAGTCACAAACTGGATACAGAAGTAACACAGTCCAACTCATTTTATGAGTCCACAGTTACCCTGGTATCCAAACCACATAAAGACTCAACTTCCCTTATGAACACTGACTCGAAAATTCTCAATAAAATACTTGCAAACCGAGCCCAAAAACGCATGATAAAGACGACCCACCATGATCAAGTTGGTTACACCCCATAGATGCAGGGATGGTCCAACGCACATAAATTGATAAATGTAATTCGCCTTATAAACAAACTTAAAGAAAAAAAAAGACATACGCATCTCATTAGCGGCAGGAAATGCCTTTTACAAAATCCAAAGCCCCTCACAATTAAAGTCTCAAAGAGATTAGGGATACAAGAAACGTACTTCAATGTAACAAAGGCAGTCTACAGGCTCATGGCCAACATTAACTTTAATCGAGACAAATTCAAAACAATTCCACTAAAATCAGAAACAAAACAAAGTTGCCTACTCTCCCTATAGTAGTTGGAGTCTTGGAGCAATAAAACAACTGAAGGTGATCACGAAGATACAAAATGAAAAGGAAGAAGTCAAAGTGTCTTTATTTGCAGTTGTTTGATAGTTTACAATAAGTGACCCTAAAATTCCCACTGGGAAACTCCTACAACTGATAAACACTTTGAGCAAAGTAACTGGATTAAAAATTAATTCGCCAAAGAAATCAGTAGCCCTCCTACACACAAATGACCAATGAACTGAGAAAGAAAAGGTGAAAAAACGTCTTTCACAACAACCTCAAATAATATAAAATATCTAGGTGAAATTCTAGCCAAGCAAATGAAAGACTTGTATGATTAAAAAGCTTAAGACATTGAAAAAAATTGAACAAGATATCAGAAGATAGAAAGATTCCCCCATCTCCCATGCTCATCAATTGGTAGGATTAATATAATAAAAAAAATGACCCTCCTACCAAAAGCTATTTATGGATTCAAGGCAATCTCCATCAAAAGTCCCACAAAATTCTTCACAGATCATAAAAAGGCAATCTTCAGTTTTATGCAGAAACACAGAAACTCCTGGGTAGCTAAAACAATCCCAGGGGGGAAAAAACCTATTGGTGATATCACCACCCCTGATTTCAAGTTGTATTACAGAGTCATAGTGAAATGAAAAAGAAAAAAAAATCATGATATTGGCAAACAGACACATCAATCAGTGGAATTGAACTGAAGGTTTACACATAAATCTGCACACATACGATTTTTATTTTAAAAGTTCCAGAAATACACACTGAAAAAAAAGACAGCATCTTCAACAAATCTTGCTTGTCAGACTAGATGGCATCATGTAGAAAAATCCAACTAGACCCACATGCATCATATCACCTCACACAAAACTTAACTCCAAGTGGATCAATGACCTCAACATAAAACTAAATACACTGAACCTGTTAGAAGAGAATGTGGGGAGTAGCCTTGAACTAATGGCATGGGAAAAGACTTTCTGAACAGAACACCATTAGCGTAGGAACTAATCAACAATTAATAAATGGAACCTCATGAAACTAAAAAGCTTCTGTAAGGGAAAGGACACCATCATTCAACAAACCAGCCACCAACAGAATGTGGAAAGAGTTTTACCAACTACACATCCAAGAGAGGACTGATATCCAAAATATATAAAGAACTCAAAAGCTAGGTATCAAGAAAACAACCCAATTAAAAGTTTAGTACAGAACTAAACAGAGAATTCTCAGAAGAGGAAACTCAAGTGGCTTATAAATACTTAAAGAAATGTTCAAATTCCTTAGCCATCAGGGAAATGCAAATCATAACTACTTTGAGAGTCTGTCTTACACTTGTCAGAATAATGGAGATCAATAAAACAAGTGACTAAGTGACTGCTCAGGCCGGCGAGAATGGGGAACATGAGGAACACTCATTCGCTGCTGTTGGGAGTGCAAACTTCTGCAGCCACTATGAAAATCATTGTGGCGGTTCCTTAGGAAGATGGAAATTGATCTACCTCAAGACTCAACTGTACCACTGTTGGGCAATACCCAAAGGATGCTTCATTCTACCATAGAGACACTTGATCAACTGTGTCCATTGCTGTTCTATTCATTTTATCCAGAAATTGAGATCAACTTAGATGTTCCTCATTGGAAGAATAGGTAAAGAAACAATAATACATGTACACATGGACTATTATTTAACCAGTTAAAAAATGAAATAACAAAATTCACAGGTAAATTGATAGAACTAGAAAAAAAATCATCCTGAGTGAGGTTACTCAAGCTCAGAAAGACAAAAATGGTATGTATTCACCTAATGTGGATATTAACTGTCAAGTCAATGATAACCAAACCACAATCCATGGAACCACAGAACTTGAGGGTAGGGTAGAGTAGGTGACCAGGGGCACAGATAGATCTCCCTAGGAGAGAGAAATAGAAAGGTATCGATGGATGCAGTGGTGGAGACAGAAATGGAAGAAATCAAGTGGAGAGGGAGAGGGAAGAAGAAGACTGAGGAGGATTATAGGGAGAGACAGATAAAATTAAAAGTCATTTGAAGGGTAGTGTGGAAACCTAACATAGTAGAAACTTCCTAAAACATATACATAAAAAAGGCAATCTAAATAAAATTGCTAAATAATGAAGGAGACGGAGCCCCACCTGGCTATCTTTTGCCACTGAATAAAGCTTCCAGTACTAGGATTGAGTTACATATAATTGTGTTGTTGGCTAAAGGTGCCACATGGAAACCCTCAAACAACCCAGGCTGTCGTCAGGACTACAAATGGCTCTCCACAAGCTGAGGGCAAGGCCCCATTGCTGAAGACAACACCTTCACAACTCACTGAGCATGGAGAGGTTGAGCTGGTGTCTACATAGAGTCTTCGCCTCTATGTGCTGGTGTTTGGTGCAGGAAGTTACGCTACATACTACTAAAGGAAAACCAGAAACACCAAAACAACCAAAACCCCTTTGATCGGCAATGACGGCATGCCTTCAAATGGGCTAGTGCAGCGGTACACAAAGCTGTGGGTAGAACAAGCCAGTGTCTGATTCCACTGAAGACCTACTGTAGAAGATAGAACCCATACCTGACACCACTTAGGTGACCGAGCACCTGAAACTAGACAGCCCAGGGACCTAAGGTAAAACCAAATACTACTGTTCTTAAAAAAAATCACATTGAAATAAATGACTCCTAGTGACATTCTGCTGTACTCATAGATCAGGGCCTTGCTCAGCCATCATCAGAGAAGCTCCCTCCTGCAGCAGATGGGAAAAAATACAGGGGAAATTATCCCAAAAGTGAGAGTCCTTGGAATACCCAGACTAAAGGGATGTCTCCATTAATTCCTCCCTTTGGGCTTCAGGGAAACCTGTAGAAGAGGAGCAGAAAGAGTGTGAACGCCAGAGGGGATGGAGGGCACCAAGAGATCAGACCCTCTAAATCAACATTATCGATGAAGACACGGCATCATGGAGACCGAGGGCCTGCATGTGTTTGGACTCTTAGGGTGAAGACAGGCACCTATCCCTAACCCAGAAGCAATTTCCAACTGATAACCATGTGCAAATGATAAACTAAACAAAATTAAGAGGACTAAACACTGTGAAACACTGACTAAACACTTCCCTCTCCCCCCTCTCCCCTCTCCCCTCTCCCCTCTCCCCTCTCCCCTCTCCCCTCATCGAGTCAGGTGGCTCGATGCCAAACAGAAAATACTCTGACTTACCAAGCAACTTGCAACATTTATACAACAGACACAAAACCCTAAAAGGCAGAGCCTATTCATTCAAGATTCTAAAATATAGTACAAGGAGAAACCGTGAATGAAATTATGTCTAAAAGTTAGTTAGGAGATCTTACTGATTAGTGAGTCATAGATTTATAACTGCAGATTCTCGGGGAGAAACAAACCATGGAATTTCAGAGATCACACCTAGAAGCGGGAAAAAAAAATCATACTTTCTTTATAGCCTTACGTACATTTATTTTATGTTCTGTGACAAAATACCTTGACAAAGGCAACTAAGGAAGAAAGGTTTGTTTTGGCTTCAGTTCCAAAGAAGAACACTCCATCACAGTGGGGAGGACAGACAGGGAAGAAATGATGACAGGAGCAGGAGCAGGAGGCTGAATGTGTCAAGTGTTGAACCACTTAGTCCATGGGGGACATGTTATATCTAAGTCACAATACCACAATAATCCTTTAATCCTTTTTCTAACTTTGCTTTGTGGGGGGGGGGGGAAGGGAGGGGGAGGGAGGGAGAGAAAGCATACAGAACATGCATGGGCCATGGTACATGTATGGAGGTCAGAAAACAGATTTGTGAGTAGGTCCTCCTAAGGCAGAGTCACCCTTGTTGTTTCAGCCATTCTGCATACTTTGTAAATGTATGTAAATCCAAATGTATGACAAAGTAGCTAGCTCACCTGCAAGCTTCCAGACAGTTCTCTTGGCTCCGCCTCCCATCTGCCTCAAGTTCCAGGGATTGAAATCTCAGGTCATCTGGCTTTTCCAGCAAGCACTTTTATCCCTGAGCCATCTACACAGGCTTTCAGCCATCCTTTTATATAAATGCTTTAATTATATACTTTAAAATGAAAGCTAAGAGGCAGAGAGAAGGCTGAGAGGCTAAAAGCTCTAAGTGACTACCTGAGTTCAACTCTCAGGGCACACCTAGATGGCTCACAAACACCTGTAATTGCAGCTCCAGGGGATTGGCTCTTCGAGCCTCCAGGAGCAACCTGCACTCACACACACACACTCACACACGCGTGCACGCACACAATGTTTTAAAAATCGAAGACCAATGTAAATCCAAAGTATGACTAACAAACCAAAAGCATACAAAGAGAAAAGTAGAAGCTGTCAGAATAAAAGCAGACATCAGTGCAACAAGCAAAACGGAGGAGCATAAGGGAACCTGCTAGCATAGAGGGAAGCCAGCCTCCAGAAGTCTCTGGGAAGGCTGGGGAAGAAAAGAGATGCACACTAAATCAGCTGCTTGCAATGAGATCTTTTGAGAGACAGCCGCTGCAGTTGTAAAACTTCATATGCAATCTAACTCAAGCAAGCAATACCATGCATATAAAACCAGCAAATAATTAATCTAATTATTAAAACCATTTTAGAAAACTAGGAACCCCAGGTGGTAGTGATATTCATTGTCGATTTTTTTATTTTTTTTAATGTATATGTATGCACTGTAGCTGTTTTCAGACACACCAGAAGAGGGCATCGGATCCCATTACAGATGGTTGTGAGCCACCATGTGGGTGCTGGGAATTGAACTCAGGACCTCTGGAAGAGCAGTCGGTGCTCTTGACTGCTGAGCCATCTCCCCAGCCCCTCATGTCTAACGCTTTAAGATTTTTTTCAGAGTAATTTTTCAAGAACGTCATCCTTAGATGGCCATGACTACATGCTCCTTGCATGTTTCCCAGGAATGATTAGTCCCTGTGTCAAGTAAACTCTACTTAAGGGTTCAAAGGCACTGTGTTCATTTTTTTTTTAGTTAATATAAACTTAAAATTAATACTTGACCAATAACACACATACGATCACTTCAATGTTATATAGACATTTAAAAAAGAAATGGCACAAACATCCTTCTCCTAACCCTTTACAGAAACACAGAAGGACTCTGTCCTTGGCTTAATCTCTGATGTGACCACCTTGAACTCCTTAATAATGTTTAAGCTGAGCTCTCATCTTTTGATTTTGTATAGGGCCCTGAAACATATGTAGCCAATTCTGTTCTGTACTAGAAAATCAATATCATAGTAAAATATAATAATCTCTCACTTAAAAATGACTGCAGGTAAGGAAATAGATTAAATACAACAGTTTATCAATGACTTGGAGTAAATGTGAGTATTTGCACATTCTAAAAAGGCATGGTTGAAACTAAACACAAAGTCGGCGTTTTTGCATGAGGACTGGGATTTAGTGCCTGCACTCACATGAAAAACTGGCTGTGGTGGCACATGCTTGGAATCCTAGCTCCGTGGAGACAGAGATAAGCAGGTCATTAGAGCTTGCTGGATCTAGTGAACTCCAGATCCCAGCTAAAGACCCTGCCTCATAAAACAAGGTGTGGCCAAGCAGGGAAGCTTTAATCCCAACATTCCATTGAAGCAGAGGCAGAATTTGAGGCTGTCCTGATCTACACAGTGAGTTCAGGTCAGCTACCATTGTGTAGAGAACTGTCTCAAAGAACAAAAACAACAACAACAAAAAAAAAAGTGCATAACTCTTGTGTTAACTAGAACCTGCCACCCTCGCTGGCCCAAGTACATTCTGGATTGGTCAAAAAAGAACCTTACTACAAAATAATTCATTAGTAGGCGGCTTTGTTACCTTTTAAATAAAATGCAACAAGAAGATACAAAATAATCTTTAGTAGAGAGCTTTGTTACATTTTAAATGAAACATAGAAAAAAGTGGGAGAGGGGAGCACCGTGGTACACATTGAAGCTCACATCTATGCTCCTGGCTATAGGAAGGCTGAGCAGGGCGAGCATGTGAGTCTAAACGCTGTAAAAAGCAATTTAAGCAACATAGTAAAATCCAGCCTCAAAAATAATGAAATGTGGGTAAGGAAAAAATAGTTCACTTGGTAAAGATCCTGCCAAACAAGCCCGAGGTCCTAAGTTCGGGTACCCTGCACATACATACAAAACTGGCATCTGTAGCCCCAAGGCTGGAGGGGGAGATAGAGACAGCTCGTTGGCCAGCCAATCTAGCCAGAGTGGTGAATGTCAGATTAAGTGATAGACTGTCTCCAAAAGTAAAAGAGGAACTCGAATTAGGGCAGACACTGGCTGCTAGCCTTCAGCCTTCACCAGCAGGCATGCGCATATCTACACAGCCGCACTAAAATATCTCAGCCAGAAAAGGAAGGGAAGAAGGAAGGAAGGAAGGAAGGGAGGGAGGGAGGGAGGGAAGGGAGGGAGGGGGGAGGGAAGGAAGGAAGGAAGGAGGGAAGGAGGGAGGGAGGGAAGGAAGGGAAGAAGGAAGGAAGGAAGGGAGGGAGGGGGAGGGAAGGAAGGAAGGGAGGGAGGGAGGGACGGAGGGAAAAAGAAAAAAGGAAAGAAAGTGAAAGGAAGTCTTTCCCACCACGGTGAGAGAGCACAAGCATGTGGTCCAGGCTGGCACAGTATGGCCCAGGGGACAGAAACAGGATGCTTCCGGAGAACAAGCTAGGCATTAGGTCATTATAATCAACAGAACTGTAAACTACCAAGACTCAACAAGACTGGCCAATGAACTGTGAACCCGTAATATTGCTGGGCACAAGAAGAATAAACACAAATGAAGAATATCATAAATACAAACAATAATTATTTAAAAGACTCGTCCACTAGTTTTCATAGCTGTGACAAAATTCATAAGGAAAACAATTTAAAGGAAGGAAGGGTCTGTTTGGGGTCGGTGTCAGAAGCTTCGTGACTCCATTCATTCTGCACCGTTGGTGACAAGCACCATGGGAATGAATGACAGAGACTTGCTGGATCAGAGCCAATAAAACCAGCATAGTATCAAAACGACTTCCTCTTGCTAGACTAATAGATCCCTGCTTTCCGTTGGTTTGATTTTATTGTTTTTTTGTTTTGTTTTTGGTTTGGTTGAGGATGTTTTACTTCCAAGCCTTGCCCAGGTTGACCCTGAACTCTCTCTCCCAATCCTCCTGCCTCAGGCTCCCACCTGATGAGATAGTAACTTGTGCATGATAACTAGGTTCGGACTAAACATTTAAAGCAGGAAAAAAAAACAGCGCAGTGCCTGTGTGTCAACAGCACAAATAACTGACAAAAGTCAGCAGAATCTATAAAGTACTATTTTAATATATGAAGAAATGATATTGCAAGTATATTGCTAAGCTGCCACAGAGTCCCATTAATAGGCACTAATCGATGAAAAAAGAGTGAGCCGGTGCTCACTGCTCTCCTATTACACAGTGAATAGAATCCCTACCAAATACCAGTGGAATTGTTTAATGAAACAAGTATTTATAAAATAATTCTAAACTTAAAAAAAAAAATAAACAAGTGAGAGAGGTTGGAAGCAGTTTTCAAAGGCAGGGGGAGTCGCCTTGCCAAATTCTAAAGTGTGCCGTGAAGCTCCAACCATTAAGTGTTCCACTGGCAGGAGAATGTGCAAACAGATCAATAGAACAGGCCGAGCGTGCACAGAAGGGATGTGAAAAATGTGTGAGACTCAGAGGGCGATAGAAGGAACATCATACCCAAGGGAGAAGGAGCGGGTGAATCAACAAATGGTATTTTTATTTATGGAGGAAAGCTCAGGGTGGGGGAAATAAACACATGTCAACTGTCACTGCAACTGGGGTGCAGCCCGGCTTGCAAAATCAACAACAGAAACAGCGCACAGGAAAACGCGGACATACTAAGCCATGGAGCCTATGAAGATTTATGTCCGTGTGGTATCAGAAATACCTCGCTTCAAGTAGAGGTGAGAACGTGGATTCTAGAGGATGGATTGGTGATGAGGCAGGTGTTTTGTATTTAAACAGCCTTGGGTTCTATTTCTAACACCCACACAAAGGGGAGGAAACTGTAAAAATGAAAATGAAAGTCCAGCTAGGACATGTTGGAAAGAGATGATTTTCAACAAACACACACAAAAGTCAGATTAAAAACTAACCGAAAATCTAGACACGAGTAGAAGACCTGAAGGCGGTGTCCAGTACACGGTGAGCAGATTGCAAGATTGGGCTGTTCTATCTGTGCCCCAGTGGCCATGGGATGGAGCTTCCATTCTTCTTGGTTTTAAGGTTGGGTGTGACAATTCAATAATGCAGGTTCTTGTGGGGTGTGGTGGCACTTGCGCTCAGCACGCAGATGGATTGTTTTGTGTTTAGGGCCATAGAGCTTTCCAAACCAGCCCGGGATACAGAGTGAGACTCTTTCCAAAAGCAAAACAAACAAAACAAACAACAACAACAAAAAAAAAAAAAACCTTCCAATGAATGCACACATTTGGGAGCCTCAAAACATGTCTCTCTACATAATTCCATTTCTTCATATCTAAGCTTTAAAAATGTGAGTACACCCTCCAGAGATGGGAATCTGGCCGTAGACGGCCCAGTGCAGTTATGCTGCAAATAAATACCTCTACCGTTGGCCAGCTTAATAAAGTCTACATTGACTCAGTCCTTTGGACCAAGGCTTGTTTTTCGTTAGTTTGTTTTCAATGTTTAGAAAATTGAGAGTCAATGCAATGACAAGATATACTGCAGAGAAATCCTTCACTTCACTTCCCCCGGAGTATCGTGTTGTATGACTGTAGTAATTGGGCAGTGGACATGGGACAGATAAAGAGGAAAGGTTTTGGGA
The DNA here is from genome assembly GCF_021556685.1 of Rattus norvegicus. Taxonomy (NCBI): domain Eukaryota; kingdom Metazoa; phylum Chordata; class Mammalia; order Rodentia; family Muridae; genus Rattus; species Rattus norvegicus. The sequence continues at coordinate 8,072,366 of NC_141549.1, read as the reverse complement.
GACAACTGCTATGACACAGACTCTAACCCTGTGGCTCTCCTGAAGATCAAAGGACGATGCTTTGAAGCTTTCTTACCTGAATCCCTCCCCTCCGGAGAGCGGACTGAGCCTCTCCTTCAGCTAGAGTCTACAAGCCAAGTGGAGGAGCGTCTGCCCCAAAGCGGATGTGCTTTATCACCAGGGCAACTCCCTAAGCAGAGAGATGGGGTTGATGAGACATCCAATGTGTGGCAAGCTACTGTACAGGCGAGGTCCCCCTAAGTCATTAGATGAGCAGTCTGTTCCCTTCCTTGCCTTGCTAACAGGACTGTAGGTCTTCACATTAAGGGCATAACAGACCCAGGGTGGACAGGATCCGAAGCCATCTGAAATGTGTGAAGAATCAGCGGGAAAGTTGTAAGGATGCAGACTCCAAAACAAAACTTCCACAAACAAACAATAATAACAGAACATGGAGTTCATTTTGTTTTGGCCAATGACTCCTGGGCACAGGGTGCAGTTGGATATACCCAATGACATTAAACATAAAAAGACAGGAAGGTGGGGGTCACTGGGGGGATCTTGAAGGAATAAGGGGAAGAGAAAAACATCATCGAAATATATTGTGTTTAAAAAATAATTTAAAAGGGAAGATTCCTGGACATGGCTTTCTGGAGATATGATTCCTATGTCTTTGCCCCAGGCAAGTCTGCTGGGAGCTATTCCCTGACCACACTCAGAAGCACTGCTTGGGGCCTGGGACGACACCCTAACCCAATTCCTACCCCTAGCCACACACCCCTGGTTAAGCAAACTGTTTCAAGCCTGGAGAAGTTTAGGCATTTCACAAAAATGATGGACTCGCTCACTGACAAAGTTAACTTCTACATTTCTAGAACTGTTCTGCAAGAGGTTTACTGGAATACCAGATTTTGGTAGATATTGCTGTTTGGGCCATTTCACCTGGCCATGCACCTCCACCAGGAAGCAGCTATTCAGACTACCCCATCATAGGAGAGAGGCTCACCCCACACCCACAGTCTCACATTCTCAGGATCCAGGCCCTTTAACCAAACTGCAAAATGAAGTGCTGGTTGACCTGTAGGATCTGGGAGATCCACGTAGACAAGAAGACTCCTTTCGCCCACTGACTTTCTCTAGGATTGAGTCTTTGTGTCTAAAGACATGATTACCACCGTTTAAAGGTCTGAGAATTTTATTTATGATTCTTTACTAAAGTACAATAGATACCTGGCTCGTCAGAGTAGGAAGAATGGTGAAGGCAAAAAATAAAAATAATTTTAAACTTTAAAAGTAGATTGGCTCTTTCCAAGTTCCCAAGAGCATCTTGCTGAGAAGGCTAAGACAGATGGCGCTTTTCTTCGTAGACAGAACAAGATCTTTCTGAATTATAGCCATGGGCCTTGTGTTTTCAGGAAAAACTGGTGTGTGGAGGGATCGACAGTTTAAAGCTTAAAGCTCAGTTATATGGTACTTGGCATGGGGGACGCCATGTTGATCTGACCCACTGGGGCCCGCACAGGAGCTCAGTTCACAGCAACGCTCACATAACTGGTTCAGCACTAGTGTAAAGTACTGATGAACCACACCCATTTTCATCACATGCATCTCCCTGTTCTTGGTAAGGCTCCGGGCAGATAGGTTCTGCAGAAAGGGAAATGATACAGACAGTATTTTCTGACTCCTCACTTTCCCAGTCTGTGGCAAATTTGATCCAAGGAGCCTACCACGCTCACAGAGTGGACAGTCCTACTGCAGCTGCTTGAGATCACAATACCAGCAGAAACTCAGCATGCCACGCTGGTCACTACACTCGGCAGAAGAGGAACTGAGCTTAGGCCTTTCGGGGCTTGAAACCAAGACTCAACCAACCTACCCCATATGTACTATATCTTCTTGCTTCATCTAGAAGTCCCATCCCCAACCCCAACTTCCTCATGATGACCAACACCAGCAGACTCAGTCACCCCAGGACATCAGGAACTTCACATTTTGAAAGCACAAAACCCCTAGGTACCCACTCCCTCCTGGAGCTCCAGCCATCACTGTAAGCTCTCTGTAAGTAAAGGCTCCTTGAAAAAGGACTAAACATGGCTTGTCCTACAATGGAAACAGTGGTTGTCTCCACCCATTATCATTCTCCCTTTCTCCCTAGTCACAGAGCCTTGGTTTGTTCAACCAAGAGAAAAGGCAGTGTTAAATGTCACGGGCCCTCTCCCTTGTACTTGCATGGTAACCATGTAACTGAGTCTGGCAGATTGAATGGAAGTGAACTGTTTGTGGGACCACTAGAAACCCACCCAGAAGAGCATTCATGGCCCTTCCACTTCCCTTCTGCCGAACCTGGAACTCAAGCTCGATGGTTGGAGCTTTGTCACCCAACTTGAAATATAGTGTGACCTTGAAGAAAGCTCCTTGAGCGTGCAAAGAATAAATGGGGGGAGGGGCTTCTCTATGATGCCACCATCAGTTTCCTGTTGCCGAGCTGCTTGACCCAGATGTGTTTAATTCAGTAAAATGTTTGATTTCTTTCTTCTGTTGTAAAGGAGGCTGACCCCAAAGGATCTGACCTTCCTGATAGTCACCCAGGAAATACTGGTAAGTTGTGTGACTTCCTACTCCCCTGTGACTTTGGGGGGTTTTGACAAGTAGGGAGAATCTTCTTCAGGCACTGTAAACCATCTGCCAAATATCCTGAGTATATGGTCTTCCCTCAGGTGGTGAGAATGATGGCTGGTGTTGGAGAACACTTAGTGATGCCCCGTGAACCCGTTCTTCACCTCCCTCCATCTGCTTTCCACGGGAATAAAAAGGAAAGAGTTACTAGGCGAGTGTGTGAATCTGTGTGTCTGTCTGTTATGTCTGTGTGTCTGCATTTGTGTATGTGTGCCTGAGTGTGTCTGTGTTGTATGTGTCTGTCTGTGCGTGTGTATCTGTGTGTGTCTGTGTGAGTCTGTGTTGTGTGTGTCTGTGCATGTGTGTCTGTGTGAGTCTGTCTGTGTCCATGTGTGTGGGTATGTGTCTGTGTGTTTGCATTTGTGTGTATGTGCCTGAGTGTGTCTGCGTGTGTGTCTGTGTTGTTGTGTATCTGTGTCTGTGTGAGTCTGTCTGTGTCTATGTGTGTCTGTGTGTATCTGTATGTGTCTGTGTGTATCTGTATGTGTCTCTGTGACTGTGTGTGTGTGTATCTCTGTGTCTGTGTGAGTCTGTCTGTGTCTATGTGTGTCTGTATGTGTCTCTGTGTCTGTGTGTGTGTCTCTGTGTATGTGTATGTGTATGTGTATGTCTCTGTGTCTCTGTGTATGTGTATGTCTGTCTGTGTCTCTGTGTCTGTGTGTGTGTGTGTGTGTGTGTGTCTCTATGTGTGCCTGACATGTACAATGCCAGTGCTCTCCAACTGAACTCCATTCCCAGCCTCTGAACTTAATCTTGAAGCAAAATAGAACAGATCTTTATGCAGTCCTTATGCTACTGCTTTCCATTACAAAAGAATTAGCCACCATTAATTATGATAGTGATAATTATACAATACATAAAATATACTGTGTAGATCAAATATGCAATTAAATAATTACCATTTTATAAGCTTTTATGGGATACTGAGCAAGGTTAACTGCAGAGGAAGATGGGAGCTTCTGTTTCATTCTTTCTCCTTTTCATTCAGGTCAGGACCCCAGCCACACTGGTGCTACCCACAGTCATGATGGGTCTCCCACCTCAGCTAAAACTCTCTGAAAACACTCTTCCAGATGCCCACAGGCTTGTCTCCTGGGTGCTTCCACAGCTTTTCAAGTTGCAAATGTGTATTAACCATATGTGTTATATAGTTTTTTGTCACCTTGATACAAAGCAGGATCATCTGGGGCAAGGGAGCCTCTCTTGAGAAAATTTCTCTATCAGATTGGACTGTAGGCAAGTAGGTGGAACATTGTCTTGATTGATGGTTGATGTGGGAGGGCACAATCTACTGTGGGTGGGCGGTTCTGGGTTGTATGCCAAAGCGGGCTGAGCAAGCCATGAGAAGCAAAACGGTAAGTAGTGCTTTTCCATGGCTTCTACTTCAGTTCCTGCCTCCAGGTTCCTACCTTGAGTTCCTTCCCTGATTTCCCTTCACTATGAGCTGTGACCAGGACACAAAGCCAACCTTTTTCTCTCAAAGTTTTTGATCACAGTCTTTAGAAAGTAAACGAAGACACTGTCACGGCAGCTTTCCACTACAATTTATTGTTTTCAGGCCTCCAATAAGAATATGAGGTTCATACTTCATGCTGGGATCATATTCTGTTGTAAAATGGGTAGGAGGGAGGATGGGGGGAGTAGGAGACAGAGAGGGGGGGAGGGAGGGAGGGGAGGGGAGGAGAGAGAGAGAGAGAGAGAGAGAGAGAGAGAGAGAGAGAGAGAATTAAGTCTGAGGTAAGACATACTTGAAGGACTAGAAATACCCCCAACTGGCTTCCATATCTTTTGAGTTCCCACTCAGACACCCGCCACAGTGACAAGCTAGAGACCAAGCGTTTAACACCCAGGGAAGTATTCCATCCTCAAACTGAGCATGGGCTCAACTGAGGGAGGCTCCAGAGCCTCAGCTTCTGAATCCTAGAGTGCTCTTCTGGTAGAAATGAAGCCATTTCTTCTAGGACATGGGGTTTGATTTGAATGGCTGAGATGATTGTCTCAGGACAAGAGGATTCCTGTCTCCTTTGTGAGCTGCCTGGAACCCTTTTCTTCCACCATTCAAACAGACTTCTATCTTAGTTGGGTTTTACTGCCATGAACAGACACCATGACCAAGCCAACTTTTATAAAGGAGAATATTTAATTGGGGCTGAATTACAGGTTCAGAGGTTCAGTTCATCATCATCAAGGAGGGAGCATAGCAGCATCCAGGCAGGCATGATGAAGGCAGAGCTAAGGGTTCTATGTCTTCATCTGAAGGCTGCTAGTGGAAGACTGATTTCCAGGCAGCTAGGGTGAGGGTCTTAAGCCCACGCCTGCAGTAACACATCTACTTCAACAAGGCCACACCTCCTAAGAGGACCAATCCCAAGGCCAAGCATATATAAAACATCACAGCTTCTTAGAGCACAGAAACTTAAGCAATCCATCCAACCTTCCATAGGTCATGGCACACATATGACATACCACTAAAACAGAGGAGTTACCTATAGCTGTCCTCTGCTATCTCTCAGGAGAGATATATACATAGCAAACCACTGGAGCACATGTCTTTAATCCCAGCATGGGGAGACAGTGTGGATCTCTGTGAATTCAAGGCCAGCTTGATCTACACAGTGAGTTCTAGGCCAGCCAAGGCTACATAATGAGAACCCGAGAAAGAAAGAGGAGGAGGAGAGGGAGGAACAGGAGAGGGAGAAGAAGAGGAAGAAGAGGAAGAAGAGGAAGAAGAGGAAGAAGAGGAAGAAGAGGAAGAAGAGGAAGAAGAAGAAGAAGAAGAAGAAGAAGAAGAAGAAGAAGAAGAAGAAGAAGAAGAAGAAAAGGAAGAGGAAGAGGAAGAGGAAGAGGAAGAAGAAAACAAGAACAAGAAGTATTTGTCTAGTTTTATCTTTCCTTTGATGTCAAAGGCCTCAGGGCAAATGTTCTGAGACCCTAGATTGAGGTGTCTGAAGACTCAAAAGTCTGGAGTGAACAGCAGGCCATCCTTTACCTGGGATGTTCCCACACTCAGGGCCAAGCATGATCAATCTGATGGAAGGTCTAGTATTCCTTCTTGACACTAGTGACGAGCTTTGCATCTACCATAGCAACTGCATAGAAAGGATTTGAAAGAAACCAGCCTGCTGGTTTCTGTGGGTATGAATGGACTGGATGTGGTTTGGGGCAGAGACTGCATGGATGTCATCCAGATGTGCTTCCTCATACCACAAAGAAAGAGAGGAGGGTGAGGGTGAAGGTGGGAATACCCTTCCACCTATAACTGAGCTATTTCTTTCACATTCCCAGCCTCAATGAATGTCCCTGTGTCAAATGAGAATATGACATCACCATTAGCAAGCATCTATCACCATTAACAAATATATTTTAAACCAATACTAAAGAGTCAACTGCCAGCACCATGACAGTGCTTCCCTCCAGCCTGGCCCCGATACTACACAGCACTACTCGCCCAAGGACCTCTAGGTTGGGTTTGCCCCAGACAGTAGAACACAGACAACAGCTATAGCTGGTAATGCCTCTGCTAGGTCAACACATAGAACTTAAAGAGCCCTGAGGTGCCAGTCACAGACTTGTACAGCTCATCCCCCAAGGCCAGTATATCTAGTGGTCCCCACAGTCTTGACTCCATTTCCTAGGTGTTTGTACTAAGATAGTTCTCTTTGTCATGGCCCTGAGTTGTTTGCCCTCCAAGCCTATGAGATCTATAAAAAGAAAGACTACAGGTAGCTGCCTTATCCAGAGCATGAACAGAGATGTGAGGGTCTCTCAGGCAGCCTTGGAAGGTCTCAGGGTGTCAGCCTCTCCACAGCCTTTCACGTCATATCTGAGGCCAGAACAAGTACTTCCAAATCCTTAGGCTGTAGTTTAGGGGCCATTCCAGTTGCTTAAGACATATTTAGTCACTGTCAGATCAACTCTACAACCACAAAAGCATTGCCGATTTCCCATATTCATCTATCACGCATGCCAGAGCAGCTAGTATTCTGCTAGCCAGGGGTGCAGCAGAGTGTGTAGTAGGGCCCTGACCTGCTTGGCTCTTTCAATCCCGACCAGAATTAAAGCAATGACTTCTCTCAAAGACAAATGAACAAAGAGTCCAAGCACTGTTAGGGTCAAAGAAGACTACAATGACCAAAATATCAAGAGATACTATGGTGTGCTACCGAGAGTCCCCTTTGAGGGAGAACCTGATAACCAGGTATTCAAGATGCTATTGGTGAGTGGCCCTTTTGAAGGCATCTCCCATCCACTGATTGATGAAAGCCCAGGGATAAAGCACTGGCCACTCTCACCCAACCCAAGACATTCTGCAGTCCCCTCAACCACAACTCTCAGGAGTGTTGACTGAGTCTCCCCCAGTTAAGATCATAGTGGATTTCTCCCTCTGCCCACGCCTGCCCCTTGCCACATCCTGCCACAGGGTGGAAGTGTGGTTCCAAGGACCTTCCTTAATAAGTATTTTGTCTTCTAAATCCACGTCAGTGGTGGGAGCCAGGGAGAGATAATAAAACATTTTTAAGTTTTTCCATAGAGCTAGAGGATTCTTGAAGTATAATTTTAATTGATCAGAGATTGTATATGTGCATATAAATATGTTTTGATCAAATCTACTCCCCATTCCCTTTCCAATCCCTCCCCTAGGCCAACTACCACCATTCCATCCCAACTTTGTGTGTTTTCAAGACCACTGAGAAGTCAAATGAGACTAAACACACAGCAGCATGTTGGTGAAGAGAGCCCAGTCAAAGTGTTGGGTAACCACCACTGCAAGTGGTGTGGAATGAGTTGCATTACTTGGGAAAGAGCCTGCTGGCCCCCGTCCTTCCCCAACCACGAAGTCTATTCTCCGCAAGGGGTGCCCACCCCAGACAGAGGTCTTGGGCCCTTTTGGGAGAAATAGTAAGAGAATTTCAATCCTCCAAGGATCCCCAGGCTCCTGTGTACCAGTGTCTGTTGCTGGCGCAAATGTGGGGTGCTTCATGATCCCCAGGCCCATCTGACAACGTTCCAAGTTGCACTGAGCTCTCACAGACTTTGCAGAAGAACCCTTCACTCCAAACCACTAATGAACTTCTTTCAGCCCCAGCTTTAATTAGTTTTCATTGCAATATTAATGATCCCAACAAACCATTTCAACTTTGCTGGTGCACAGCTGGAATTCCTTCATCTGGCATTTGGTCTCTTTATAAGAGACTCCCAGGCGCCTCCTCCTCTCCGCTTGCCCCAGCGAGGGGGAATAAGCTCACACTCTTACTTTGCATATCCCTCGGCCAGCCCAGGGACAGTAGCTTTAATAATTCTGAAGCTGGGAGCATTAAACACATCACAAACTGCCATACAAGTAACATATAATATAACTCCAGGATTTTAATTACAGTGACTAATATATGTACCAACTCTGAAGTCTCAACGGTACCATTAGGCCACATGCACGGACATTATTGGGAGGCTTAAAATGTGCACGAGGTGTGCCATTAGTTGATCCAAGACCTTCCAGGTCTAGAGTTCTCATCTGGGACCCGAGATTCATTTCTTGGGCAGTTTGAACCACCAAGCCAAAGGCAGTGTTTCTTTCATTAGTGGTGATGAAAAATGATTAAACTTGGTCTCCGGCTCAGGTCAGCTGTGTTGAACATGTCTGGGCTGTGTGGCAGAGCAGTGAGGTGTTCTAGGTGGGTTTCTCTGGCTCCTTATTCTTCTCTGGGGGAGAAAAACAGCAACAAACCGAAATGGAACTGTGGCCCCCTGAACCTTGCCAGCAGAAGTGACCTGGACTTCTATGGGAATTCACGAGTGTCCAGTGTGGCATCCTCCCAGACATAGGGCAGAGCTGGATTAATCCCTGAATCAGTCCATTTGCTCTTGCTGAAACACAGTGCCCGAGGCTGTTTTTTTGTTTTTTTGTTTTTTTTTTTGTAAAGCAAAGGAGTTTATTCAGCTCACATTTTAGAAACTGAAAGTCCAAGATAGAGTGTCTCCATGTCTGGACTATGGTGAGAGCCCTGGTATTATAGCATGACAGGAAAGAGAAAGAGAAGCTACAGTATCCAGAAGGGGAAAAAAAATGCAGGCGACCTCACTAGGAACAACAAACTCTAATGAGAGCTGACCTTTGAAACTAGAACCTATCTTTCCAAGGCTGGAGCCCTACGGCCTAGTGACCTCCCACCAGACCCACCTCTTAAGGTCCTCCACCACTTCTCAACACTCAACATGGAGACCAAGGGTCCAGCACAGGTACCATATTAAAACCACAACGACCCCCACTGGGCTTTCCAGTGAAAGGCCAGCAGTCTCAGCTCAAAGTCTAAAGAACTTAGAGAACTCAGGTTTGGCATGGCCGACATCAGCATACAGCAGCCATGCTGTGGGGTCATCAGTAAGAAGCTCACAATGATGGTATGAGTCCAGAGGTGTAATCAATGTAGGTAGGTCCCAGACAGTGCCCAAAAGGGGATCAGAGCAAGGAAGGCAAATTGGCCACACATAGGAGGGCATGGAGAGAGGGACGGTCACAGAAGCTCACTCTGGAGCAGACATCTCCAGAGTCCATGCCAGAAACAAAAGAGCTTCTCCCACTCTCCTAGTAGTAGAAAAGGTTATTGCCCACAGCTTTGGATGTCTCCCATCAAGATCATTGACATGATGACCATTGACATGGCCTCCATTGTAAGAAGCTTCCATGACTCATCTGGGTAGGGGCTACAACAAAGACAAGTCTCCAACCCAGCGTCTCTACATCCTCATCCTCAGAGGAGCAGAAGCCAGGTTATTCCTCACACATGACCCTTTCCTGTGACCTCTAGAGACCCACTAGTAGGGGCATCCTGGCTCCAAAAAACCATCATAAGAACTGTTTATCCAACTTCCCAGGTCTTGGAAATAACCCTATAGCTCCTGGTAAGCTCCCAGTAACAGACCATAAAAAGGAACCTATGTACAAAGTGTTATAAAATATTTGTTAATAAAATGCCATGTAATGTACAAGACCTACTTTATTAAATTGTTATTTGATGATAAAATTATTAAACTATTATTCGTCCATTTTATGTGTGTGGGTGTTTTGCTAATGTATGTATGTGGTGCATACCTGGTACCTGCAGAGGCCAGAAGACTCTGGGACTAGAGATACAAATAACTGTGAGTCTCCACGTGGATGCTAGGAATTGAACGTAGGTCATCTGGAGGAGCGGTCATTGCTCTTAACCACTGACAGCCAAGGAAAGAGAAACACATTTGACATCTTGGAAAAACAAGCCAAAGTTGATTAGAGACTTACATAATGAACCTAAGCCATAAACATCCTTAGAAAGGGACTAAATCAATCCAGTCTAAGCCCAGGCAGACAATATTTGACTTGATTCCCAAAGAACAATCCATAAATGGGGGGGGGGGGAGATACCATAAGCAATTATCAGAAGTAGAAGCTGCCCATGCAGAGCCTTAAAAGAACAAATGGGTCTAGGGAAAGCATCTGTATGTGTAAGAAAGAACTTAAAACTAATTAAAGAGATTTCTACACATAGCGGGGAAGGAAATAACTCAGTCAAAGATGGACAGACGTGAACACGGTTGCTTTGCCAAGAAGAGTGTACCCATACCCATACAACTGCAAAGAAGGTCATGAGAAGATTATATGATTTCAGAACCACAGGGGATATGTGAAGGAAGACACAGCCCACCGTCTATAAGACCAAGGCAATGCGGTCTGTAGAAAGTAATGGAGAGAATCGGGTCCCTCACAGGCTGCCACAGGTCATGGGAAGTGGGGTGGTTGCTTTGAAACTTCAAAAACAGACCTCCGTGGATACTTGTATAGAAGCACCTTTATACAGAACCCTGTACAAGGAAGCCTGGTGCAAGGCTTAGGGAGGGTGTGGTAATGTGGAAACTGAACAGTCCCAAAGGGGAGTGACAGCAGAGGGGAGCTGCAGAGCTCTGTCAAGGAGGGTTCAAGCTTGACACCTGCCACGTCCATTTCTTGGACTCCTCTAGCCCCGTACCCCAAAACACCTTTTTAAGAGGCGCTGACAAAGTGTGTGTGTGTGTGTGTGTGTGTGTGTGTGTGTGTGTGTGTGTGTGTGTGTGTTTCTATTGCTCATGTCCCTACTGCCTCAGTCTGAGGCAGTTACGTTCCACTTGCTTCAGGGGCTGTGAGTCCTCCTGTTGGCCCCCTCCTAGGTGCGTCTCACTTCCCATCTGAGACATTTTTCTGGTTCAAGGGCAGCTGGACACACCTGTGGGACCCTAGTGACACCCATACCTCAAAGTCTCAAATACATGGGTGTTTATATCTAGGGTCACCCTTGACCTATGGAAAGATGGGTTTCAAGTGATGAAAGAGCTTCATCTAAGCAACCCCCAGGTGGCTTTTATGCCGGTTCAAGAAGCTATTAGGAAATTTGTGCCAGATAGGAGTGTAGTCCTACATATTAGCTACAGAAAACCCCCAACTGCAACCTTGAACTGAGTTTCACAATCTCTCAGCCCATCTTAAACACTACCTCCTTGGAATTTGTCCCAAATGCACTACCTGTCTCAGGCCTTTGTCTTAGGCTCTGACGAAGGTACCCAAGATGAGATAACTCAAAATACTTAATAAGTGCTAAGAAGGTTGTCCTGTTCCCTGTTGCCTTGTAGAATTGGTCTCCTTGGAGAAGCTGGTACCAAAGTGAGGAAGGAGATAATGATGGAGCAGGTATGGTGGGGAGTTGGGGTCTGGGCTCTGAGCCTGGCCAAGGTGAATATGAAATTCAAGTGAGAGATCAGAGGCACCAAGTCTTGATGGTAAGTGATCTTCCAGCATCCAAGTCAAGGTCAAACCCTCATGTGCATGGCAGGTTAAATAATGGAATCAAGGAACTTACTCAAACACTGCTCTGGAAGGTAGGGTATGGCTGGGTTTCTATCAAAGGTCTCTGAACAAGCTGGCCCACCCTGGATCTCCACTTGTCTTAAATGACTGGCACTAGACGGGCTGGCACCTGGCATCCAGGGGCTCTGTAGCTCATATGAGAAGTGAGATGTTGAGAAGGCAGGTGACATTTTTGCTTTGAGAGTAAGACAAGCCTCTTCCATGATAGCTGGTTTTGTAAGTGAGGATTTGAGCTAGCCCAAAAGCTTTAAGCTCCTGGTAGTCACTCCAAAGCCAGAGGGATCCCTCACAAGAACAGGGGATTTAGTAAGGCCATGGCCTTCCTGATCCAGTAGGTCGGAAATTCATATTAGTTTCTTTCATCAGAAAAAAAATTTCATTAGAAACTCCTAGAAACATCATATATACTGTTGAGCAAGGTAAAACATCCTGTGAGAAAACACAAGTGCTAGCAAACTTAAAAAACAAACAACAAAACAAAACAAAACAAAAAACCACTAGCCCAGGGGCATGAAACAGAACAGGAACCTTCAATCACATTTTATGAGCAACACAGAGAGTCTGAATAAAGACCAATGATCACTAGTCCATCCAGCCTTCCATCTACCTATTCACCTGTCTAGTCCTCCATCTGCCCATTCCCAGGTCTGATCAACACGTGCCTCCATCCATCTACCCACCTATCCATCTGTTCACTTACACATCCCTTCATTCACCAGTCTCTTGCAGAGTTCCACATCTACCCATCCATCCCTCCCTCCATCTATCCACGCAACATTCACCCATCCATCCATCCACCCACCCATCTCTCCATGCATCCATCCACCCACCCACCCAACATCTACCCATCCATCCATCCACCCATCCATCCACCCATCCATCCATCTACCCATCCACCCACCCAACATCCATCCACCCATCCACCTACTCATCTACCCCTCCACCCATCCATCCATCCTTCCATCTACCCATTCTTTCTATGATTCATCTACACATTCCTTTATTCAGTAGTCATTTTCAGTGCTTCCCATGCATCCAGTCCATCCACCATCCATTTACCCATCTGTCCATCCCTCCTTCCGTTCCTTCATTCATCAGGCCTCTGCAGAGTTTCAGGGACCCACATAGATATCCATGACCGACCCATCCTCATCCTCACATAACTCATGGCCTCTGAGGGAATGAGCTGTCATACTCAGGATCTCTACATAGTAAAGTGCTCCTCTTGCCCTCTCCACGCACCCCACGTTTGCCTCATGGAACAGTATTGCAACTGTTTACTCTGGAACCTACAAACTCCATGACAAGTTAACACACATTGCACCATCTCGGAACTCTCTGCATGGATTAGTGAATGGCCACCTGAATAAGTAAGAAGTACAGAGAGCACAGGGAAAAGAAAACCCAGAGAGGTAAGTCAATTTACCCATGGTCACACAGGAAGCTCAACCTAAATACTTAGGCACTCGATCATGACCTTTGTTGTCCAATAGGAGAGCAGGCTGGAGCTCTGTTTAGTGGGGAGAAAAGATCTCAGAACCTAGAGTAGGATCAGCCCATCTAGGCCTCAGCAATGTGATTCTGGGAAGCCAGACATCTTACAAATGAGTACAAGGTACATCAGGAAGAGCCCGTATCCACAATCTGGCATCAGAGCAGAGGAAAACAGGGGACAGAGGGGGGATGGGAAGGGAAGAAGATGGAGGGTCAGGGTCAGAGGAGAGAGGGCCTGAAGCCTGTGGTCTGGGTGCATGGCTTGAAAGCATGTCAGGGAGACCCAGGCTACCGGGGCAGGGCTAAATCGGAGGGCCCAACGGTAGTGTAAAATAACATTCAGGCTGAGGAGGTGACAGACTCAGGGCTTCCAGCTGCTACAGGACCTGGATACAGCCACAGGTGGGGAAAAGCCAACACATATATGACTTAAAGGGGGTGGGAGAGATGAGGAAGTGAGGAGGTGCCAGCCAATATGATGAGAGAAGGATGCTGTCCCCCTCCTGAAGCCAGAGCAGCCATTGTGTGCCTCCTGTGTGCAGATACAGCCCACTCCACTGCTCTAGGAGATCCAGCCTGGAACCCCAAACACTACTGTTGGGTAGGTCTGTGCCTCCTCATTTAACTGGAAGGAAACTGAGCCTTCCCACAGGCAACAGTGAGGGGCAGAGATTGCAAGCTCCAGGCACCATAACACGACACCCAGGTCACCTGCACTAGGCAAAGAACAGGGCACAGTGACAGCTGATCAGCTCTGTAAGCATTGAGGTGGCAGAGTGCCAAGCTACAAATCATACCACATCATCAAGAGAGCCAGAGTAACCAGCAGGCGTCTCCACGTGGCCCGCTGACTCCAGCTGTCTTAGCTCAACCGGATCTATTGACCATTCACTAATCCAGCCGATAGCTGGACAGCTGACCCAGGAGCTCCACCACTGTCCAGCCTAAGATGACACCCAGCCTTCTCCCTAGCCCTGGGATTAGATGGTGTTAGTCACCATTAAAGAGCTGTCTTCAGAATCTGCACTACCTAGGCAACCCCGGGGCACCCTAGACACCATGGCAGAGGAGACACAGGACAGAGGCACCCTGCACTCTCACTCTGGATGGATCTATGTCCTGTGCTGGTTTTCTCAACCTTCCTGGTTTGACTCACCTGTCAGTGGCCATGGTAGTAAATTTCATTTTTGACCCACTACAGTGAATTGAATGGTGACCCCCTCCCCTCTAAAACCATGAGCCTAGGGCCCAGACTCAGGGACTGTGACCTTATTTGGGAAAAGAATCTGTGCAGGTATGATTGCGTGACTGAGCCAGCACTCACCCCAGTGGCATGCGTGCTTTCATAAGCAGGAGTGTGGGGGCATTTGAGGGAGACAGAAAAAAAGAGGCACCTTCACAAGGAACCCAAGGTCAAGGGGACAGTGGGACCACCAACGCGGGGAGCAGTAAGGAAATGTCCTTGCATGGAGTCATATGACCTTGCTCGATTTCTAGCTGCTACCCCCCATAATGTAAGGAAATATAGCCTTTGAGCTGGCTGTGTGTGGTCATTTATGGCAGCACTGGGTGGTTGTCACACGTGGCTGGCAGCATCTGACCGAGTGAGCTGCTATTTTGCAGGAGGACCTAGAGGAGCTGGCTAGACTCTGCTCTGTCTGTTCTTGGCGGGGAAGGGAATCCTGAGGTTACATCTGCCAGGGTGTGGAGCCCAGGGCAGGGGCAGATGAGAAATGGGCCTATTTATAAACAAATGGAGCTGGAGGGCGGGCACAGGGTCAAGAGAGGGCTTCACCAAGGTCAGAGGCCTGGTCCCAGGAGACAGGGGACTATGCAGTGAAGAGTCAACACCGAGAGGAAGGCAGGGGCGGAGTCAGAGTACCCTGTGCCTCCCAAAGTGCTGGGCCATGGTCCCTTTCTGAACAAGAATGTTCATCCAGCTTCCAAGTCATATCTGGTGTTGGGCAAAAGGCAGGCTCCGCTGGGCTGGGCATGAGCAGATTCTCTCCTGCTATCTCATTGCTTCTCCGGGAAAGGAAGCAAGAGTGCCCTGGAGGGTGCCCCTCTGTGCCCAGTCTGTGGGCCCTTGTGCCTGCCCTGCTTCTGCCATTTTAAGAGGACCACCATCACAGTAAGTGAACCATTATGTCCTCAGGGTGGAGGGATTTGATGAGAGGAGTGATGTTCAGTCTGGGGTCACTGCACAAAGGACTGGGTGCCGGGTGGCTTTGCCTAGCACTGGGTAGATGTGGGTGGGGAGATGCTCTGCTCTGAGGCTCCAGGGTTCCTGAGAGCCAGCTGCAGCTTTTTCCACAGCACCAGCAGCCTCTGGGCAGCTAAGAGTCTGGATTGGCTTCCAACCAGAACCTTCTATCCTGGAAGCACTTCTCCCTGTAGCAGCCCAGGCAGAAAGTATTGTGGTGCAGACTTAGCTGCACAGATCCAGGTATGATAGGGTTAATCAATGAATCTCCAATTCTAATTCGATCCACTGGGCTGTGTTTCCCACAGTAAGTCACTTAATCTCTCTGAGTTTAGTTTCCTTGTCTGCACAGTGGGGCTAACAGGCCTGCTTCACTGAGCTTGTGGGGGCATTAGAGGGAACTGCAAGTGTAAGCAAGGTCCAATATCATTAGAGGATATCTTTGGACACTGTACTATCTGTTTAGTCTTCCTTGCTGAGAAAGTGTGCTAGGATTGTCAAGATCCACCCCCCCTGAGCCCTCAGCAATGCCTGAGGTAACTCAGTAGGTGGAAAAAGTTGGTAGAGGGATTCAGACCCCCCCTCATGACTCTGGACCCACCATAAGCTGATCATAGTCAAAAGACCTGAATTCTGGACATGAAACAAAATCATACCTTCATCTGCTGGTGGCCACAATATCCCCTGTAGAAGCTCCTGCTGAAGTAGGCACCAAGTGTGTGTGTGGCAGGGTCATCTATTAGAAAGGACGGTCACAGGGAGATACAGAGTGCTGCTTCTAGCCTCTTACATAGTCATGGATAAGACTGAGAGCTGTCATGTCATCACAACACCCATTCAATACTGAGCCAGCAACAGTTCCCATCCCAGAGGACACACAAACGAGCACAGGCACATGTACAGACTCATATACTCAAGACATCCCCTCTCACCCATTAATATAGATGCACATATACTCACATACATCTGCATAGGGGCTCGTATACACTAACACACAGGGACACACCTCCAAAGGGACTCATACACATTAACACACAAGGCACACCTCCACGGCAATTAGAGATGAAAACAGACGGAAGAGCCTCTGTAGTCCAGATGTGCAAGCCTGAGGGTTCTTCACCACTGGACTGACTGTAGTCTCTCTCTCTCTCTCAACCCCACCAGACTGCCAACCTATGGGAGGGGTTCAGTGTGATCATCTACAGTCAGTGTGTGGGACTGAGTAGGATAACCTTTGCACATTGGGAGAGGCTGAGTGGGATAGCCTGTGCACATTGGGAGAGGTTGAATGGGATAGCCTGTGCACATTA
Organism: Rattus norvegicus; assembly: GCF_021556685.1. Taxonomy (NCBI): domain Eukaryota; kingdom Metazoa; phylum Chordata; class Mammalia; order Rodentia; family Muridae; genus Rattus; species Rattus norvegicus. The sequence continues at coordinate 8,055,808 of NC_141549.1, read as the reverse complement.
GGAGAGACTGAGAAAGGAAGCCTGTGGGGATGGTTCCATCTTCAACTGTTGTACCCAGCACCTGAGTGTAAGATGTAGTGAAGAGTCTGATGCTCAAGTTAACCTCGAAATGTTGCCTGAGTGCTACTCATCCTGGGATAAGACATCCCACGGAGGCTCACAGAATTTTACCACTAAGGAGGCCTTGGAATAGACATGGCACTGGGCAGAAAGGAAGACTACCCAGTCTACCCAGTCTGAGCCCTGCCCATACATCCCACTCTTTGGACCAAGAATAAGAGGACTCCACAGAAAGGCAAACTCTTGGGACTTACTCCAATCCAGCCTTATCACCAATTCCGACAAATTGAAACTCCATGTCTACAAGCCTTTCTTCCTCACAGTCGATGTTATTCAAGGTGACTGCCCCCGTCAGGCAACATGCTGTCATCAGGCATTGAAAAAAAGGGGTCCTGCAGTGCTGCCACCAAGGAGACAAAAGCTGGAGTCAGATCTCACTGTCACCCACCTGGCCTCTGTACTCCTGACCCTGACGCCAGCATTACAGGATTGGAACCTGGACTTTGATGCAAACACCCACAGCCATGAACCACAGTGAGCTGGGAATAACTGGGAATTGCCAGGGAAACCCTCAGCTCTGCAGTCAGAACTACGGTTACAGCAGCCAACCAGACCTTCCCACATCCACCTCCAGGAAAGGCAGCAGCTCTCGTGAGCTCTTCAGACCTGTCAGAAGCTCTGGTCACAGTGTGGGGGACCATGTACTGTAGGAATCAGGAGGGTAGCACTCCATGGACCATGGTGGGAAAGGAGGCAGGTAACCCTCCTTAGGAGCTCAGGAACCATCTCTAGCAAAGGGAAGCCTGAAGCAAGCAGGGCAAGACTTAGGAAGGTGGTGGTCTGGGTATAAGTAAGACATCCCCGAGGGTGGATGATGGGCCGGGGCAGCAGAATCAGAGGGGCTGGAAGTACCAACACCCCATTAGAATTGGATCTGCTGGTGGAGAGGGAGGACTCAGGACCAGCCTCCAATGGTGACCAGGCTTGAAAGAAAAGGCAGGAAGGAGCCAGTGCCCTCCAATGGTGCAGCGAAGCCAGTCATGAACCGATGATGCACATTAGAACATATTTTTGGACAAAGTAGACACCTAGAGGCCAGCTGTGTTGAGCTTCACCACCTATGTCCTTCTGAACTTGATCAAAAGGCTTACTTTTCTGGTTAATGTGGGCCAAATTATGGCTAAAATATATACCCTAATCCTTCACCAGGATTCTGAGTGGACATGTATGTGGGAAAGGAATGTTCAGTTGTCTTTGCTTGAGTACACTTGAAACGAATAACGTAATTGTCAGGGATGTGGGTTTGTGGTAAACATTAAATTCACCTTATGAAAGACACACAAAGGAGGGAAACACCAGGAAGAAGCTGCACGCAGATAGACATCCAAGTGGTAGGAATCTGGATGCTCCCTGCCTCAGGGCCTTCATGGGGAGCGCAGTCCTGCTTACAACTTGGTTTTCAGACTTCCAACCTCCAGCCCTGTGTGGGTATAAACCACTGTTGCCTTCAGCCCCCTGGCTTTGGTGATTGTTACAGCAGCCACCAGAGACTCATACATCATCAACAGTGGAGAACCAAACATTTATCACCTTCCTTGTCTTTTTCTGTCTCCAAGTTCTTCTCGATGAGTCTATTACTTTTATTATGGGGACAGAGGAGGGATGGGGAAAAGAGCTGTCCTTAAAAAACATCTTCCTGTGTCTGTCACAAGTGTAGAAGCCATCTGAGACCTCCATCTTCCAGTACCCCCCATGGGGAGATCTGGCTGCTCTCCCGTGTCATTGGTGAAATCAGAGGGCTTTGTGAGGCAGCATGTCTGAGAACAGGCCTGGACATGCAGCACAGCCTATCCGCCCTGGAGCCCAGAGGAGGAGGCCATGTCCTCCAACCAGCAGACAGGCTTCCCTGCAGATGCTGCCACCACCCTCCTCTCCTGACCACGCCCAGCGTCTGGCTGTGTCCTTCCAGTCAGATGGTGGGTAAATGTCTCAAGTGCCCTCCAGGCAGAGATAAATATCAAAGAGCAGGATCCTGGAATCTGGCTTCCTATTTTTAAATGGAATGGAGGATAAATCATCTCTGCTGACTGTTTTCACCTGGCTGCAGGAAATGATGCATCACCATTTTTTAAAAGAAAATTAAGCCTTTAATTCCATGACATGTGTAATAAAATGGCACTTCAGCTCTCTGCACTGAATATATGGCCCATTGTGTCCTAATTTACTATTCTGACACTACCTAAAATGTTCTGAAGTTATTAATGTGGCAATATATTCAAGCACAAAACCCAGCCTTCATACGCTATTGAAGCACTTAATTAACGCAATGGATGGCTGTGAGGGAGCAGAACAGGGTAACAGCAAGAGGTGCCGGGTACCTTCTCGCCCTGCCATTGATGCTGAGGTCGGCTGGAGCCCAAGATTCTCATTCTGAAAGGCAGTGGTGACAGCACCTAATAGACCTGGCTGTCCTCAGGCCCAAGGCACCGTTGTTTCTCTGTCTCCACTAAGACTGCCCTCATGCCGTCTCCTTATTCTAATGCGGAACACAATCTCTTCTGCTTATTTATAACCCTGACCGATGTGGCCAGAGCCAATGTCAACTCACCTCGCAACCCCCTGCCCCTTAGCAATGGGAGCATCCACTGCATGGGCACCTCTGGACATATCCACGGGATAACTTGGAACGACTGCCGTTCTCTCTTGCCAACCACCTGAATGAGCTCGCAGATGCCGCTGGGATCTTCAAGGTCAGACGCTCCAACTCAGCCCCAAAGCAAAGCGAAAATCCCATCTCGTCCTGTTCAAGGGTCAGGTGATTTGAATGGTTGATTTCCCTTTTGGGAGACTCACAGAGATTTGAAACTTCACACACGTTATGTTCTTTAGCGAAAGGCGTGAGCATGGTTCCTGCTAGTGACCAAAGTCAGTGGCCCGAGAAAAGGCTACTGCTGCCAAGACTGAGTTTCTGAAGGAGACATGGTGCCACGTTATTCGCCAAATGACTTAAGCAAATTCTGTAACTAGCAATAGCACCTCCCTCGTAGGGATGCTGTGGTCATTCAAAGTCTCCCATAGTCTTAGACCCACAGCTGACATATAGACACAGTAGCTACGTGTTAGCTGTGGGCTAGCCCCACGCCTTACACAGTGGCTTGCAGAATTACCCAGCACTTGAATAACCTCCCATGCTCCACGACGTTAAGTGAGTGTCCAGCAATACATAAGGCTCGTGTGTACCTGCACCTCTTTGTCCCTCACATTCAAGCCTTCGGCAAGCACACTCTCGCTGAGGACAGTTCCACTCCCAGTGCCCTTCAGTCCCTTCCTCTTTCTCACCCAGCTTCCTAATAGCCTCTAGAGCTCTGATTCTGTGACTAGAGTTTGTGTGTGTGTGTGTGTGTGTGTGTGTGTGTGTGTGTGTGTGTGTGTTAATGCACAGTAGGTTTATAGACCCTTGCTTGAATCTACCATCTGCTTCCTGGGAAACTGCCTTGGCCCTCAAGACTCCAGGAGATCTAGTCCTATCTGCTCGACTCCCCTCTCAAACCAATGTCAGACCCCGAGTTTAAGTTCCGTGAAATCAAGGACTCAGACTGCCTCCTTGGCTGCCTGTGGTAGCTAGAAAGCAAGCACTCTTTAGAAATAATGAATGGTCAGATCCCTGCAGTCTATACGTGCGCCCTCTGCACTACTCAACAGCAGGAAAACGTGCTAACAAAACGTGTCTGTTTAACTAACCTTATTGCAATCCCTGCACCATGCCAGTGAGCGAGTAGGAATCAGGAGGGGAAGTACTTGGTTCAAGCTCAGGCTTCATCTCTAAGAACCAGAACGGCCCTGGAAAGACCACTGAGCTCAGCCACACAGGCTCCAGACTGCTGGGGATTTAGCTCAGTGGTAGAGCGCTTGCCTAGGAAGCGCAAGGCCCTGGGTTCGGTCCCCAGCTCCGGAAAAAAAAGAAAAAAAAAAAAAAGAATGCTCAGATCAATAACCAGAAAGCATAACTTGACTGTCACATGAGGAAGAAGACACCTGGAATGCAGACAGGAAGAGGAGACACTTTGGTGCCATCGAATCGAGTGCAGCTTTGAGCCCTGTCACTGCTGTTTACAAGCTCTGTGTCCTTGAGCCACCACTTTTTAGTCTTAAGCTTCTAGCACCTAGACACCCTAGAGCATATGGCCTTAATTCAACTAGATACCTGCACGGGCGGCTGATGGGGAGATCCTTAAGCAGGTCCTTGTGGTGGTGACTGAGTGTGTGTGAATTCTGGCTAGAGGAGGCTCTTCTCTTCACCGACAGCAGCATGTCCTGGCTCCCATTCCCTCACCATGGTGGGAAGCATAAAACACCAGTATTCTTCCCTGCCCAAGGGGTCAGTGGATTCCCATAGTCCTTTGCTGGTGTGTGGGAGTAAAGAGGTGAATAGACAACAACCTCGGCCCTCCTGGCAAGTCTTGCGGCTCTCACTCAGCCAGGCTGATGCCTGAGACGAGTTGAGGCACAAAAGCCAATTGCTCGGTTCTTCAAGGCAGCCACAACACTGTAGCTCCAAGCCAGTGTTCCAGTCCCTCATCCCGATGTTCCTCTCTCCCTAGTCTCACCTGCCTTTGTGGGGTCTGAAGAGAGATGACTCTTAAACACAAATCCTCACCTCGTGGCTGGACTTGGCTGTTAAGCCAAAGGCTGCCGTAACACTGAGACCAAAACCTGGGGACAGTGCTGCTGACAGCCCCGATGACAGCCCAGCTGGGAGGACAGCTATATTTAGCACATGCTTGACCTAAGATGCTATCTACCAGGAGCAGAAGCACAACGAAGGGGCAGAGGGGAGTAGGGGAGAGGCCCTCCTACACTCACAGGGCCCCAGCCATGGAACCTCAATTAGCTACTCCGGCAAGTGTCAGCTTTCCAAACACAATTTTGTTTGCAACATTAGAGAGGCCTTATGACTCACCAGGAGGCCTGATTGAAGAGTATAGTGACCTTGTTAGGAGTGGAAGCTAAAAGCAGCTGGCTCTGTTTGCAGGATGGGGAAATCTCACAAGAAGGTTGATCAATGGGCTGGCTCTGGTTCAGCAAATCAGTTTCCTCTGGCACCTGGGAGATCGTAGTAGGGGTCCCAGGTGAGCTGGCCTTGACTGTGTTCTTTGGGAGAAAATTAAGATCTGCCAATCCTTTCGGGTGCGTGGTTCTGGATCCATCCCCATCCCACAGACAAAGAGACAGAAGGTATTTTACAGAAATTTCACCAAAGGCCTCAGCAGTACTTGGACTGCAAACATATTAATATCTCCCACCTCTGGGGGTGACCCTGGAAAAGCAGGGTTGAGGTAGGGGCCTTGTTTCCCAGAAGCAATCTTGCCTCTGCCCTTTAAAGTGCCTGAAATTGACCCGAGACTGTCCCTGTCAGCACCCTGCAGAAGGCTGCTGAAAGCTCGGTTGGCGCCTGATTAAACAAGAGGCTTCCAGCCTGCATCTCAGGCGCTCATCCCAAGACAAGGAGTTATGGGTTGCTCACCTTGGACACTCACATGAATGTGGGTACCCTAGACTAGGCCATCAAAGGACACTTAGAGCTGCCCTGAGACAAACAGTGTTGCCACTGGGGCTCTGGGCCTTACTGCATTACTTAGCTTTTCTCTGTGACTACATACCCAAGAAAAGCATCTTAAGGGAGGACCTTTTTTCTGGCCAAAAATTTCAGACAATTAAGTTCATGGTCACCTGGACAAGACAGTTGACATTCACGTGGCCCATGGGCCCATGGGTAAAGACTTTATCAGGCTGTGAAGATGGCTTAGTTGATAAAGTGCTTGCTGTCAAGTTTGAGGACCTAAGATCAATTCCCCAGCATGCACATGAGAGCCATATGGAGGTGCATCTGTGTGCCCTGTGCAGGGAGACAGAAACGGATGGATCTCTAGAGCTCACTGGGCAACTAAGCTAGATGGCCGGTGAGCTCCAGGTTCAGTAAAAACAGATATAGAATGACTGAGGAAGATAGGTGCTGACCTCTGGCCCCCACACACACACAAATGCACCCAAGTGAACACACACATACAAATGTGCTCATGTGTACACACACATACATATGCACCCACATGCACACACACATACATATGCACCCATGTGCATGCACACATGCATATTCACCCACGTGCACACACACAAAGGATTTTTATTTATCTTTTTCTAAGGTCATATTTTAGGGTAGTTTTATGCTTGTAGGAAAACTGAGCAGAAGGTTTATACCTACCTTGCATACACCTATCCCACACATGAACTAGTTTTATGCTTGTAGGAAAACTGAGCAGAAGGTTTATACCTACCTTGCATACACCTACCCCACACATGAACTATCTTCCTTCTTCTATGTCCCAGAGTGATAGGTTCCTCACCTTCTTTTGCTTCCCCCTACAACTGTCTATAATGAGAAAAGTACACTTCATCAAAGATGAATGAATAAACAGAAAGAGAGAGAGGGAGAGAGAGAGGGAGAGAGAGAGAGAGAGAGAGAGAGAGAGAGAGAGAGAGAGAGAGAGAGAGAGAGAGAGAGGTGGGAGAAAGGACAGGCAAAAATGGGTCCTTGGCCTGGAGTAAGAAGCCAGGCAGGCTCTTGACCCTTCGGAGGGTGCTTTCCAGTTTCTCCAGCTGTAGTAACATTCACCCATTAAAGTGTTTAAGTTAATTCACCTGTCCATCTACCACCATGGAGAAGAGATCACTTCAAGGCTTTCTCAATTCCAATCCTAGCTCGCCCTGTAGGCGGAATACTTCCTGTCTACCTGCTTTGGTAGCTAAGTCCATACCAAGAAGGGCTGTCCCACCCAGCTTGGCTGTTGGGGAAATGCCAGGATTAGAGCCTCCCTTATGCATGTCAGACAACCTAGGAAGGAGTAGAAATGATGGGGTGTGGTGGTCAGTCTAGAAGTCCAATCTACAGCTCTCCTATGACCTGAATACATAAGACCCCCCACCCCAATGCCAAATGCTTCCAAAACATAAGGCATCTTCAAGCATTCACTTTGTACATCATAAAATCCACACAACTAATTCACAATGAGATTCTTAGTGGACTAGTCGCTCCACAAAACCAAAATTCCTTCCCTTTTTGGTGTGATAATACAATGTCTATATCACACAAGCCTGTTATCTCTCTCTCTCTCTCTCTCTCTCTCTCTCTCTCTCTCTCTCTCTCACACACACACACACACACACACACACACACTCACACATACTCACACACACACACTCACACACACAATCATACACTTTCATCCCTCATGTATTCAAATGCATACATGCACATTCTCTCTCTCTCTCACACACACACACACAAACACACACACACACACACACTCACACATACTCACACACACAATCATACACTTTCATCTCTCATGTATTCAAATGCATACATGCACATTCTCTCTCTCTCTCTCTCTCTCACACACACACACACACACACACACACACACACAGTACACATCCCCCCACCCCCACCCCAGCACTATAGATGCACATGGGCAGTATTCAGGAATGAGATCACTCTTCAGAGCTTAAAAAGGGAGCCCTAAAGCCTGGGTCTGAACTGATAGGAGACAGCATTAGGGAAAAGGGCGACCAGCTCTGAGATGGGGTTTAAAATAGATCATAGAGGTTCAGGTATGGTGGCACATGCAATCACAACACTTGGTCTGTGGGGCAGGAGGATCAAGAGCTCAACATCATTTTTGCAATGTAGGAAGCTTAAGACGAGCCACTCTCTTCTTCAAAACAAAACAAAAACAAACCACACACTGTTGTTTTAGGCAGCTTGAATGATGGTGGTATATTCACTTGAGGCAAAAAGACTCCATTTCCTGTTGCCAAAACCACCTGCCTACATTCAAAGGCAATATCCGACAAACAAACAAACAATCGAAACACCGTGTTTCAGGTAGTACACCACTCTCTAAGGCAGGCTGCTTCCTCCTGAACCACGGCATACTGGTAGAGAAAATAAGCACTTCCCACGGACTAAGTCTGTTGACATCATGATACCGACTGTACACATAAGCCAAGACCAAGGGTGGAAAAAGGGCTTCACCATACCCACAGGAAGAGTCTAAGCTAGAAGCTAGACACAGGCTTTGCTCTTCTCTGCCTGCCTCCCGGTGGGTGCTGGTCAGTGTCACCGTCATAGTGGTTAGAATGGGTATGGAAGAGGTACCTAACAGTTCCCAAAGTCACCCCTGTGTCTCTCGGAGGCCAGTCTCTTGCTGTATTCAAAAGGTCTCCTCCCTACTCTGGACTGACCCAGCATTTCCGCAGCAATAGCCATTAAAATTGTTCCCTGGGGTGTGCCCTGGCCTCGGTGGCTTTATTTTGCTCCAAATAAAACTATGGTCACTGGCAGTCCATTTCCCAGTGGACATCGCTCTCACTGCTGCCCTTGGTGCTGGTGACATCAGATCTATATCTGACCTGTTTCCTTATGCAACCCTTCTTCCTCTGTACTGTCTTTGCAAACTCGGAACCCCGGCGTGTGGAGGGGGTGTCGTTAGGTGGAGGTCGTCCTGTGTTGTGCGTGGTTATTCCACTGCTCTCCTTCCCAGTTCTTGCAGCCAAGTCAGAACCAGGGTCAAGACTCTGAGGAACATCCTCACCCAAAGCCTTTGTCTGCAGTGTTGTATTCAGTGGAAAGGAGGTCCTGGGAGGAGTCTTTCTGGACTTCCAGTCCTGTCTCCACTTTCTCCCTAGCTTTGACATGTCACAGAGGGAAGGACCTCAGTTTCCCCTTCTATGTTTCATGAGCATGGATGAGGTATGAAAATGTTATGTTCAGCCCAGCAGTTACAAGACAAGCAGTTCCCTGCGGGGCTAATTGACACAGGGGCTCTCCGACACACTGAGTCCAAGAACTCACATTTCCAGCCATCTCCAAGCTTCTACAGAGTGATGCCTGAGTGTACTCGGTGTGCCCTGGGATGAGCGGCATCATTCTATGATACAGGAAAGTGGGCAGACAGCCACACAAACATGCCCACTTCACCCAGGTAGTGTTTCCTGACCCGACATGAGCGCCACATCCCGGGCTTAAAAACAAACTGGAGCAGATGATTAGGCCTCCATCCAGGCTCAGGCAACTGGACATCCCGAGGGAGATAACTGGTAATCCTCTTGGTGATGGCCTCCGGGAGAGAGTGCTCACCAGCCACGCAGGGGCAGACTGCAGGCACACAACATATTCTGTTGGCAACAACCGCATGTGGAAGGAAGTGGCCCGCGTCCTTTTCACATAGGAGTGTGACCAAGGAGCCACGGCATGGTCTACCTGATGTGAAGGACCCCTGCAACCTTTTTAATGCAGACCTCCTGAAGCTGGGAGCAAGGCTTCTCTGGAATGTTTATGGTGACATCCAGGAAACTATTTAAGAAACAGGCAGGCTTAGGCGGGCTTCCTGGTGGAACCTACTGTCAGCACAGGATAATCTGCCCAAAGCAAGGTTTATCCACACTAATCCCACACTACAGAAACCGGAGCCATACATTAAACTCACCTGGGAGGCTTCATGCTTCCTCTACCTAAGGCTGAGCATCAAGCCATACCCATTACCCAGAAACACAAGGGGTGGGTGCCACATCTGGGCTGAAATGCTTCACATACCACAATATGCACAGCGCTAGCTAAGAAGCCGGGCCTCACACCCAGGTCCCTAAGCCCACCCTGGCTCACCTGATGCCTCCCAACAGCGCAGAGAAAGACAAGCCCCATTTCCATAAGAAATCCCTATTGATTTCATGACTAAGTCGTGTTTACCTGCTTCTTTTTTTTATTTTCTTAATTTTTATTGGATTTTTTTCAATTTAAATTTCAAATGTTATTCCCTTTCCCAGTTTCCTAGACATAAGCCCCCTATCCCATCCCCCTCTCCTTCTTCTATAAGGGAGCTCCCCTCCCCATCCACCCCTCTTCTCACCCCCCTGACATTCCCCTACACTGGGGGTCCAACCTTGGCAGGACCAAGGGCTTCTCCTTCCACCGGTGCCCAACAAGGCCATCCTCTGCTACAGATGCAGCTGGAGCCATGGGTCAGTCCATGTATAGTCTTTGGATGGTGGTTTAGTCCCTGGGAGCTCTGGTTGGTTGGCATTGTTGTTCATATGGGGTCTCGAGCCCCTTCAGCTCTTTCAATCCTTTCTCTAATTCCTCCAACTGGGGTCCTGTTCTCAGTTCAGTGGTTTGCTGCTAGCATTCGCCCCTGTATTTGACATGCTCTGGCTGTGTCTCTCAGGAGACATCTATATCCCATCCATATCCGGTTCCTGTCAGCCTGCCCTTCTTAGCTTCATCAATCTTATCTTACAGTCTTGGTGGCTGTATATGGGGCACATGTGGGACAGACTCTGAATGGCTGTTCCTCAGGCTTTGTTCCAAACTCTGCCTTCGTATCCCCTCCTATGAATATTTTTGTTCCCCCTTTTAAGAAGGAATGAAACATCCACACTTTGGTCGTCCTTCTTCTTGAGCTTCATGTAGTCTGTAGATTGTATCTTGGGTAATTCGAGCTTTTGGGCTAATATCCACTTATCAGTGAGTGCATACCATGTGTGTCTTTCTGTGATTGGGTTACCTCACTCAGGATGATATTTTCCAGTCCCAACCATTTGCCTACGAATTTCATAAAGTCGTTGTTTTTGATAGCTGAGTAGTACTCCATTGTGTAGATGTATCATATTTTCTGTATCCATTCCTCTGTTGAAGGGCATCTGGGTTCTTTCCAGCTTCTGGCTATTATAAATAAGGCTGCTATGGCATAGTGGAGCATGTGTCCTTGTTATATGCTGGAGCATCTTTTGGGTGTATGCCCAGGAGAGGTATAGCCTGTTTTCGAAAAGATGCTCAACACCACTAATGACTGGGAAGATGCAAATCAAAACCACAGTGAGAGTTCACCTCCCACCAGGATGACTGCAATCAAATGAATAAAAAAGAAAGTGAGAAATATCAGGTAGAAGAACAGAAGCCTGTGCAGTGTTAGAGGGAGGGACTGTGAGGCCGTGTGTGTGGGAAACAGTGACAGTACCTGGGAAAGTTCAACAGAATTGTCACATGGTCTAGCAGCTTCAGCATAATCTCTCTGTCTCTCGGTCTCTCTCTGTCTCTCTCTGTCTCTCTGTCTCTCTCTGTCTCTCTCCCTCCCTTTCTCCCTCTCCCTCTCCCTCCCCCTCTCCCTCTCCCTCCCCCCCTCTCTCTCTGTGTTATGAAATCAGGCATTCAGATATTCCCAGCAGCCTAAGGGTAGCCTTAAGTGCAGAGACGAAGTGTGTGGTAGGGACAGGCAATGAAGCACTCTTCTGCTTGTAGGCGGAAGAAAATCCTGACACATGCTACGAAGAGAACAAACCCCAAGGACATGTAAGAGAGCTACACTAACCACGGAAAGACACTGTGTTACAACACACATACGAGAAAAATGTGGGAGTCAAATCCATACAGGTGGGAAGAAGGATGGAAATTTCCCAAGTGTTGAGGCAGGAAGTGAAGGTATGAGTGGATACAAAGTACAGTTTCACAAAATGAGAAAACTCTAGAAACTGGCTTCACAGCCTTGTGTGTGACACCGTCCCGCGAGTGGAGTGTGCCTGCCGTGGTAACATTTTATGTTGTGTGTACTTTGTCAGGATTCATGAAGAATGCAGTGGCTTTTCTGTTGTTCTCTTTTGTTTTTATGAACCAAACGTTGATAAGCCAGGATCAGTAATGAGAGGGATGGGGAGCCTTTGTGTATCAGTTTTCAAAGCATCTACGGAAGGTGCAGAGCACCCAGGGGGCATCTCACCATCTTCCCAAACATAGACATTACCCACCGGGAGAGCATTGTAACTGAAGAAAATGAGTCACGGAACTTCCTGCTGACCACCAGACATGGCCTGCATGGTGCTTCCTTCATTGACTCCTATGCCTATCATTTGTTTTCTCCTTATAAGGGCCAGGCTCTCAGGTATGCAGGGGCAGAGCAGGCAAGGGCCCAGGAGACAGAAGAAGCAAGACCAGCAAGAGAAAACTAGGAACAGGGATGGCCGCACATCCCCACTGCCGATGAAGGAGAAGCCAGGAGGACCAGGCTCTCTTTGGTCCTGGCACTGGGCACTGCTTTCAGGGGATCCTGGCTGCAACGGCTTCTCTTCTATGGCCCTCATCCTGAGACACAGTAGGGTTCCAGCAAAAGTTGGTTTGCAGCAGCCCACAGTGGGGCTATGCAGATGTTTGCCCAGATGGCCTCCAGAGAAGTCTAGCTCCCCCTCTAAGACCACTTTGGAAGACGGGATCTTCCCGTTCTTACAGCTCCTCTAAGCCCACTGTGAACCCTTTTCATTCTGCAAAACCCAAACCAGGCCCAATTTCTGATCGGCTTCGTTTTTCAGGCTCATTCAGGAAAAACAAAATCCATTAAAGTCTCCTGCTCCCCTGTGAGAGGCACGGAACCCCCATGCTAGTGAAGTGGGCTCTCTTGAGGGGATAGACTCATTTGATGGAGATCAGTGTCTGGCTTATTGAAGGTGCTTAATAAATATTCGATCATAACAATCTTAATTACTGGATTACATCATGTCTGTCCTAGGGTGGGATATAAATAAATAATACCACCGTATTAATGAGCCTTTCGGGGAGTACTGCTCATTCTGAGCTCCCGCCACTACACAGGAGGTTTTAATAACTTCGGGCAGCTTTCATATTTCACGGGAAGATATCTCTGCTCACCACAGGTGAACACTTAGTTAGCAGCAACATGTGCAGAATGCTTCCTGGTCGCCGGCTTGCCACACTCACGTTCAACTTAACATAGGTCGGAGGCGCTTAGGGCCAGTATCAAGGATGGTGACCAGAGCGGTGCTACAGCACCTGCAGGGGGCGAAGGTGAGCTAGTGACATTGCAGCCTAAGCCAGGACCTCGTCAGGCAGATAGCCCCAACCCAGCGGTCCTCCAGAAGGTTCTATGGCCCCATAAAGCACCAGCCACTGCCCTAGGAGGGAATAAAACCTAGAGGTTTTTCCATTTCCCATTTAAAAGCTGAGTAACATACAGCTATCGAAGCACAAATCTCACTTGTAAATGCTAATCACCAAACCGTACTCCTCCATGGAGCACTACCTGGGACGTCATGGGCCTGGTCTGGCCCTGGGCTAGAGGTGACATCAGAGACTAGAGCTGAGAGCCAGTGTTGTTGGACACCAAGAGCAGACAAGAGCAGGAAAGATCTTGGCCTAAGGCTCGCCCATGCCAGGGAAGGGATAGCACCAGCCCTTACCCCATATATGAAGTTACCAGCATGCCTGCCGGCATCAACTACAGGGGAAATCCTCACATTATAGAAGGAACTTATTTCAAAGTTATATAGAAGTATCTGGAAGCTTCCAGAAGCAATGCTAGTTTTCAGGAGATTGGACCTGAATGCCTGATGTTGACTCTGGGGGGTGAGTGGGTGACCTATAAAGCCATTTCTCCTAAGAACACACATTCTAACTCTACACAGCTTCATATGATGCCTGATCCAGATCTGGTCTCCTGTGCTCTGAAACCGGACAGGAGAATGGGAAGGAAGCTTCTCTAGTGGACTTTAGGGTGGGGAGGGCGGCCTTGGCAACCTCCATGTCCCTAAAGGAAGCCCCACATCTCTGACAGCAAAGTGGTCGCTCTGAGCATCTGTCTGTGGACCTGAGTACCCACTGCCCTCCTGTAGTTCCAGGACCCCTGGTGCAAATGCCAGCCGACAGCGGAAGGACCCTTAACTGGTCCTAGAGAAGAAGTAGAAAGCGCATTGCTCTCTCATGACACCCCATCACACTACACCTCCATTCTGAAAGCCGTCACTCTTCACAGCAAAGTTAGCCACTAGCCAGCCCTGTGTGGTTTCAGCCCAGGGAGCCACATGGGGTAAAGACTGTAAAGAACCTCTTGTCAGTAGCAGGACCTGTCTTAATTACCCTGCTTCACATCGCCCGCGTGACACACACAGCATTAATAAACACACACGTGTATGCACACACACACATACATACATGCACACATACACACACACACATGCCCAGCTTACAGAACGATATCCACTGCTTCTGGTTGCCAGTTACCTCTTTATTTAAAACAAGACCACAGAGTACTTGAGGCAGACTTGGAGGCGGTGGTGGTTGTTGTGTGTGTGTGTGTGTGTAACACACACATATTTTTCGCTTCCTTTCTTTCTTTCTTTACATGCGTATGTAGAGTTTTGTATTAGAATATGTAGTCCATTTTTGCCTGGTTATGTAACAATGCACACTAACGATTTTCTCCCATTTCAGTTTCCAAATTTGGAAGGACGGCCTCAGACAGTTACACTCTCCACTTGGACATTTAACTGTTTCTGATGTTTTGTGAGCTTGCCAATATTTGTAGAGATGTTGGCCTCCCTGAAGCCACTTAGTGTCAGATAACCCCAAGTGAGGTTACCAGACAGCCTGGAGTCTGCAGGACGGGCCAGGCTGGCCCAGGTGCCACCGTCTCTGCCACATGGCAAGAGGAACAGACTCAGCTCTGCCCCATCGTGGTCTGCCTGTGTTTCTGGATGCCTGATTGTCTCTCCTTCCCTGAACCCTCAGCCTCCACCTATTCTGTGTCCTCCCCACCTTGGCTTTCATTTTCTTCCTAATGCAGGGCATTTCAAACAACTGTATACATATCTTAAAATGGGCAAACAAATGACCAAATTCAGACCTTTTCCTGGACCCCAGACCCTGTGTAACTTTGAAGTCCCAGATACCACACACAGTTCCACACACAGGGGTTTCTGCAGTTCCCCCTGCGTGCTTCCTGCAAGTTTATGCAATTATCATGCCTAAAAATCTGCAGCCTTTCTTTAACATCAAATCTCCAAATAGAGTCATTAGTCTCCCTACTGTTTTGGAGAGGTTTCTGGGAGTCATAGGTAGAGTGGTCTATTCATGGTGATCGGCGATCTTTTTCTAGCAGCCTTTAATCCATCACACACCCTGTCTGCTTTGCTTTAAAACTTTGCTATACACGTCTGCTCCCTTCTCTTACCCCATCGTTTCTTCTGGGGAGTTGATTATTACTTTTTATCATCGATCCAAGTCATGGGTTCTGTGCTTTCAAACATGTAGGAAATCGGTCTCTTTATCTACAGACCTTCCCACCGGTGCTTTCCTGGGCGCGTCGTGCTGGCCGTGGCCTTTGGCACCACTCAGCTTCAGGAGTTTTCTCTGCCTGTGCCCTTGTTTTATATGGGGGGGGGGGGTGCTAAACTAGCTTTGAGGATCTTTTCTAATGAAAATCAAACACCTCAGTGTGTTTCCACAGGCAGCCTCCCGAGAAGAGTTTTCACCTGTGCTTGACAGTTGACAATACTCTATTTCCTCCCTCCCTTCATTAGGGAAACTTTCCTTCACCCATTCTGTGTTGCCTGGGACCATTGATAACAGTTCATGTGTGCAAATCAGGCTATGTCTGCTGCCCTGTCCCATGTTCCAGAAGGGTAAGCTACTCCCTGTGTTTGCCAAAGAGAACTTGGAGGGCTGTATGCTTAACCCCACACCCCACCCCCACCCCCGTGCCAGAGTCATTATGAACTGATCGCTTTAAACAGGTTTGAATTGCTTCTTATTTGCTGATGGTTTTATTCTTAACCTGCCATCATCTCTTTCCCCAGTGAGAGCCTCTTCCAGCCAGTCCTCAGCATATGATCCCGGAGGGTTTTCATGACCTGCCTGGCTTTCTGATGTGACAATGTGTTCCGGGATCTGCTTACATGTTTTCTGGTTTGTTTGTTAGTTGCTTTTTTTCTTTCTTTCTTTTTAAATAAGAAAGGGTGGTTGAGGCGAAAATCTAAGCATAAATTATGAGCATTGCTATTCTGTCAGCTATACGATGCTTTCCTTTCTTAAAGATGGTCATCAAGAGAAATTGCCAATATTCCAGGGCAAGAAGGCAGGGCTTCGCTCGATGTCATCTCTTATCATGTCCATCTCCTTCCTCAACTGCAAAAGCAAAGCAACCTTGCGTTCTAACGGCATCAGCAGGCCTTCGTGGGCTTTACCTTTATGTACAAGCACATTTCTAAGAACAGCTTGGGATTTTATTTTATATTTGATTTGCTAGATAGAGGCTAGGTCAGATCACTGTATTTTAAAGCCATCCCGTGTATTTTCTCCAATGTATTACCTACACATTGAGTTCATTTATCATGTTTTGGTATGTTTGCTCTTAGGTTGTTGGGATTAGGAACAGAACTCGGGACCTCTTCATGTGAGGGAAACATTCTAGGTCTAAGCCAAATTCTGAGCACTCCCATTGGTTTGCCTTTATTGAAACAAGTCGTTCTTAAGTTTCCAGGATCTGGTGTGTGTGTGTGTGTGTGTGTGTGTGTGTGTGTGTGTGTGTGTGTTGGATTAGAATTCCATAAAGTATGTTCATGGCTTCAAGACAAAGGTGCCCAAGAAAGGACAGATTCAGAGCAGTCCAACTTCAATCTTCTCCCTACATCCTGTGCCTTTCCTTCCCCATAGGTAACTCAGTTTCCGGTTCTTGTCTACTTATGACTTCCTTTTAGAACCAAAAAAAAATAAAGTGCCTTCTTTTGCAGCCCCTCGTTGAATAGATAGTAAACACACTGTACCCTCAGGTCTTTACCACAGGGTTTCCAGCTCCAGGGGTCCTTACCTCTTCCCATAGCTGTGTAGTGTTCAGTAGCAAAGAGGCACGCAGCTTCTCACCAATTCCTCGGCACAAAGTCCTAAGGCTGCCAATCACTGCAGATCTCCTGCCACCATAGCCGAAGTAGTCTCTTTATGACAAAATAAAATCATGATCTGACACACCGAGCCACGATTCTATGCCATGTAAGTGCTTGCAAAGCTTGCTCGCAAAGTTCCGCAGGTACCATGTTGAGGAAAATCAGGATATGGGCTTAGGCTTGTCAGCCGTTGGTGGCCTGGGAAGAAATTCCTTAAATCTCTAAGGCCAAACCTGCTGTGCTGGTAGCCTGTGCTCACCTGCGTTTTGCATTCCACCCTCAACTCTTGCAGCCAGGCTTCTCTATTGATTCCTCTCCCCCTACACACACACACACACACACACACACACAGCCTCTGCATTGAAAGAGTGTATATTTTAAGAAGGCCCTGCTTTTTCATGGGTATGAGAAGGATGCACCCCAGGGGAAACAGGGTTCCTGCTTGAAGTCTTGGATTAGAACCACTGCTGACTGGGATACCAAGATATTCACCATATCTTAATGCCACACCCCAGGGTGAATCAGTCTGATGGGGGTAGGTGGAAGTCTGTGACCCAGAAATGAGCCGGTCCAGCACCAGGCAACACAGATAAAGTCAAGACGCATGGGTCAGTTCAAATCTCCTGAGAGCGTGACAAGTGCAAGGAAATGGACACAACTTCTTAATAAGTCATTAAATTTGTGGTTTGACAGTTTTGTACATGTCTACAGCACATTCTGGTTATGGTTACCATGAGCCCTCTCATCGCTCTCCCACCCCCACAACTTACTGTCCACCTCCTCTACCCTGTGGGTCCCTTTCCCTTTATGTCTTTCTGCTTTAAACTCACTTGAGTTCAAGCAGGGCCATCTGCGTGGCCCTGACGTTGAAGCTTCCCACTCGAGCCTGGCTCAGCCGTGGGTATATAGCTGAAGACAAGGCTGCCCATCTGCCAGACTCCATCAGTAACCTGAGTTCAGCAGAGAGGAATAGAGTCCCGTGAACCCGCCCATCCTATTTCCGTGATTGAGTGATTGACAGCTGTCAGGACCAATTTTGTATAGGCCTGCAAGCTCAGGTTTTCAATGGCTACATGGAAACAAAGTCTAATGATGCATTTTATTAAACCCAAAATATCCAACATATCGTGTTACCCCAATTTACCATGAGATTGTGATCCAACAAGCGCGTGCTCAGTTGAAATTCTCAGTTGAAGAACATCAGATGCAAAACAGCCAACCTGGCAGAGCACACGTCAGGTGAGTTGCCCCCTTCGAGGTGGCTGAGCGGTGTAGCTTCTTGTCTCTGCCCACCAGATACTGCCAGCCTGGGAACGATTAGGGTTCATATTGTGAGGCTGACCACCAGACACATGCCACTTTATCAGAGACATAAAGCGGAAAATCTCAAGCAGGACCATTGTAAGTTATTTATACTATCATCCCAACATGTGATCGATACAGGACGTGATTGAAGTGTTTGTGTATCATGGGATTACTAAGCCTCTCTCTCTCTCTCTCTCTCTCTCTCTCTCTCTCTTTCTCTCTCTCTCTCACGCACACACACATTTCACATTCTTCCATTGTGATGAAGCCCTTACCAAGGAACCCTGGAGGTTAAGCCTCAGGGGGCTATCTCACCCTTAAGCCAAGATTTCACTCCATCAGCTAGGACATGTCCCGACTGTATCCAGACAGGAAGAGCAGCAGCCTCATGGAAGTGTCCTCAGCCACCTGGGTCTGTGAACTGTATCCAGACTGTAAGCTACTAATAGAACACTCCTTTTAAGTTCAGCCCTTGGTGTCAGACACTGAACCAGCATAAGCAGTCAGCATCCTCTGTGTGCACACAGATCTCATATTCCCAAAAGGGCATTGTGGTTTTGATCTGAGACGTGCCACATAGGCTCATGTTTTGAGCATTCTACCCTAGCTGTTTGGTCTCAATGCTGCCCCTACTCCTGTGCTAAGGATTGAACCTTGAGCCTCGTACATGCTAGGCACGTTCACTAAACTAAATCACCAGCCTTCCTTTAATTTATTCTTTGTCTTAATTTTGAGACAGTATCTCACCAAGTTGCCCAGGCTAGCCTTGAACTCATTCCATCACAGAAGCAGGTCTTAAACTCGTGAACCTATTGCCTAAGCCTTCCAGGCTTACCCCAGCAAGCCCAGCTGTGGAATGACTCTGAAGGCTATGGAGCCTTTAGTGGGTATGGCCCAGCTAGTAGAAATAGTTTACTAGGGGCAGTGGAAGTGTTTTTCTTCCCTCTGACTTCTAAAGCTCTGATGGAGCAAAAGGCTAGAATCAAGGGTGTGTAGTGTGTAGCTCACTACTGTAAGGACATTGACTGGTAGGAGGTACAGTGTAAGAGTTCAGTGTGTACTGGTTAGCTTTTTCATTTTATTATCAAGCCAGGAAGATGCGCCAGGCTCCCAAAGACACTGATAGAAATGATTCCCAAAGAAATCTTGGTGCTGGAAAAAATAATAATAAAACCCATGTCCAGGCCACAAGGGTAGAAGAATCAGGTGCATTACCTCATAATCTTTGCAGGGATGTGAGTTTCAAAGAACCAGAGCCAGAAACCAGCTATAGAAGCCATTGTGCCCTGCCCTTGCTCTCAGCTTTTAAACCATGTCTCCTTAACACAGACGCAGCGCAGACTGAAGTCACTGTAAGAGGAAGCCAGTGATCACGTGCATTGGGGCCACAGTGCGGCCATTTTTTTTTGCTCCCACCATTAAACGGATACTCTGGCCCTGCTGTGAGCTGTCCCTGCAGGAATGGAACATGGTTACACACTGCCTGAGGACAACTTTATTTATGTTCCTGTTGAACCGAGAAGTGAGCCTTGTTTTTCCTGACCATTCAAAGCAGGGTGGCTCACATAGCACCCGTGAGTCTACATTTAGAATGGTGTCTTCATTCACATTCTTTCCACGAAGCTCATGGCTCCTGGGCTGGAAGGCAGTGGTCACTTCTCCTTGGCCAGACCCCAGGAACCATGCCAGCTCTGGGCTATGCAGACCCTGTGTTCTTGGTCCAAAGCCCAACTGTTGTCTTTGCTAAGGATGTTCAGCGTGTGTGTGCCCATGGAAACTAATACGGATGTGGGATCCATGGCTTGTGGAAGCTTTTCCTGGGGCAGGTGGATTCTGGGGTGGTCGCTGTGGTCTGGTTAGCTTGCTCAGAGGTTCTTGCTAGATGGATGCCCCATTTTTCTCTCCCAGCTTTGTTGACAAAGCTGCTCATCGCTCCTGCCCACCCCCCCTGAAGGTTCTCCTGGTCTCTTGTCAGTCAGCCACGTCAAGTAAACAGTATCAGCTCTTGCCTCGGAGCGCAGGTCACTGTTTCTGTGATCCCAGACCAGACATGACGTCATGCTGGCCACCTGTGAGGCATTAAGAGCGACTCTGACAGAGGAGGGCAGGGACGAGAGCTGGGAAGTCAGAGGCTTCGCCGAATGCTCCAGCTCTCGTTGCTCACTCAACCAAGGCAAATTCCACAGATGTGAGGTTTAGCGATTGGTGTCGTCTAATGTTGGGATGGAGTGACGCTGGCCGTGTACAGAAGGCAAGGGACTGACTATGAATTTGCTTGTATGTGTAATGGGGGAAAAGATCACTAAAATATCAAATCTATGGTTGTCTTTGGCATTGCTTAATAGAAAGCTCTATTTTTTTTTTAAAAGCAAGTTGGACTAAGTTTTATATAAAGGGAATTAACAAATGTCACAAAAATCGCAAAAAAATAGTAAAAACATTGCTGATACTTGGGGATCTTATCAATATACAATCTTGTATATATCTGAATTCCTTTGACCTTTAACCCCCACAGAGCAACAGGTATTCGTTCCAGTTTATACATAGGTTAAATTGAAGCTTAGCTAGGAAGAGTGTTTGGCTGTCATTAGCTAATGGAATCAAGGTTGCCTGAGCCTCTGTAATGTTCTCATTCCAATTTCAAGTTGGTACCAAGATATCTTGGCTGGGATGGATAATGCTAGAAGATTCATTCTGGGTCTTCTTCAAACCATCTCTGTGTGCAGAGCCAGGAAAGTATAGCTGTGCCCACCTCAAGGTCTGATGTTCACAGACTGAGGTTCAAGGATAGGACAGAGGTGGCTGCCCTTGAGGTGCCCACAAAGTCAGTTCACAAATAGACCCAGAAGTATAGTACTCTGCAGGGCTATCCCTAGGGCGTTGAGGAGCCCTGTATCTGACAGGACTAGGTAACTTTAATCATTCGAGCCACAGACCAAGGGAGCACAAAGGGGGTCTTTAGTCACAAGAGAAGACATTCTTGCATTGAATCTTGACAGTAAGGGAGCTTTCATGGGACAAGCTTGAGGAAGGTGAGGAGAGCAATTGGGAGCTAGCACAGCACAGGCTGAGAAGAAGAAGAAGGTGATTGAGGGCCATATAGAGGTAGGGAAGATGACCCCCAGGCCAACCTAGGAAGCAGCTATAGAGAAGGCAGGTGTGAACTTATCTTGGGACTTTGGGGGAGGAAGCAGAAGTCCTTCCCAGAGAAGGAGAGGGAAGCCCTGGGCTGACAGAAAAGGTTTGTCATTTGGTGCTGAGGTTTTGCAAACAACAGGGCCAAGTTGTCGAGTGGACACTTACCTCGAATCTTCCCTGATTATTTCACATCCTTCTGCACCTCTCTCCTTGAAAAGATCAGCCTTCCCCAGCCTGTGGCTGGCAAATTATCTTGCTCCAAAAGCATGGCACAGTATAGCTCCTTACTCGAGGAATGCAGGCTGTGGTTGTCCAGAGCCGATGATGAAACAGGCTATTTCTGCTCTGGGACATCAGCAGGCCTCCAGCACTGGCTCCAAGGCGTATGCTATCATGTTCCTAGCGTTTCTTAAGACAAATGTTTTCCTTCCCATCTTGAGATATTTTTATTCGAATCTAGGTTCTGGGATAGCCTAGGAAATCACTCTGAACTGAGGCTCGAATCGTGGTGAGGGTCCAGCTAATCAGCAAACAATTTTCACTCCCCAAGTTATCTATTACTCGTGGCTGATCTGGATGTAAAAATAGCCTCTGGGGCTGTTTGTTTAATCTGACTGTTACTTGACACCACGCGGGTGTTAACTGCAGAGCTAGCTGACTGTTTGCCTCTTCCCCACTAAGAGCACCGTTTGGTTTCCCCGGGCCAGTCTCTGCTTGGGTAAGCTTCTGAGACTTCCATGTCTAGCAGCTTTTGGCCACTGATTTTTACTCAAGTAGGTAGCCTGGTGAGGCTTGGGCAATCTGAGTGCTGAATCCTCTTTCCTCTCCTCTCTGGGCAGCCTGGCTGAGGGGGAAGAAGTTTGGGCAACTGGGCAGAGCTGTGCACCCTCCGGATCCTGGGAAGGCCTGTGGAACCAGCAGCTGGGACACTTGCACGGAAAGAACAGAAGGTACAGTTAACACAGTTGAGGGAGTCTCAAGCCAACGGTAGCAGGGTGTCAGCTCTGGGAGGGGTCTAAGTGTGAAAGTGTGCAGCCTGGTGTCTTCGGGGTAAGGGCACACTGAACGCTTGGGGTCTTAGAGGTCGAGCGTGTCCTGTGGGCCATGAACAGAAGATTTAGAGCATACGTGTGTGACTTTGTCCTCCCACGGACCTGTCAGAGTACTCGGCTCCTACAGGGCAGAGTGAGCACATGTTTGTGGGTGTCTGACCCTTTCGGTGCCAAATGGGACCACCAGGGTCCCTGGGTTTTACAACAGAATTGAAGGGGGGTGATTCCTTTGTCACTCGGCTACCACAGAGAGAGGCGCTGGCCATGGGGACACTTTCTGCCATTCTGACTTACGGGCTTTGAAAACACGTGGGTCTCCAACACAAAGCCCTCAGCAGACTGCCTGTCCTCGTGAACCCCGGGGAGCCTAGCCAGATCCCTACAAGTCAGACTGGCCCGATGGAAAGCCATCCTTTCTTTCCGGATGGAGAAGGATTGGTAAGTGATAAGGACACTTATGAATAGGAATATATGAAAGTTTCATAGAATTGAGAAATATTATTTGGCACTTTAAAAATACCTCTATAAATATAGGAATCAGATGTGCATGTCAAACCACGTCTGCTTCTCCAGTGTTTGGGGACAGTGGTGCCCTGTGACTGGGAGCCTGGATTTGTAAATAAAACTCCATTGGCACCCAGCCCAGCACATTCATTTGCATACAGGCTGGCTGCTTTTACACACCTGCCCGGAGCATGCACAGTGCAAGAATGAAATCAACTGTGTGGTCTTTTGCAGAACAATGTTGTTGACTGCTTGTGGGGCACGTGCCCTCAGAGCCGGGTAGAGTTTTAATCCACATACACCCACAGCAGCAACACAGTTCGCACAAGCGGGCCTGATTAAAGTCAAAACGAACACGCAAAAGGACATGAAAGTGAGAAATGTGAGGCATGATGTTGTCGGAAAAGGGTCAGCAGGGAGGGAAGAGGAGCAAGCTGGTGTAGTGAGTGCAGAACTAATCAAAATATATTATGCATGGTCAAAGGATTAAAATTTAAAAACAAGATTAAGAAAGAAAGAAAAAAGGAAAATCTTGGGACAGGCCTGTCATGGCCAGCAGCACCCGGACTCTGAAGTCTCCTCCCCTAGGCCTGCTTGTCACTTGTAGATCACACCGGAAGTGTTTAGTTTTGCCCTGTGGGGTTGAGGGTTACCTTAGCCTTAGAGGCACCAGTTGTGTGGAGCAGCCGACCAGAGTAGATTGTGCTTATTTCGGAGTTTATAAATAGCCGGGTGACCCGAGTCCATCCTGTGTCTGCCTCTAGGTCTCTGAGCTGAGAGCAAGAGCGCCTGCTTGTTTGGATGACCAGAGGCTGGTAGGGACCGGAGCAAATGCTCACATTAAAGAGGAAGTGGCCTGATAAAATGCTAGCTGGCCCAAGGCAGAACCATCAGAGTCTACCAGGACACCAGGCAGCTGGAGCTGTGAGAAGGCAACAGGAAAGGCAGCCTCCTGCCTCAGAGGAAGAGCCCATCTCTTTGGCGGTGGACCTTTTCTCAGTGAGCCTCTGTGCTTCCTGCCTCTCTGCTCTTGACCCGGACTAGCAGGGGGAAGCCCCGTGTTCTGAAATAGCTTACTCCTCCAGTCACAGCCTGTCTTGGTAACTGAGCCCTGCTGTGACACCAAGGTTAGGCTGCCTTCCTTACTGCCTTTTGGGGCTTTAGTCTGTCTGCCCAGGGGTGCTGCACAGGAGAGAGGGGCTTTAAGAGAATGTCCCTGGGGGGATGGTGCATGAGGCTGATGTTCCCTCGAAGATCCAAGCAGGCTAGAGTGTGTCTTGGCTTTGTTTCTATTGGTAAATTTAACCCCATTTCACCAAATCCAGCCAGACTATAGCCCTAATAATTCCATGTATTTGTTTGTCTGTTGTTCCTGCTTGTTGATTTTAAAACATAAACCAGCCTTGAACTCTGAATCCTCTGTCTTTAACCTCCAAAGTGCCAAGTTCCGAGGATACAGGAGTATGCAGCCACGCCCTGCCCATCTTGGGTTTCATTTAGTTAGCTGAGAAAACTCCAAGGGCCTCTTGGCCTCTGGTTGATTCCCAGGGGCTTGCATGACAGGAGTTGATGATAGTGGCTGGTGGGGAAGCCAAGGGATCAATGGAGGACAGAGATCAGGACCCAGTAAGGAACTTGTGGAGTTCGTGCCAGGGTTGAGGTGTATCACACAATGAGGTGCAGTGCCTGTGTGAACCTAGCTGCATATGAGACGAGTACAGTATGGGGAATATACAGCCGCCTGGAGTCATGGGAAGGCAGAGGATATTCTTGGCTCGAGGACCAGCCTCGAGTGGTGGATGGATCTAAGGTGGGGCAAAACACATTCGATAGGGGCCTGAGTAAGCTGACCTTAGAGGAATCTGACAGCAAAAGAGTTTGAAGAACCCAATGTGTATCAGTGCTTCTCCCGGGACTTGGGAGAGCGTTCTCACCCTGCTCTCCAAGGTCCAGCTCAGACGGGATGTGTGCAAAGGACAACATCCAGAAGGGCTCTCAGAAATCCTTCCCAGTGCTTATACCCTGGGCTCTTGGCAGTATACTGCAGTTCTCTACTGTTGTGGTTGTTGTGTTGGTGGCTGTCGTTGTTGATGGTGGTGGTGGTGGTGGTCTTTGGTTTTGGTTTTTTTTTTCGGTTTTGTGGGTTTGTTTGTTTTGTTTTGTTTTTCTTTGGGAGGTCCCTTCTGCAACTCCTTGGCTAGGTGGAGAGACAGATATCACCTCAGCCACCTTACAGCCTCTGCCCAAAGGAAGGAGGGAGTGCTGGGCCTCAGTCAATGCATCTAAAAGCAGGGTTTCCAAGGCTGTTCGGATCTTTCGCCAGCCTCTCTGCCACAATGGAAGCTGCTCTCACACCGGGTACTGCTGAAGCTCACCTTTGAGGGGCAGGTGATATTGGAGCAGCCCCTTAGCTGGCTGTCCTGAGACTACCAGGCTACAAGGAGCATTGTGTTCGGGGGAGTGGGGGTCAAAACCTAGACATTGGCAGCTCTAGCAAGGTAGGCCAGGCCACCTGTCCTCAGTGGACCAACTAAAGAAATAAGTTCTGGTAAATAAAAGAAATTTAGGCAATGGGGCCACATTGGAAGGACAAACAAAGAGGCCTGGTGATATGCAAAGCCATATTGTGAGTCCTGATATGAAGTTGAAGTTTAAACATTATGTACAAATCCAGCTAGCTCTGTCAGCCCAATGAGAGGCACCTAAGTTTAAAGATAAGGTTTAAAATCATTGACTGGTCACTGTCTAGCTCTGTCCTCTAAGGCAATCTAAGTTATCATAACTGTGTGAAACCTCCCTGAGAGACCAGATCTCCCTCTGGCTGACACTAGGCTTAAGCCTTTCCCTTCTGCTAGCAGGAACTTTCTGGGAAATTTTCAATTCCCTAAGAACCTGCGTTTCAATATTTTGATAGCCAAGAAAGGGCAGAAGTGTCTTTCTCTTTAGAATTCCTTTATTCCTGCCTGAACCATTACAGCACACACACACACACACACACACACACACACACACACACACACACACTCACACACCGGTATGACTTTGTCTGACTCTCACAGGAGGTAGAAGACAAAGGTCAGAGCTACAACACATGAAGCTATACCCAGTCCTCAGTTTTTCCCATACCATAGCCACCATTCAGTGGCTAGCTACATGTTCCCAACTGACAAGGCCTTAGCATGTCTAGGTTCATGTTGAGGTCACCCAGCAACATAAATCCTGGGCTTCCCTTCATAGAAGCAGACATTGAGTCTTAGAGAGGTTAAATAACTTGCTCAAGGATGCACAACTAACAAGGGGTAGAGTAATCAGACCAGAGAAGGCCAATGGAAGAGGCCTATCCAACCCAGAGAGAGGCCTCTGGCGTTTTGCTCAGCTCCAGTTCAGTGGAGGAGTGCTCCGTCACTGCTGTCCTGATCCATCACAGTCAGGGTTAAGAGTAGACGTGAACTTGAGATATATATATATATCCAGGCCACACAGTATCTTGTGATGAGGATTCTTGTGTACTGAATCCTCACTCCACACAAATCTATTGGAGCTCTTTGCTCTCCACCTGTTCCAACCTCCCAGGGAGTTGAGGGTTGCTGCAGTAAATTGGGCAGAGGCACGGAGTGATGAGGTGGACTGACCAGGTAACTCCTCAAGTGCTCACAGGGCTGAGAGGTGGGACCACTGGTCAGGCGGAGCTGTGCAGTGGAGAGCCGTAGGTCTGAATCTTGATCTCTACTTCCTAGTAGAGGGACGCTACGGGACGCTAAGGGAGTTAGTTCTTCAGCCTCTCTGAGTCTCAATTTCTCTTTCTAAAAACTTTCAGTACAAAGCTGACCTAACCTCCTAATTAGAACTGCAAACAAGGTCATGTATATGATGTGTGTGGTGAGGATCTGGAGTTAAGTAGACAGGTTCAAGGACAGATGGCCAGGAGCTCCCTTAGAGTGCTGGTGCCATCCATTCCCCCAAGGGAAGCAATGGTCCTCCGAGAGGGTAGGGAAGACTCTGCTTTCCCCTCTGCTTTGCTGAAGAGGTACTTCTTGGGCCAACTTCTCTATTCAACCTGGCAGACTCTGGATTCTTTCAGGGGTCTTGTCTGGCTGCCTTCTAGAGCTGGAGAAGGTATGGTTGCCGGATAGTAAACTATTCCCAACGTAACCACATCCTCTCCTAAAGAATCATCCCCATCTGTATCAATCTATGACTATGCCACAGAATCGGAAAGTACAGAATCAAAAGTAGTCCCCATGGAAGCCAGGGTGCTGGGTACCAGCATGCCAGCGTAACAGCACCAGATGAGGCTTAGACAAACAGAAGTTTGTTCTAAAGTGTTCTAAAACTGTAATCCCTCAAGGTAGTGTTACTGTCTATACAAGATGCTAAAGAGTTCCAGAGACTTGGAATCTCATGTTTTGGAGCCTGGTGGGTGGGTGCAGGGAAGAAGGCATCCTGTGGTCAGAGGTCCAAACCCCACGTCACCAGCTAGCTAAGCATATCTAGGCTCCACATTCCTTCTCCATAAATAAACTGCCCCGAGAAGTCATTGTATTAAATGACAACAAATATTGATGAGATCTGGTGCCGTGTTGGGTTGACCTTATGTTAGGTGCAGAGAGTAGGAATGTCTCTCATCCATTCATTCGTTCTTTTGACAGGTAAATGTCTTATCCAGTGCTAGACACATTCTCTGTGGGGATTGTGAGCACACGTGCACACAGCCCCGCCCGTAGACTAGAACTTCCATCAGGCGAAGCTTCTCTGACCATGTCAGTTACAGGGTTGGGACCTCAGGCTTCCAGGCCCCACTCGGATGAAAGTCGTCATAAATGGAGATAGTTTGTCCTGTCCCTATTTTACAATGATGGACAGGAGACGTGTGCAGAAGGATACTGTCGTAGAACCAGGCTTCTGGTTCTTCCCAGTGCCCAGAGCTGCCTCTGAAGCTTCTTTCCAACACCGATTCCTCCATTTTGAGTCCAGGACAGGATGCCCATGGAGATGGTGGAAGGAAAGTGTAGATGAATCTGGAGTCTATTCACGGACAGAGCCAGACGGCACCCCCAGGGGACGTTGGTCTGCAGCGACCAAGTCAAGAAGCCATGCTAGAAATGCCCCCACAAGGCATCCAGCATCAGCTCCACAACTCAGGAGGAGACTAAGGCTCTAAGATCGTGGTTCTCAACCTTCCCAACGCTGCAGTCCTTTAATAGGCTCCTCATGCTGTGGTGACACCCAACCATAAAGTCACCTTTGTTGCTACTTCATAACTGTAATTTTGCTACTACGACAAATCGTGATAGGAACATTCATGTTTTCTGATGATTTAGGACAGCCCCTGTGATAGGGTCATTCCATCCCCCTAAGGGGTCTGGACCCACAGGTTGAGAATCTTGGTCTAAGACTTGTAGTCATGCTTTTCAGTCGTGGTTATATTGTTGTCTTGGTTAGGGTTTTACTGCTGTGACCAGACACCATGATCAATGCAAGTTTTATAAAGGACATTTAATTGGAGCTCGCTTACAGGTTCAGAGGTTCAGTCCATTATCATCAAGGTGAGAGCATGGCAGCATCCAGACAGGCATGGTGCAGACAGAGCTGAGAGTTCTATATCTTCATCTGAAGGCTGCTAGGGGAAGACTGGCTTCCAGGCAGCTAGGGTGAGAGTCTTAAGCCCACGTCCACAGTGACACACCTACTCCAACAAGGCCACACCTCCTAGTCGTGCTACTCCCTGGGTCAAGCATATTCAAACCATGACAATTGTTAAGCAGCCCTGCTAGGCTCACACCAAGGTCCCATGTAGAAGCCTATACTGGTAGACCCTGCGTGTCTCACCAGTGGTGTGGCCCTCCTCTGGTGACATACTTGGCTTCAGGCACACAGTTTGGGTGAATGGCAAGGTGATCAGGTCTTCTTTGGAAAGTGTAGGTTGATCAGGACTCCCCCTGATTCTGACAAAAGTGCATGGAAGGGGGTCACAGATGGGCCAGAGGGCTTCGGCTCTGCCTTTGATGCTAACTCCATCACTCCTGGAAAGGCAGATGGACGCCTCTGACTCTGAAGGGAATGGGGAGGCCCCTGAGGCTTGGCATCTGCACCTGCAGAGATGTGGAGGGGGGAGCACCGCCAACAGGATGGCAGTGACAGTCATATACTCCTCCCTAATGCAGCAGGAATACAGAAACTGGGCTCTGGCCAAGTCTATCAGGCGCTCAGGGGACTGACATCTAGTGCCGCCCCGTCTGAGGTAGGCAAGAGCAGTGCGAGAGTGCAGCTGCTCGCTGGAGGGCAAGCTTGTGCAAGTGAGACTCCACTCAAGAGCGCGCACAGCTGGAGCCTGCTGGGACTCAGAAGTATTCCAGATTCCCTTGCACCTTGCAAAGCTCGCTGTGCACATCTGGTCCCAACCCTGCTTTGGGGACATCGGGCTGCCATCAGGAAATGGGCCAATCAACAAATCAGCACATAGAACCCAGAGAGCAAATCGATAAACAGTGCTTGGCCTGCAATGGTTATCAGGGATCCGGAGTAGAAGCTGAAAGAAGACAGATTGAAGGAGACCCCTCCATCCCAGCCTTGCTCTCTCTCCCTTCCCCCTGACTACTCATTCCTCTTGAGGCTGAATCCTTCCTTGGGTCTGTGATGCCTGGAATCGGTGTCCTCCAGTCCTGGTTACACTAGCTACAGACTCGGCTCCAGGTCTAGGCAATGATCATAAGTTTCTGGAAAACCGGTCCCTCTAGACATTGTAACCTGGCAACCCAGACAGAATGAACTTCATGCAGGCTGAGCTGTAGGGTGGAATGACTGCCTCCAAGTTATCCCCATCAACTCCAGGCCTGAGGCAGCCATAGAGACTGCACGAGTATAACCAGTACCCGGTGTCTGGCAAGTTCTAGTCAACTGCTGTCTTCATCCAAGATCCCAACCGTGTGTTGAGTGCTTTCCTGCTGCGGGGCTGAGAGACCCATTCATGTGTGATTGTGGTTAGTGAGAGATTCAAACTTGAAGCCATTGGGACCGGGTACCAAAACTCTGAAGGAGTCTTATACTCACTAGAGCCCTGGGTCAGTTTTGAGAGTTCCTGGTTATCACCACTTATCTCTTAGCTTGAGGGCTGCTCAGATCAGGCCAGGCCTTGAATACTATCCTGGGTCTGCTTTCTATTGTTAGGATAAACACCGTGATTAAAAGTGACTTGGGGAATAAAGGGTTTGTGTTATCCTACAGGTCTCAGGTCATTCTGGAAGATGCCAGCCCTGCATCTCATGGAATTCAGGAACCTAGAGGCAGGAACTGAGGCAATGGGGGAGTGAGGAGGGGGTGTTGCTAACTGGCTTGTTCCTTGTGGCTGGTTCAGCCCACTTTTTTATACAACTCAGGACCACCTGCTAGGGGTTGTGCTGCCCACCCTCCCACATAAATCATTATTCAAGCCAATTTGATGAACTGAGGTTCTCTTCCTAGATGACCCTAACTTGTGTCTAGTTGACAAGACACCAGCCAGAACAGGTTAAAAGAAGTCAGATGCAAAAACTCTTCTACAAATTAATGTTGTGTGTTTATACACATACTTGACAACCTCAGAGTTGACAACCTCAGAGATGATAGATAGATAGATAGATAGATAGATAGATAGATAGATAGATAGATAGATGATAGATAGATAGATGATAGATAGATAGATGATTGATAGATAGATAGATAGATAGATAGATAGATAGATAGATAGATAGATAGATAGATAGATAGATAGAAATGAATGAAAGACAGAGACGGTCTAATGCCGTCCAAAGTACAAAGCAACCCATACCAAGATTCCCAGTTCCACAGGGAAAAGGTGCTGGTCTCAGATCAGTCCTGTCCAGACTGTTATCTCCAGCATATACGCTCCAGATAGGGAGCATATAGTAAGTCCTCTACCAGCACTAACTGGCTGAACTCATGCAAAGGCTTGAGATGCCACTCACAAGAGCTTTTTCTCAGTCAAGCCTACATCTCTGATTTTTAAAAGTTGAAAGGGATTGCAAGGGCACCTCCATCAGACTCCAGGCTGATAGTGGAAGAGAATCATCATAGCACCAGAGAGAAGGACTCAAGGCTAAAGTTAAGGTGTTACTCAGATTCAGGACTCCGGTGCCTTAAGCAATGACCTTGGAAGCTTTCCCCAGTGTAAGGTGGAGGAGAGGAAATCCACTGAGATCTATCAGTGACTTAGCCAATATTAGGTGTATACAAAGATGTCCCAGGCCCCCTACCCTGTGGACACCCTGCTTCTCTCCACCTTCTCCCCACTCCTGAAGGAGCCCTCCTATTTGGCCGTTTCATCATTATCTGGTATGGACTGGATGTTTGTGTCCCCCAAAATGTATAAGTTGAAACACTGACTCCCTATGGGCTGGTGTTTAGAGGCAGGCCTGTGAGGGATAGTGTACTTAGGAGGGCGGAGTCCTCATGAGTACCTTTAAAAGAGAAGACAAGAGAGACGCCACCACCGTGGATAGATAAATTAAGAGGATATCCATTCACAAGCAGGAATAGCGCCTCACCAGATAACATGCACCTGACCTTCCCAGACATAAGAGCTTCAGTGTCGGTGCTTAAACCACCCATATGGTATCTCTGCTCAAATAGCCAAGCCAACTAGGCCAGTCTCCTCCAGAAGCATAGATCATAGAGAAGGGTCTCTGAAGCAGCAGGGCTGCTGGGAATTGCACAGGGAATGGGAGAGCCTGGCCCAGCAAGTCATGAGCAGCAGCAAGTCATGGCCCAGAGTGAGGGGCTGGGCTAGGCTAGCGGAGGCTCTGTATGTGCTTAGGCCGAACTGAGACTTCCAAACTGGAGACAAATGAGCGAACTGTCATGACTCACTCTTCTAAATGACTCCTTGTGGTATGCATGAGCCAACTCCTCCAAATAGCACCCCAAAAGCCCTGCAAGAGGAATCAATTCCAATTTCCTGGGGCCTTCTGGGTGTGATAAAGTTAACCTGTCATGCCTTCTGTCTTCCTGCTTCCCCTCACTGAGAACGGAAAATACCATTCAATTAAGGCGATTACATCCCCCCAAAGATGTTGGACTTGGAAACCACACCACAGGCAAGCGGTCAAACCGGTGGTAGAACAAACCCCAGAGGCCTCCTGTGGCAAGCAGCAAGTCTAGGGAGGAAAAGACAGCAGCAGTACCACACCCGGCAGCCAACAGAGTCAGCCCCAGCCCCAGCTGGACAGAAGTCAGTCCCAAGGCCCCATCGCACAGAGCCTTCTCCAAGCAGAGGGGCCCATGTTCCCAGCCAGATCAGCCCTTGTGGCTCCCATGAAGAAAGCTGAGATGTCCAGGAAAGTGAAATAAGCAGCCTCCTTTTCTCCACCTATACCTTCCGTTCTTGCCCGAGTCTCACCCAGGAGCCGAGAGTAGCAAGGGAGGCCCCTGGGATGCAGCCACCAGAACCTTAGCCCCATCTGAGCTTCTTGCTGTAGAAAACACAGAGGAGTCTGGTAGTAACTGGAGTGGAATGGCAGCCTGAATTCTCCCTTTTCTTTGCATGCTGTGTTACACTAGGCAGTAGTCTGCACCTCTCTGTGCCTTCTTTTTCTCCACCGGTAAAATGGAGGTGTGGCTCTGCTCAACCCTCCTCAACACAGGCACGAGAACCAAGCAAGATACTGGGTGCCAAAGAGAGCCAAGAGCTAGAAAGCGATGTGTGGGACCGTGCCGTGGTGTGTCATCTCAGGACTGATACGATGCTGGCTTCCTCTGACTGTAACCTACTTTGGCTTCTGTGAGCTGTAAGACCCCGAGTGCCAGACTGAAATACCAAGAGGGCAGTGGAATTCGAATTTCAGAATAACTTCTGGTATAAAACATTTTCCGTGTGAACATACTTGTAATTTAAAGGGTGTTTACTGGCGGTCTGAAATTCCCATGTTACCAGTCATTCCTTGCTTTCATCTGTCCATTCTGTCAGACTAGGACTGTCAGACCTCCCACTGTGTCCCCTGCTCAGTGTGGATCCCAGAGTCATGCGGCCTGGGTGCCCAGCCTAGCTTAACCACCCATCACCTGGACGACACAGAAAGTCTGCGCTGCCTCTCTGAGGTGCTGCTGTCTCATCTCAGAAGTGTGTATGAGTGGTGACGTGTAAGCTGGGACCCCACCCTGGAGTCACCCATCAGGGCTCTGATTGGTCGGACAGTTGTACTTGTCATTGTGGGGTGTGAAGGAGTAACTGGCTATAGGTGGAGCTTCTGGAACTAAAGGTGGACACACACAAGTCTCCACACCTGGTCACCTCTTTTGTTCCCTCTTTCGTTCCCCATCTGGGATGCAGAAAGGTCAGAGCACTCCAGCAGAGGTCAGACTTCGTGGCACTCTCAGGCCTGGGTTAGCAGCTGGCCTGATCCCTGAGGGAAATCTGGAGAGTATGAGGTATCTGAGCTCTCAGCCTGCCCCCTATCTGTGTACCACACACCCAGGGTGCTTGTCAGCACAGACATGCTCCCCACCACGGCAGCTGACAGCTTTTGCACGAGGCAAGCAGGCACAAGGCCCAGGGTGGAGGGAACGTAGGCAAATTGGCCTTCCTCCAAAGATCTCCAAATGTTGGAGAGACAGGTTCATACAGAAAATACGGGATGCAGCAGAGCGTGTAACATAAAAGAAATGGATTCTACAAGGAGTAAGCCAGATGGAGACATGGCGATAGGTTGTGCAGAGGAAACACCACTCAGACAAACCCTGCTAGGATATGCCTGAAGATCCCTCAGCCAGTGGGTGGCAGGCCAGGGAAGTCAGAGCACAGAGCGGGAAGTCACACTGGTCCTTTTGAGTGTGCAAGGGGTCTGGCAGGAAGCAGCAGTACAATGACAGCTCACCTTGAGACAAGGTGAGAGCATCCCATATTTACGAGGCATCTTAGTGCTCAGACAGAGGAAAGGCTGGTGCGGTGTGCACCCTCTCATTTGGCCTCTTTGATACGTTCTTATTCAAAGGGACAACCTTCCAAAAGGAAAAGCCGTAACACCCCCTGAGTGTGCTTCTCTCCGGTGGCTTAGTGCATTACTCACCAGTCCTGTGTAGGTGTGTGGCAGGCAGGGTGTGTTAGCAGTGTGCCATTGTCTGCCTGGAGCTCTTCAGGGTTGACTGTGGCATGTAGGGCACTGTGTATTCTGGTACCCACCATTATATTATACCCACTCGATGACAATCAGCAATGTGGCTGTCAGGTGGGTTTAGAGGGAATCCCCAGACACTAAACCTGGAACCCAGCCACCCTAAGACTAACCCAGTTAACCTCCCACCTCTGACCACAAGGAAACATTGTATGCTTGGAAGCTTAGAATCAAAAAACAAATTAAAAAACCCACTTGGATTTAAAAATCTAATTTGGAACTCAAGAGACTTGTGTGAATCTCAGCTTATCGGTGAGTCTTGGAAAGTAATCTATCCAAGATGATTGGATAAACTGAGCGGTGGCAGGAGCGGGAGATTTGCTCATGTGTGTAACAGACATCTCGTGCTGTGGATGTGAGGAAGAGAGTTTGGGAAGCAGGAGGGGTGAAGCACTAACAGGACAGACACATGCTAAGTATCACATCATGAGAGCCAACGGTTGCAGGCAGGACAGCGTTGTGACAGAGATAATCAGAGCCTGTCACAGGAGTGTGTAACGCAGAGCTCTCAACTCTCCCAATGCTATGACCCTTTAACACAGTTCCCCATGCTATGGTGACCCCTAACCATAAAATTATTTTCCTTGCTACTTCATAACTATAATTTTGCTACTGTTATGAATTATAATTTAAATATCTGATATGCAGGATAGTCTGGTATGAAACCCCTGTGAAAGGGCTCTTGGACCCCAAAGGGGTGGAGACCCACAAGTTGAGAACTGCTGATATAAGGGGAGGCATGAAGTGGCCTCAAGAAGCTGACTTTCTGATGGGACACATAATCCAGGGTTCTGAAGCATGGGTGTGATCCAACGGGGTAGCAGGCACTAGAAGTGAAGACCTCGGGGCAGAGCTTCCCATGGTTTATTGAAGCTGAGGAAAGACCATGAGGGGTGGAGAGTCCAGCATGAGTATTCTTGGAAACCTCAAAGCCACTGAGGGCTCTGAACAAGAGGCTGGCATGCCATACTTTCTTTCTAGAAGCTGGGCGGAGGGTAGGAATATCTACAGTCTCCTGCAGTAGCCCACAAGAGCCGTGGTAGCACCGGGGCCAGGGACTAACATGGAGAGAGACAGTGGCAGTGGGAGGAAGAGATTTTTAAAATAAGTCTCAGGGGTTGAGAATCTAGAACAGTGGGTAAGAAGGATCTGAGTTCAAGTCCCCAGGACCCATGTAAAAAAAAAAGTGGGTACCTACCTGTAATTCCAGTGTATCTACAGAAAGACGGGAGGTAGAGATCTGATAATCTCCAGAAATTCCCAGGCCAGTCAGTCTGACACACGAGTAAGAAAGGTCTCCTGGGATTGTCCTCTGATCGCCACATGAACTCTGTGACAAGCACACACCTGCACTCACACACTTAAATCTACACGCACACACCTACACTCACACACTTAAATCTACACACACACACACACACACACACACACACACGCACGCACACGAATCTCAGGGGCTAAGAAATGGAGAAAATGGGGAACTTGGGAAGAAGGAGAGAAGGAAGTGGCTTGTGTTTCTGAGGCCGGTGGAGTTCCCAGAGGCAGCACCTGGGTGCTTTCTGAAACATGTCAGTTTGGAGGGAGAGAGCCACAGGCTTGGAGCTGGCTGGCAAGTGGCTGGAGCTTTGGGCTGGGGCAGACACTCAGCTGGGCCTGGATAGAGCCTGGTATATAAATGCTCAGGTGTGAGCAAAGTCACAGTTACCAAATTTCAGGGGTCATACCCTGTGTCCCAACGAGTCAAGTTCAGTCATCCATCCTCAGTAAGCCAATCAGAGGAACCACATTAGTAGTGAAAACCAGAAAAGGGAGTCTTATTCAATGTGGCACATTGGGAAAGGGGACAAAAGTACCCAGCAACTCCCCCAACTCCATATTAAGGGGTCCCGGCATGAGGATAGAGTTTCAGCAGAAAGCAAGAGATATGTATGACTGAACAATGTGGCCAGGTGTGGTCCCGGCCCACCATCACTTCAGCTCCAAGTCCCTAATGCAAGACCATCAAATAAGTCATAAAACCTTTCTCCAGGAGACAAACTCCTCCTCAGGGTGACCCCAGGCCTTCAGCCATTTCTTCTTCTGCTGACAATACTTGGGGTCCATTCTTTTGATAATGTAACAGCCAAAGCGGGGAGCAGGTGTCTCTTTAGGATGTATTCCTCCCTGTCAGACAGGTGGGTTACCCCCGTGTCCATGTTACACGGAAAGGAGAGAAACCATAGCTGGAGGCAGAAGAAACACCACAGAGAGGAAGGTAAGGTAAGAAGCTGATCAAAGCAGGGTGAGGAGGAGCCCAGGGAACTTTCTGGAAGCCAACAATCTTAATTGTAGCTGGTTCCGTCAGACCAGCAATCTTAACCCCTTAGAAGATTCATCCAAGAGCAACAGACAAAAGGCAAAGGCAAAGGAAGTGAGCTAAGGTATCCCTGGGGGAGAGGCTGTGCAGGGGCGCATAGGGAAACCACTGCTTTGGAAGGCTAGAGCCACGTGAAGGAATTCACCCCACCCCGCATTCACTTTGTCCCCCATGCACTCATCAGCTCCGATTCTAAGGCCTGGTTTCTAACAGGACTTAGCCCTGCCCAGTGTCCTGTCACCCCAATCATGTGCCAGAGGACTCAGGACCCTAGGTGGGCTTATTTATGGCTCCTAGGAGTGAGCAAGGTGCTGCCATGGTGACCAGTGGGGCATGGAGACCATCCCAGCAGCTATGACAATGAACCTATGAGGCAGATGAGTATGGCGGAGGCTCTGATCACAGAATGGCCGGTCCTCAACATACTGGCAATAAATGCCACCATGTCATTCTCGCCCAGGCCGTGTGCACATGTGGCTTGGACTCCCCTCCCTCCTCAGGAGAGCTGCTGGCCACGAGTTGCATTTTGTTTGGAGGTGCAAGCTAGTCAATCCGATCTTTCCAGATGGTCTTGGAGCCTAAAGTCAGGTCCCTTTGTCACCAAACATCCTATCACCTTGCTCCTTCAACCATTTACATGTGTGTGTGCCTCGGTTTGCCTTGGGTTGGGGTAGAAATCATGATACTCAGTTGAAAGCATCGTCACATCTGTATTGGCGTGCTCAGCGTGCAGACACTTAAGACCCTCGTTCCAGGTTCAAGGCACCCTCTAGTTTGTGAGAGAAAGACTCCATCACCAATCTGTGATCACCAAGCATATGAGTCCTGATATCTGATCTGTCACAGTGCAATGTGCTCTGGGGAAAGTAGTGGCAGCATGCTGTGGGGACAGGAAGGGGACCCATCAAAGCCAGCTGGGGAGTCGGGATGGGCCTCGCCGTATGGCAGTACACACAAATGCCTCTCTGATTCTCTAAAGAAATATGCTCCCCAATTTTGAGTTATTATGATTATTAATATTATTAATAAACTAGCTTAGGCTAGATTAATATCCAGGAGCTACAATCTGGAGAAGGTCTGGAGGAAGCCCCAAGGGTCTGCCTTTAAGATTTGCATAGTGGCTTTATTTTAATTACTTTACCTTCATCCTGAGCGCTCTGGAAACCCTCCTGGGCAGCTTTGGGGTTCTTCTAGCTGTCAGAATAGACGCTCGCACCTCCTGCCAACAATAAATGAAACACCACAGCTGTCTGCTGAGTGGACTTGAATTGACTGTCGTGCACCCCTTTACTGCAAAAACTAAGTTACCGACATAGCTGGGAAGGGGGGGTCTTTGCCCAGATTTTACTAGGAAAGAAGAGGTTAGGAGCTAGTCCACTCCTGTCAGAAATCCCTCATAGGCTTCCCAGAGGTTCCTAGAGATGCCTTAGAAATTCATGAACATTAGGAAGAATATATGTTAACTTTGTATTGGCCTTTACAAAAAAAAGTCTATATTTAAATTTCAATGCATTTAAATATGAATATAAGAGATTGTCAGCCAACTCCCTTATAAGCCTTACTGTTGACACTTAGAGACCGTTTTTCTGTTGAAGACTCCATCTCTTCTTTCACTGAAAACACGTTTTCCTCTCCCTCCTAGATGGTCAGTGATGACAGAAAATTTCAGCATGCAAACATGTTTGAAAAACACAGATCCTAAAAGCCAGGCATCTGTGGGCCCCACTGCTGTAACAGGTAGGAGTGTAAGTCCTCTTCCCATTGCCCCAGCAAACGTCTGAGATGACTAACTCAAGAAGAAAGTCTGTCTTGGCTCCTTTGAGTGTTGGTTCCACGGGTTCAGCACAGTAGAAGAGTATATCATGAAGAAGTAGATGGGGAGGGAGGTAGATGCTCCCTTCATGGCAGCCTGCAAGCGGTGTGGAGGAGGGTCACAGGCTCTCAGCCTACTGGCTTCCCACTAGACCTCGCCTCCTCAGTTTTTAACATCTCCCAGTAGTTCCAAACTGAGGATGCCGGGGGACATTCAAGGTTCAAGTGAGAGCCTAGTGGAACCAACCCAAAAGTCAGCCTTGGGAAACACGTTCTGTAGTTTACAAACGTGCCATAGGTACTCGTGGGGAGGGCGGAAGTGCAGCCAGTGAAATGACTATTCCGTTTGACTCCAGGGATCCTACAGAATTGAAGAAATTATCTGAATGTGGCTGTTGGGCAGAAGTCGCATGGTCATCTTCTGAGCATCTTCCCTGTCTGCGTGGAACCTCACTGAACCCAAGATCAGGTAAGGTTACGCGCAAGCAGCAGAAACAGAGCCTGAACGTACGCATGGAAGTGGTTTGGTGTTAGGAGGAGATTCAGGCCACCTGTGTTAGCACAGGCCAGCGCTTGGTGGGTAGAGACAGGAGGTTCAAGGTCGTTATGGGCTGTGTGAGAACTTGTCTCAAAAAAAAGAGAAAAAGAATACGGTGCTCAAAGTGAAGGCTGAAGCTCGTGGAGTGCACCCTGAGCATTCTCCTGCTGAGAACTAACTCCCTAGCGTACATCAGCTCGTGAGCAACTACAGGACAAACTGAAATGGACGTTTGTCCCTAATCACACAGTCTGAGGAGCTCAGCAGTCACCCTGACATAAACCCCAAGGGCCTTATGATAAACGAGGTAATCCAGAAACAAACGGACAAAATACTGTGTGATCACAGAGTAGACCTGAGGGCTGGGAAAGTAGGGAGGTGGTAGAGCGTTTGTCTGGCACATTAAAGATCCTGCCTTTGAACTCCCAGCACCATAAAAATACGAAGGCATAGCCCTACAATCCCAGCACTGGGCAGCAATGATGGGAGGATCGCCCGTCGTAAGCATTCACAGCCCTCTCATCTCAAAGAAAGAAATCAGCAAAAGGCAAGTAAAATAGAGACCGTAGGAAATAGGAGAGAGATGACCAGAGATGGCTTTAATGGACAGAGTGAAGCTTTTATAAGCTTGAACCACGCTGGTGATAGGATTGTACCGCAAGTGTGTGCTTGACCAAGTTAAGATGGAAAGCTTTATACCGCATACATTTCATCACAGCTTTTAAAGAAGAGAACGTAAAGAGTGGTATAGTTGAGGAGCAGGCAGGTTGATGGAGAGCCAAGGAAGGTGGAATCACTCAGAAAGAACGGAAGCTGGTTCAACAGGCGTTAAGCATGTAGAAGAATGCAAATGGATTGATTCTTATCAATTTGTACAAAGCTCAAGTCCAAGTGGATCGAGGACCTCCACATCAAACCAGATACACTGAAACTAATAGAAGAGAAAGTGGGGAAGAGCCTAGAACACTTAGGCACAGGGGAAATTTTCCTAAACAGAACACCAATGGCTTATGCTCTAAGATCAAGAATCAACAAATGGGACCTCATAAAATTGCAAAGCTTCTGTAAGGTAAAGGACACATTGTCAACAGGACAAAATGACAAACAACAGATTGGGAAAAGATCTTTACCAATCCTACATCCTATACAGTGCTAATATCTAATATATACAAAGAACTCAAGAAATGAGATCCTAGAGAATCAAATATTCCTATTAAAAAATGGGGTACAGAGCTAAACAAAGAATTCTCAACAGAGGAATATCAAATGACTGAGAAGCCCCTAAAGTAATGTTCAACATCTTTAGACATCAGGGAAATATAAATCAAAACAACCCTGAGATTCCACCTCACACCAGTCAGAAAGGCTAAGATCAAAAACTCAGGTGACAACAGATACTGGCGAGGATGTGGAGAAAGAGAAACACTCCTCCATTGTTGGTGGGATTGCAATCTGGTACAACCGCTCTGGAAATCAATCTGGAGGTTCCTCAGAAAACCGAACATAGTACTACCTGAGGACCCAGCTATATCACTCCTGGGCATATACCCAAAAGATGCTCCAACAAATAACAAAGACACATGCTCCACTATGTTCATAGCAGACTTATTTATAATAGCCAGAAGCTGGAATGAACCCAGATGTCCCTCAACAGAGGAATGGGTACAGAAAATGTGGTACATTTATACAATGGAATACTACTCAGCTATCAAAAACAATGACTTCATCAAATTCTTAGGCAAAGGGATAGAACTAGAAAATATCATCCTGAGTGAGGTAACCCAGTCACAAAAAACACACATGGTGTGCACTCACTGATAAGTGGATATTAGCCCAAAAGTTTGGAATACCCAAGATACAATTCACAGACCCCATGAAGCTCAAGAAGAAGGAAGACCAAAGTGTGGATGCTTCAGACCTTCTTAGAAGGGGGAACAAAATACTCACAGGAGGAAATACAGGGACAAAGTGTGGACAGAGACTGAAGGAAAGGCCATCCAGAGACTGCCCTACCTGAGGATCCATTCCATATACAGTCACCAAACCCAGACACTATTGTGGACGCCAAGAGGTGCTTGCTGACCAGAGCCTGATATGGATGTCTCCTGAGAAGCTTTGCCAGAGCCTGACAAATACAAAGGCAGATTCTCGCAGTCAACCACTGGACTGAGCATGGGATCACCAATGGAGAAGTTAGAGAAAGGACTGAAGGAGCTGAAGAGGTTTGTAACCCCATAGGAAGAACAACAATATCAACCAACCAGACCCCCCAGAGCTCCCAGGGATTAAACCATTACCCAAAAAGTACACATGGAGCGACCCACGGCTCCAGCTGCATATGTAGCAGAGGATGGCATTGTCAGGCATCAATGGGAGGAGAGGCCCTTGGTCCTGTAAAGGCTCGATGCCTCAGGTTAGGGGAATGTCAGGGTAGGGGAGGTGGGAGGGAGTAGGTGGGTGGGTGGGGGAGAATCCTATAGAAGCAGGGAAAGGGTGAGGGGATAGGGGGTTTCCAGAGGGGAAATCGGGAAAGGGGATAACATTTGAAATGTAAATAAAAAATATCCAATAAAAAAAAAAAAAAAAAGAAAGCCAGTCTTCTGACAGACTGCGATGCTTCTGGAGCCCAGGGAGGAGCCAAGGTTGCAGCCACAGTTGTAGGAATGAGGCAGGAGGGAGGAGCATCTTCTGGGCGGTGTTCTGAGACAGTGGCAACCTGTGACCAGACTTCCCTGTGCTCCCAAGCACACCGTGTATAACATGTACACAAGGAACAAGGAAATAATGACACTAAGAAGGGACAGCCCAATGGAAGGTCAGAGAAGGACTCTGCAAACACAACCCATCTCAACGTTGGGCTCTGCAGAACCAAAGCAGTAAGATTTCAAATGACAGAAACACAACCTAGGAACGAGCCCCAGCACACCTCCGAGTTCAGCATTGTTAACTACAGGCGCCATGCTCTACAGGACAGCTGTGGGCCTTATTCTCATGAGAAGAAACAAAGCTTTGGGGGCTGACAAGATGGCTCAGTAGGTAGAGCTACTTGCCACAAAGCCTGAGTCTGATGTCCTGCACTCATGATTGAAGGAGAGAACAAAGTCCCAAAGCTTGTCTTCCAGTCCCCACGCACACATGGTGGCACCTGCATGCTCACACACAAGAAGTAAAAGGAAGCGAGGAAATAAATAATTAAAACTTTGCTTTCCATTCTGCCTTGTTTCTAGGAGTTTGGTTTTTTTAGATTCCTCACACAAACGGTATTGTAGCCCACTTGTTGGTTCTTCTGTGCCTGGTTTAGTGCGCTTAACATGATGTCCTCTAACTGCAGCCACGCGGTCGCTAACATCAGACTTTCCTTTGTTTTTTAAGCATGAGCAGTATGCTAATGTGTGTGCATGTCGTGTCTCTCTACTTATTCATGTGTCCATGAGTATTTAGGCTGCTTCCCTGTCTGCTCTGTTGGCAGTAGTGTTGCCCAGAGGGAGCAGTGTCTCTGTAGACCCTGGCTGCATCACGCTGGCTACACACACTTGGTTGTATTGAGGAAGTCTTACAGCAGTGCTTGTAACCACTAATC
Organism: Rattus norvegicus; assembly: GCF_021556685.1. Classification (NCBI taxonomy): domain Eukaryota; kingdom Metazoa; phylum Chordata; class Mammalia; order Rodentia; family Muridae; genus Rattus; species Rattus norvegicus. The sequence goes on along the minus strand of NC_141549.1, from coordinate 8,013,519 downwards.
CACACCTTAACGTACTTACTGTATTTCATGTGCATGAGTGTTTTGCCTGTATGTGCATCACGTGTGTGCCTTGTGCCTGCGGAGACCAAAAGAAGGGATCAGATCCTGAGAACAGGGGCTACAGACAGTTGCGAGCTGTCCTGTGGGTGCTGGGAACCCAATCTCAGTTCTCCTGTTAGAACAGCCTAGTCTTTTAACCACTGAGCCATCGCCTCAGCCCCTAATTTGCACTGTTAAACAACAGTGGGAAGAGGCTCTCTTTCCCTTCATCGCTCTCTACTTTTTCATTTTATTTATTTTGTGTTCTCTGTGTGTGTGTAGGTATGCGTGTGCCATGGCTCGAGTGCGGAGGTCAGAGGCTAACTAGAGAGAGTCGGTTCTCTTCTTTCACAATGTGGGCCCTGGAGACTGAGCTCAGGTCACCAGCCCTGCCAGCAGGTACTGTTACCTGCTGAGCCGTCTTCCCGCCGGCCTCTTTGGGTCATTGATGGCTGGTTTTTCACTAGTTAACCTAACAAGCCTCGATGCTCACTCTGATTTAAACTTGTACTTCCCAGACAATCAGTGCCATTGAGCGCCTGTTGCTATACCTGGCCGCCATTGGGGTTGGCTGGGGGCACAGTTTCTCTACATAGCCCTGGAGATTAAAGGCATGCATCAGCCATGCCCAGCTTCCTTTCCCAAGATTTTTAGTTGCGTTCTTTGGTTTTGTTTTTATAGTGCTCTATTGGTTTCGTTGTTTTGGGGTATGGGGGTTTTGCTGTCTAGCCATAGGCACTCCTTACATGCTTCAGATGCTAATTCTTTACAAGATACTAGATTGCCGTTTTGCTCCGTTGATGAGTTCCTTTGCCACACAGAAGCCTTTTAGGTTAGCCAAGTTCACACACAGCCACTTCGGCACTGGTTGCTTGTCACCTCAGTCACCTTTCCTCCGAAGGCTTTGAGCTGATTAGATGGTGTTCCCTGCATGGCACAAGGTAATCTGCTTCACCTGGAGACTGATTATTTTAATATTAATCACATCCAAGAAATGTTGTCGTGGCAGCGGAGTAGTGACCAGAAACTGTGCACCTGGTTAGCCAAGTTGACACATGATGTTCACCACACGTAGACACGTTTATCCATTTAGGACTGACAACCGTATAGATGAACTAAGCTGGTTGTCCTATTCATACCGTTTGTTTCTTCCATTTACAGAGAGAAAGGAAAAAAATTCAGTTGCCATTTTAACTGGTCATCTCAAAGCTCTACCCTGTGGCAGGTGGGTTTCTCGTTAACTCTTGCCCGAATCTCACCGAACGGCACCTAACAGCTGACAGACACATCCAAACAGAAGCTGACGGAGACGGTCCTACGGAAGCTGACGGACTATGCAGGGAAACAAAAAATGCGCAGATGGGTTCAGTGACACCTCCAGCATCGGCAGCGTGCTGGATGAAGCAGACCGGGAGGTGAGCAACCTCACAGACCGGGCATTTCGGAGTTTGTGCATCTCGGAGGACACATCCTTCCATGACTCTGACCTGGCTCTGTCCCCGGAGATCACCAGCCAGGTGTCAGGGACTTTTCACCAGGAAACAGTGAGCCATGCCAACAGGAAAAGTGGGATTTGGAGCCAGCTTCCATCCCAAGGCACAGAGCATTCTGGCTGGGCAGCCACCTTCCAACAGCAACCCAAGTACGTTCAGGGGGAGGAAAAATACCCCAAGAACAGTCCTCTGCCAACGCCAGTCCAGAGGAGACTGGAGGTGCCCATTTCTGGACTGAGGAGCAGCAGCAAGCCCATCTCCAAAGTCTCATCCCTGATCAGATCTTTTGACAGGACAGAGGCTCAACCTTGTGACAGCCGGCCTCCTCCCAGCAAGCCTCCGGCTCTCAAAAACACCCCCAAGTTTGCACATCCCCCAGAAAGTGGTGTCAACTTCTGCTTCGATTCGGCCTTTCTGACTGTCAGGAGGGTGCCTGCTGGAGTCTCCAGCACCCATCAGAGCAGCCACCAGCCCTGCAGGGCTCCTGGAGAACCAGAGCCTCCCACGAACCCAGAAATAGCCTGTCACAGCTCAGACAGCCTCCTCCGGGCACCCGACCGTGTGGCCGGCTCCTGCGAGCCAAGGTTTCCCTCTCCGTCTCTCAAGCCACCCAAAGCTGAGACCGGAAGAGGGAAGGAGTGGATTTCCAGGGGGACTTTTCTACACAGTGAGAACAGCGCCTTCGAGTCGTGGGACGCCCACCAACCAAAGCTCCGGGAGAGAAAGGACATTACTGAAACTACCCCAGAAAGCAAGGCCCCCAAACATTATGAGGACATGCCCTTGCTAAAGGAGCCCTACCCTGCAGAGTCCAAACTGTCCCCGTGCCAGGGCCGAGCTAACTGTGCCCAGGAAGAGAACAGGTCGCCCTCAGGGATCCAGTCCACGTCTGGAGCCTGGGGTGCCAGGGATTCAGGATCCCAGGTATTCCCTGTAGAGGGAAATGCTTCCCAGATTGACCCTCAGGTGAAGCGGAATCAGGCCCCATGGAGGAAGCCAAAAACTGGCAAAGGAGGGACAGATGGCCCACATGATGCTTCGGAAGACAAGAAACAGCCCAATAGGAAAGGTTTACCTCTGTATTCAAAGCTCAACCCTCAGGGCCAACTTCCTGAAAACGGTGTTCTAGACCTGCCAGAGGAGTCCAGTGACCATTACAGTTCCCCCTTTAACATCAGTAAGCTCCTCACCCCAATTATATCCACAAAGCATGTCCTGGAAACTTCAGACACCCAACCAGTGGAAACCAGCCCATCCCCCCCAGGACAGCTAAATGGATACCAGGAGAAGGAGTCCAGTGAGGCTCAGTCTCGGGATAGTTACAAATCCAAAGCACCCAGTCTGCTGTTCAACCTCAAGGATGTTCGGAAACGTGTCAAGAGTACATACAGTCCCTTACCTCTCCTAAAGGGCTTTGATGAGAAAACCAGAGGTAAGCTTGATGGCAAACAGGAACCTCTGAGCAATGGGGTCACCCTTCCCAATGGGCTTGAAGAAAACCCTCCCACCGCTGAGCTCGTGAAGGAGACGCTGGATGATGCCCCTAGCGTTTTGCACAGCAGTACCCAGAAGGATCCTGCTATGGACTCTAGAGAATCCTTTGCAGACAGCCACCCGACCTTCAGTTCACCTTCAGCTAGCTCCAAAACCCACTTCAGCATCAATGGGGAAGCTGCAGAAAGGAACAGTCATGAGAAGGAAGAAGCCAATGGAGAGTCAGAGCAGGGTCTCTCCGAGGGTGGCTGGCATCCAGACTCCAGGGAAAACCTTCCCCGGAAACATCTCTCCCTGAAACTCTGCAACAGGGACTCTGAAACGGGACAGGCTACGGAGAAAATGAAGCCCCGTCAGCTGGAGAAGAGGCTCTCGAGATCCATCTCCCAAGAGACAGAGCCTGAGCGAGAAATGGGGTTCCAGAATCTACCCGTGAGCCAGAAGTTCTCCCCAGGACCCCTTTCCCCTGAGGAGGAGGATGTGTTTTACAGCGACAGCCAATCGGATTTTACCCCGTGCGTCCAAACAAAGGCTAAATTCAGCACCAGTTCTTCAGATCAATCCTTTGCTTCTTTTGAAGATCAGCAGAAGATGTGGTTTACGGAAGGCCCCCGGGAAGATGGGAAGAGTCATGTGAGTTTAGGTGACAATCAGAAGGACGAGAAGGAGACCGAGGTAGAGAAAGAAGAGCCACAACAATGTGCCTTACATAATGGTGTGGAGGAGCACAGACAGAAGGAAACACAAAGAAAAGCACAAGGTGTTTTGGGAGGAAGACCCAGGAAAGCATCAGCCGAGGAAGTCAGCGTTAGAGGCTCTTGGACGGGGGCTGATAAGGACACAGCTCTTTCACATGCCAAGGACCCAACCCCCTTGCCAGCTTCTACCAACAAGCACAGACTGTTCCCAATTAAAGACAACACACTCAGGGCCACCCCAGTAATAAAGCCTATTATTCTGCCTCTCCTGAGGACAGTCTCCTCAGAGGACTCACTTAGTGGTGGACACAAAGAGAATGAATTGCCGAGGCAACCGTGGGGCGAAGATGCTGGTGGCCTTGGTGCCTCAGAAAGCCAGGAAATGCGTAACACCCCACTATCCAATAGCACACCGAGCACAGAGCAGAAATGTGTAGTGTATGAGGGAGTGGAGGAGGACCCTGTACACACTGCAGCCCAGGATGAGACTTCTCAGCAAACCCGGAAAGGGAGTTTCTCTTTTCTACCACTGGTGGAAGAGGGAGGCAAGACGAAACCACCCCCAGATACAGCAGACGAAAGGCTAGCACACGAGAAGAGCAGATCGGCAGACTCAGGGAAACTGGAGGCTCCACAGCATATCCCAACCATCGCTTTACACTCAGATGACTTAGAAGACTCGCCCCCCTCCCTGCCACAACATACCTGTTGGGAAGAACAAGGTTTCAAAAGCCACTTTTTGTCTGCACCCAGAGCAGGACCTTCAGGAAGAAGACCGGTCCCCAGTGAGGCAGCGACGTCCCCTAACCCCAGCTCTCTAGGAGGGAGCAGCACGTGTTCCCCTGCAGCCAGCAGTATTTGGGAAGACGCTTCCCAGGCCGCTGGGGAACACTGGCAGCGCCAAGAGCCTCCTGGCCCTGGCCCCTGGGCCAGCCCGGGTCCTTCAGGTCCTACAGGGCTCACTAGGAGGGAGGACATGACACGTGGCCTCACATGGGAGGCTGAAGGTTCAGATCCCCACCTCGAGCGGTTGGCAGATTTCAGGACCCTCTCTCCGAGAGGCATCTTCCTAACTGGTGCTGCTGAGAAACCTGAGCCCTCTTCGCTGCTAGAGAAGGCGGCAGGCAAGCCCCCTGCAGTCCCGCCCAAGACCGAGAAAGCCCTGCGCAGGGCGAAGAAGCTGGCGAGCAAAAGAAGGAAGAGTGATCAGATGTCGGAGAAGCATACCGAGGCCTGGGAGGGCAAGTCCTTCACCGAGGACGCTCAAGGGACAGAGCAAAGACCTGTGTCTCCTGGAAAGGGGCCTCGACCCAGGTTCCCTGAGGTCCGCTCCCTGCCCCCGCCCACACACCGCCATTCAGTGTCCTGTGGCTGGGAGCCTGCAGGGAGGCGGCCTTGGGGATCTCAGTCCCTCATACCTCTCCCCCCTTACCCCGCCACCCAGAAGGTGCTCCAGGATCCCCAGTCAGGACAATACTTTGTCTTCGATATGCCTCTCCAAGTGAAAATCAAGACTTTCTATGACCCCGAGACTGGCAAGTATGTCAAGGTCTCTGTCCCATCCTCTGAGGAGGACCCCTCAGAGCCACCTCTGCAGGATGCCCTGACTGCTCCCTACCTACTGTACCCTGGCTTCCAGCCAGTGCCTGTGACTTCCTTGATGCCTCTGCGCTGCTCTTCCCAGCTTGCAGCTCCCACCTTTCTTAGGCAGGGTTCAAGCCACAGGCCCCAGAGTTCCCAGGGTGCTAGACTGCAGCCTCCCCCTGAACGGCTGGGTGAGTCCGCCCAGCATGTCAGTTCTGCCCAGCGCCCCCGTGGGCCTCCCCTTAGTCCCGAGGAAGAGGGTGCGGAAGCCCCAAGCCTAAGTATCATCTCCACAGATGACCTAGAGGACTTTGCCACAGAGGGTGTTTCTTGAGAATTGCACCAGACTGACCTCCCCCACTCTCAAAAAGGAGAAAAGCTTACAGTCACAGACACTCTCTAACAATGTCTATCTATCTATCTATCTATCTATCTATCTATCTATCACACACACACACACACACACACACACACATTTCAATTCATCATTAGACATTTGAGGTCCCTATCATCCAAAAGAATGCTCTGTGTGCTCCCTAGGGCCAAGATTCATTCCCTTCTTCCCAGTCCCCTGGCTGCTCTTCTCTGAACCCGCAGTGGGGTGGACATGGCATGGGACAGCAGCCATCCTAAGAGTAATTTAGCTCAGGGCACCCCAAATTCTCCTTCTCAAGGGTGGGCCTCCTCAGCAAAGTTCCCAGAAATGCTGACCCCTGCAGCTGGTGGGAAGCCCCACCACCACACCCAACCTGGGGTCAAGCATAGCACATAGCAGCAGAGTTTTAGGTCCCCTCAGGTGGCACTGGCTAAGAACAGACTCAAGGCAATCTTGCGGAAGTGATCATTTGCAGAGTGGGTTTTCCTCACAGTGGGAACTTTGTCTCTAAAGAAGAGCTTCTGATAAAGCAAAAGTTAACATTTAAAATGTGAAACAAGTTTGCCTGCGTGGCCCTGTCCCTGGACTCTTGTCTTTCTTCTGTGTGAGTTCTCAGCTAGAAGGTGAAAAGGGTCATGAACCCTGCAGCCCCCTCCCCAAGAGCTGCCATGGCCTTCTTCCTCCTTCCACCCCAACCCTGTACTTTCTCCGTCCCGGCCTGTGCCTCCTGCAGGAGATGTAAAGATGTTCTCAGGAGATGAGCTGAGGAGACCAAGTCAGACATTAGTGAGTGGTTCCTGTGTCCTGCACTCAAATAGGAGGATGGGAGGAACCAGATGCAATCGACCACCCTCCTTCAGTTCACGGGGTGCCACCCACACTGGGAACGGGAGGTTCATGCATAGCTCGTCATGTCTTTAAGAAACAAAACAAAACAGGATTTGAAGCAATATTCTGAGTCAGGATTTGAATTCAGGATTTTGTATCTAATTATCTTCCTAACGAGTGAAGCCACACCTGAATTTCGTGGTGGAAATGCCCCCAGACACTCCCGCCTTTCCATGCCATTGGATTTGGCTACACTTGTCAGAACAGAACTCTCCGTCAGAAGTTCAAGTCACTTGCCCCACAAATATGGCTCCTCCAAGTCACTGACGAGAGACCGAAGACACGCTTGGGTGATGCCACCAAGTCACCTCCAAGGTCCTCTCTGCTATATTCTCATCTGGCTAGAATATTAAAAAAAAAATTATCTCATCTTGAAAGTCTCAAGTCCCCTAGAAAAGAAGTACCTAATCAAAGAGTCCCAAAGCTCAATGCTCACCATGGTTATTTAAAAAAGAAAAAAAAAAGGTCTTCCCACAAGGAAAAAATGTCTGGGGCAATTGTTTGGGGAAAGCAATCTTGGAGGCTGTATCGGCAGGGCTATAAACAGAAGTGAAAAGCTCATCAGGAGGGTGTTTGGAGGTCAGAGTCAACTGCCCTTGGATTTCGTAGAGGAGGAGGGCTTGGGCAGAGGGTGGGGTCTGCTCACATTGGGAAGAAGGTCATGTCATGGACTCCTGGAGACCAGCAAGCCAGTCCTCACTCACAGCAAAGCATCTGTGGTCCTACATTCAGAGGACAGCTTGGAGAATAAAACAAAGTCTCCACCAACTCACTAGCAGTCATCTTTTTGAGTCTCTCCCTGTCCAGAGGGAAATGACAACACTCACTTATGCTTCTCAACTCCCTGCTTTTTCCTTCTTCCTTCCTTCCTTCCTTTCTTCCTTCCTTCCTTCTTTCCTTCCTTTCTGTCTGTCTCTTTCCTTCCTTTATCCTCCCTTTCCTCCTGCCTTCTTTCCTTCCTTTTTTCCTCTTTTCCTCCTTCCCTTTTCAAATCTTTGCACTATGCACTATGCACTATGCACTATGCACTATGCACTATGCACTGTGCACTGTGCACTATGCACTATGCACTATGCACTATGCACTATGCACTATGCACTATGCACTATGCACTATGCACTATGCACTATGCACTGTGACAGACATTTCAATTGGACACCGAAATTACCGTGGTAGAATTTGGTCTCTTCACGATGGAGTTCTAATGTAACTGACAAGGAAGACAATTACCGTCCTGTATGCTCAGGAATTTAGAAGTAGCTCTGAGGAGCACCTAAGTCAGCACAGAAGGAGAGGGGGCTTCCTTGGGCAGATGGCATCTGAGCCAAGCCAAGACATCCCAGGTTTGCACTGGCCCATGAAGACAGAAGGTGTCTCCCAGGGTTTGTTTATCAAAGAGGACATTGATCAAATACTAAGAGAATTGTCATACCATGCCAAAGTACATTGACTTAGCTAATTATTATTATTTCTAATCAGAGTGAGAAGTGAAATTACAGCCTCACAAGAGAGGCTTATTGATATGTGCTTTAGTTTTTGAACTGATATTTTACTCATTAGGTTGCCCCCCCCCAAAAAAATCCCTCCTTTTGCTGCCATCTCCAATAAGAAAGCAGTGAGAGATGTGAATGGGGGCTGTTTGTGGAGACTGCGGATGTTACCTACGTCTCCTGTTTAGTAGGCTGGCCATTTGTCTATGAGCTAGAGTTTCTGTGATTCCTGAGAGAGGACCTAAACAAAGAGCACTCAAGGGCACCACTAAATATTCTGGAACTGTTAAGTAGAATGGCCAAGAGCTTACACAGCATACTGTGTCCTCCCCTCTGAGACTGACCTCAGACCCCTAACAAGTACCTCTGTTGGCCTTTACTATGATGGAAACAGTCTGACAGCCTTAGGGAGGGCCTGTGCCAAGGGCTTGAACCTCTCTCATCACTAGGTGGACATCCTTATCACCTAACTGGCACCGCAGTAAATGCAGTCCCCATACTTGCCAGCCCCACCTCACCAGAGCTCTGACTTGAACCCTAGGGTTTTAGTGTGCATTATCCCTTGCCTAGGTGGCAATGAATTATCTGCACAATGAGTTCTGAGAAGCTTACCCTGGACAGAGTCCAGGTAGGGGCCTGCCTTCCAGTCCGCTACATTTTCTGGTGCAGAGAAAGGCAGCTTACCTGTCTCCTACTTGGTTGGAGGGTGGCAGTGAGGCTGGTTTCAACTCAGTGGGAGAACATCCTCTCCAGCAGCCTGGGCTGCATCCACTTACCATGAGAGTTGGGATTATTGGTTCCTTATGGCAGGAATAAACAACAGAAGCCAAGAGCCTCTTTCCTAGGACAAGAGTGGATTCAGGTATCACAAGGGACTTGACTTACAGCTTTCTATAACCCAAGCTATGTGTAAGCGATAGAAGCTGAAATCTAAACAGAGTGGCCTTAGGCAAATGACGGGGAATCCTTTGCATACAAAGAGGAGATCTCAAGGAAAATCTGAATTGATTATGTGTAAAACATATTCCAGCCCAGACAGTACCATGCAGTTGGGCACAACTATTGTATGGGTCCTCAACAACATGTAGGTATAAAGCTGAGCTGAGCAGACAACTCTGGGCCATACCACAAGAGCTCGTCATCATTAAACTCCATTTAGGCGTCCTCGGTGTCTTATCTACAGGGTTCTCACAGTAGAGCCTTTGCTCTTCCAGGGGCCTTGAAGCATTCATTGTTAGGAAGGAGGTCTTCCCTTCCCAGGATTCTAATCCACACAAGTAGATACTGGGAAAAGAAAGAATTCTCCTGACCTTTGTGACCAAGTGTATTATTCTGTTTTCATGGGGCCTTAAGAAAAGCCCAAGGCTGTGTGACTTACAAAGAAAGAATTTTATCTGGTTCAGAGTTCAGGTGGCTAGGATGTTTCAGACAGCATTGAAGTGAGAGTCCCTGACTAACATCATGGTGGAGAAACCAGGAAAAGGGCTGGAAACAGGCTACAGGCAGAAGGGGCATTGCACAAGAGACAAGAGGTATGACCTACTTCTCTTATGATCAACACAACTTAATGAAGGGAAGATTTATTTTGGCTCATAATTTGAAAGTCATCGTGTCAGGGAAGCCATGATAGAAGAACGAACGTGAGGCAGGTGGCAGTGTTACCTCTGCAGTCATGAAGCAAAGAGAGGTGTGAGCGGGTACTCAACTCTCAGTTTTCCTTTTTATTCAGTCGAGGACCAAAGTGCTGCTTGAATTCGGGGTAGGCCTTTGGTTAAACCTTTCTGGACACACCCTCACTCAGAATGTATCCATGGTGGTTTAAGTCCATTAAGTCAACAGTCAAGATTAACCATCACATAAGAGAGCAAGGCTCAGATCCTCTCTTTTATAGCAATCCTTCTAGACAAGACTAGCATACCCTGCAGGACCAGCACTCAGCCCTTAGGCAGGCCATTACCCTGGTGATCTCACTGTCCCCTATTAGGTCCATTCCTTAAAGCTCCCATCCTCACAGTGCCACGATAATGAGTGCCAAACTTCAAGCCCATGAGTCAATGGTGGACAAGCCACATCAACCACTGTTTCTCTATAGCTGAGCTGAAGTTAGTTCACTTTGTATTTGTTTTAGTACGTCAGCACATTTCTCAGCTTAGGTGGCACTACCCACATGGCCCTTGGTTTTAGCCATCAGTCTTCTTGGATCTAAGCCCTGATTCCTATCTCTCATATTTATCCCTCCTTTGGGTCACTGCAGCCTTTCTATCCCATTCAGATGACTGTCTGTGGAATGGCCCTGTTGGTCCCTGCCCACCTGCCTTTCTGCTGACACACTCACAGCTTCATTCTCCTCTGCATCTGGACATTTCAAGCCCAAATTCTTCTTTCTCATTTCTAATCCCCTGAGTGTTCTGAGTGACTCTAATCTGGATCTCTGTACCAGCTTTCTCCATGAACAAAACTGAGAGTGTCGGCAGGACAGTCAAGAGTCAACCCACAGGACTCCAGCCGAGGCTGCCCTCACTTGTCCACATCTGGCCCACTGTGGAGTTTCACTAGGAAGGAGTCGCTTCACAGAGCAATATGATCTCGGTGGAACTCCACCTCACCTGAAGTCACCATATTGGCATCATCTAGCATGCTGCTTTTGTAGAGGATGCATAGTTTCTTCTTGACTGGTGTTCATCATCACTAACATCAGGAAATGCAAGTCAAAACCACAAGAATAGTACCTCTTTTTTTTTTAAGATTTATTTATTATATGAAGTATACTGTAGCTGTCTTCCGACACACCAGAAGAGGGCATCAGATCTCATTACAGATGGTTGTGAGCCACCATGTGGTTGCTGGGATTTGAACTCAGGACCTCTGGAAGAGCAGTCATTGCTCTTAACTACTGAGCCATCTCTCCAGCCCAAATAGTACCTCTTGCCCATGTTGTAAGCTACCACCAAGACAGCAGCAGGAAGAGGAGGGCTTAGAACCCTTGTACTCCATTGTGGGGAAAGTGAAATGAAGTTGTGGTATGAGTCAGAGAATCCCTCAAGGCCAACTGATAAAGTCCATTGGTTTCTAGCCTGAGGTGACATTGAGAGGTCTTTAGGGTAGGAGATCTAGTTGGAAGAAATAGATTGTTATAGGTGTTGGCCTTGAGGGGACTAGAGAGGTTGAACAAGTTTGTACTCCCACCAGCAATGGAGGAGTGTCTCCCATCAACAATGGAGGAGTGTCTCCCGGTAGAATAGAATTAAAGCTGCAACATGTAAACAACTGTGATGCATGCTATAGTACAGACCAACCTCAGAATCCTGTGGTTGTGAAATAAATCAGCCACAAGAGGACAGATGTGTGTGACTCCACTTACATGAGAGATCAAATACGGTGGCACTCACAGAGAGGGAGCAAACGATGTTGCCTGGGACCAGGAGAGAGAGTAGATAACAGTGGCTAAGTGGGGGAAATGAGAAAGGTGTGGAGAGGGTGGCAATAATTGAGGGCATCTAATTGGCACCAAAATATGGTAAAAATAGTAACTCATGATGCATATAGAGTTAACATAGTTTTAAGTACAATAACACAACACACATATACACATATGCACATGCACATGTGCAGTCTTTTGCCCGCTGTGATGCTGTCCATTCACCCAAGGGAAACATGCCAGCACAGGTTACATCCTCAAGGAAACAACCCTCCCTTTCTCAGTTCTTTTCTACCTCTCCCCCATACGAAGGTGCAAGTTACCAGAGCAGTCCTAGATCCAGGTTTCTGTGCCAAGATAAGGCTCTGCTCACTGACTGACACACACCATGACAGTGGGGGTTCGGGGGGATGAGAGGTGACTGGCCTGACTCCACGGAGCATGTGCAGGAAGAAGCCCTTCTTCCACACCAGGTCTTCTTCCTGACCCCCATGTTCAGTACCTGCACTTCCTGGTAGTCCAGCTCCCTCCAGATGCCCTTCCCACTGCTCTCAACCCAGTCCGGCCACAAATCTGTCAGTTCTGCCTGTAGAGACCCTCATTCATCTGCACTTTACCATCACTCATTAATTACTCCAGCTGCTAGAACCCCTCCCTCTTCCTATTTGCAATTTTCCCACTTCTAAAATATTCTGCAGAATAGCTCAAGATCCCAGCTAGCACAGTACTCTGATCCTCAGAGAGCCCGGGTGTTGATGCTTACCTAAAGAAAGAGTGGAAGTCCTTGACACCTATCAGTCCCTGCAGTTCTCTAAAACCCCAGCTTTCCTGAGCCTTTCTGGACTGACCATACATTGCACATGCAGAATTCTTCTTGCTGAAGTGTTAAAATATGTCCCCACATATTCTTTGGCCCCTCTATTAGAAATGGGAAAATACCATGCCACTCCAACGGGCCTCAGTAACCTCTCAGTTGCTGAAAAGACAGTCCACAGTCCAAGGTCACCCATCTATAAAGAAGTCCTCCAGCATCTGTGGAGCAATGGCCTTGAGAGGCCTTGAGATCATATAGAAGAAGAGGAAAAATCCCCCTGTCCAGCTCCAGTTATAGGTGGTGAGGGTCTCCTCAAAGTCCACATTAAAAAACCACAAGAGATGATAAAATACTGTGGCTTTAAATAATTTTTTGAAGGATTTATTTGTTCATTTGTTTACTGAACGTGCATGCGTGTGGGCCTGTATAAATGTATGCATACCATATGCTTGCAGGCACTTGAGGAGGCCAGAAGAGGGGTCAGATCTCCTAGAATAGACATTATGGGTGATCACAATCCAGTGTGGGTGTCAGGGACGGAACCCAGGTCTGGTGCAAGAGCAGGAAGTGCTCTGAGCTGCTAAGCCTTCTCTCCTGCCCTGCGTGATGTGCTTTTTAAGCTGTGGGGTTTTGGAATGTTGTTACATCACAGCACGTAGTCTTCCACACCATCATCTTTTTGTACCTTCACCCTGTCCCTACCGGTCTTTTGTCTGCTTCCCGTAAGTTCAAACCTCACATCCTCCTGCTACTACCTGTGAGTCACAGCCTACACCCTTTCCCTGTCTGCTTCCTGTGGTTCCATGAGTGTGACACACCCATATGCTCTGTGTAGATCCTGATTACACAGCCTCCTCCTCTCTGTGTTCTGTGTGTCCTGTCCTCAAAGCCTTGCCTTTTCTATTTCCTGTGTGTCTTTCCCTCATAGCCTCCTCCTGCCTACAAAATGGGCGTAAAAACTTTTCTTACACATCTCTTATGAATCTTAACCTTATAGTTTTTGCTTGCCAGATTCCTACAGACCCTGGTTTCACAACCTCTTCCTTATGAGCCCTTATGAGCTAAGTTCACAGATTTTCTTACCTCCTTCCTATGTACCCCACAATGCCCTGGCTTTGCCTGTGAGATGCCCTAATTCCTAGCCATACCTAATTTCCCAAGTCTGCAGGCACTATGGACTTCACGCATTGTAACCATGTACGCAACATGTATTTACATAGCCTGCTTAGAGGTCAGTTTTAAAGGGAGGAAACTGTCTGCATCACCCAGTGTCTCCACAGGGCCACAAGGAGGACTGACAGAAAGCCTCACTGAATACGGTGGAGTCCTTTTAAATTGCTGGGTTGAAGCTAGGTAAAAGAGTCTTTTGGAAAAGTAGCCATGGGCACTCCATGCTATGCCCTTTTCCAATTGTAGGATATCATAGATAAGCCCATGGCAGAGCAAACATTCTGCTGCTCTAATCCCTAGGTTGGATAACCATGCATCCTGTATTCCAGAAATTGGGTCATGACCCAAAAACTATGAGCAGATGTCCCACAGTGTAACCTGTATGCAACCACACGTTACTAATGGTCTTTGATGAGAAATCTATACCTGCCAACCAGAGGAGGCCAGAAAGCCTGCCCAGATGATAGCCAAAACCCAAATTAAAACCCGATAATTATTTGGCTTTGTGATGGTGAACTGATGAGGACATTAGGCAAATTGTATTACGTGAAAGTTTTAAATGTGCCTGCGTTTCGTGTTTATTACCACGGGAGCTCTCGGCATCAGAATCCAGTCTTCTGAAGCATTTCTCGTACCCAGTTGCCAAGTGGGGAGTTAATGCAGGTGAGTTTCAACTTGTATGTCGACTCAGAAGATCCCAGGGGCCATCTGTCAGAATCAGGGAAATGGGTGGAGCTTTCCTCTCATCCCCCTCACCCCATTTAAATGAGTCTGTCTACTTTTAGTTCCATAGGGAGTGAGTGGAGGTTATCTCAGATGTAAATGACGCTAAAAGATAAATCACACCCTCCCCGCACAACTGTTTAAATCTGGAGGAGTATTTGAACACATGGAGCAGAGTTTCAGGAGAGCCCAGAACACATCACAGTGCTGGACATCTTCACAGAGGAGGCCATTTTGAGAGTTGTTGAAATGCACGCTTCCGAAGGTTGCTAGGGACTCAAATCAGCCAGAGGGAGAGCATCTGAATGCCCCCAAAGGTCCAGAAGTTTCTTAGAGCATGCTGCTTTGCTATTGTCTGTCTGCCTGTCTGTCCGTCTGTCTGTTTGAATCAGGGCTTCACTCTGTATCCCAGGTTGGTCTTGGGCTCCCGTCTTTCTACTTTAGCCTGCTAAGGACTAGGTCACAAGTGTGCACCAAAATACCTAGAGCCTGGTCTCAAGGTTCCAACAACTTGAAAGCAGTTGACACGGTTGGGCCCTGACTATGCTGTCCCCCGACAGCATCCTATCTTTCCTGATAGCCCCAGGAAAAACCTTTGCTCCTCGTACTCTTCACATAAGAAGGAAAAAGCCACCAAGGGCAAAACAAGGAAGGGAAGGAGAGAAGAAAGGAGTAAAAGAAGAATGAAAGAGAATGGGAGGTAAAGAGGAAATGACTCTCCAAAAATGCATCACTGCATTTTAATCTAACCCAATTGCTGGAAGCTGTTGACAGGATATGCTAAATGCACATCTTCTATGTAGATCCGGTGCTGTCCAGATGGCCCCTGGAGAAGAATTATCAGGTCCAGTGGGGCTGAGTGGTCTCCTTTCCCTGTCACCGAGGTAAGAATTCCAGCACAGCAGATGAAACGTGACTATGCAAACAGCATCTGTGAGTCCATCCATTCACTCCATCCTGGGTAAACCAAAGCTTTCTGGACCTTTAGGGAAAATTCAGTATCAAAAGAAAAAGTGCTTGGAAATAATTTTCCTGTGGCCCTGAACAAACTCTTAATTGAGTTTGCCAGTAGTTTGAATTACCATCGCCAGCTAAACGGCATGCTATAGAAATAGCCTTCTTCTAGCCTTCCTCTTAACAACCAGCATGAAGCTATAGCTTCGAGTCCCTGAACAGCAGGCAGCACTGAGGTCCTAGAAAGAACCAACTCATTATGGGGAAGCGGTTTCCAGATGACAACTCAGGAAATCTGGATCGGTGGCCACAGAGGTCAGAGTTGAAAGAAGCCGAGAATATGAGCAATGCCAGGGTGATGTACTGGGCAGACGTGGACTTTACAAAAGAAAGCACTGGAAAGCTGCAGAGTGGTTCCCTGCAGTCTTAACTAAGCTGTGATGTGCACACAGAGGTATAAGAGGAATCTACCAAGGCCAGGAAGAGAGCTACTGCAAGAAGAATAAGGTTTCACTGGTTCCTCCCTTAAAAGTCTGCAAAGGAATATTCTGTTAAGCCACAGTGCCCTACATAGTGGACACAAAGCATGCGCAGCCATTTAGAGCTAAATAAAATTAAGGTTAGTCCTTCGGTTAACTAACCCAGTAAAACGTGCTCACTGCATGTGTGAGGAGTGCTCACCACAGAGACCACACAGAGCATAGACCTTTTCTTATAAAGTCAGTTCTAAGGGGTCGGGGATATGGCTCGGGAGTGAACTGCCTGCAGTGTTGTCATGAGAGCCTGACCTCAGATCCATTGCAAGACCAGGGACCAGAGGAAAGAAGACCCCGGGTGGGGGGTTCTGGCCAAACAAAAGGGCATGCATCGAATTAGATGGGAGACTCCATCTCAAAAGTAATGAGGTGATAACCACTTGAGGGAGGCATCGACCTTTAGCTTCCACATCCAGTCTCTTGCTTAGTGTACCCACCCACACATGTACACTGCACACCCATGCAGTAATGATTAAAGAGTTAATTCTAAAGGATCTACCTACCTTCACACAACTTCACCATTCAGAAGACCCCAAAAAAGTCTATTTAAAGGAACACAACAAAACCCAGCAACCAAGAATACAAAAATCTCAACATTCCTGATGCAATCGTATATTATCAGGCTTACAAAGAAGCAAGAAAATAAAATTCATAACCAAGAGAAAAAAACAGGCAATAAAAACAGATCCATCAATGAAAGAGATGACAGACAGCGGGCGAGGGCTTTCAGAAGCTTGTCTCCTTCTTCTCTGAACATTCCAGAATGTAGAAGACAGCACGAGGATGACAAGAAGACAAAGTCAATGCAAAAAAAAAAAAAAAAAAGCAAAAACAAAAGACCTGGTGTGTAACATCAAGAGACGAGAAACAATGTATCTAAAGTGAAAACTGTATGGGGTGAAATCAATAGCTTATTCAAGAATTAGAAATCAGGAGAGTTGGCAATGGGCATCATACACAGTGAGACACAGGAAAAAAAATCTGATTTAACAGTAGCTGTGGCCTGTTATGTAATTTAATATATATTTGACTGAAATTACAAATAAAGGAGAGAAAAGAATAGGAAAAATGGAGATGGGATACTGAGTTTTTTTCCCAAATTTAATAATAACTGTAAATTTAGAGACCTAAGAAGTTTGGCAAAGCCTACGTAAAATAAACATAAGTAGAACTCTTGCCAACAAATGAAAAGGGGAATTTTTAACAATCATGGAAGATGAACACTTTACAGTGCATGTTTTTTAATTAAAGGTCAAAGGTGAAACCCAAAGGTGAAAAGTTCTGAACACCAAAACGGAGTACTTTTAGGCTAGAGTGTAGTTCAGGGTTTGAGCACTAGTCCTGAGTTAGATCCCCAGCACAAAACAGGGAGGAAGGAAATGGAGGAGAGGAAACAGAGGACATAAGGATGGGTTAGCAAAATTATACGTTCTGATAATCCCAAGTGTTGTCGGTGCTGGATAACAACGGCGTTCTAATGCACTGTCTGTCAAAAATTTAACTAGTCCACACAGTGTGGCTATTATCTATTAGCATGTAAGAAAATGAAGGTTCTATGGTGATGATTTGGCAGTTAAGAGCATTTCCTGCTCTTACAGAAGACCAGATTTCAGTTCCGGGCAACCATACCTGGTAGCTTAAAGTCACCTACAATCCGAGCTCCAGAGAATCCAATGCCCTCTTCCAGCCTCTAGGAGCACCTGGACACAAACACACACACACACACATACACACACACACACACACACACACACACACACACACACACACACACACACCTACACAGAGCATTCGCACACCGGGAAAGACCAAGAGAAATGTCTAAATAAATAAACCTTTTAAAGTATTTTCATTTTTCACATTATTATTACTCAGAAATGTAGGCATAGCTTATCTATGTATTCTGATTTAAGGTCTTATGTCAATATATTGGCTGAAGCTAAATTTATCCTTGGTAAAAGGGTCTGAGACCTCTAACCTGGATGCCTAAAATCAGAGCATTAAGGATAACAAACCACTAACCAGGCATACCTCAGAAGCCTATCTCAGGCATTACCAAGGAGAAGAGCTGAGGTCCAGGCCTCTAATCAGGTTGTCTGATTCACCACAACCCCCAACACAAGTGCTACTGACCAAGCACCTGTCACAGAGAAAGGCAATGACGGTTGGGTGAGTTAGCGTGCCCAGTACCTGGACCTACTAAGTGCTCATAAGTGTCAGGCCGTCACCATCCTGCTCTGGTGTCCTCAGCCACAGCCCCTTGCTATCATGGTTTGGGGATAACCTGCTTCAGATTCTGGCACTCACTGAGCACAAGATGGCCCCCGGAAGCAAGACCACACAGATCTCCTATTCTCTGGGACCAAGGTCAGTGTGGGCTGCTGTACATCCTCCAAGCCGGCCTGTGACAGCTGCAAAAGGGAACCTTGAGGAGCTCTAGCCATGAGGTACCTAAGATATCTTGGTGTGCTACATCTGGAGCCTGGCATTCACAGGGAAAGCCCACCTTTAATAAAGGATAATACCTAGAATGAGGGAATCGTGGGGACTTGGACTCAGATGATAAGACAAATGTAGCTCAATTGGTGAAGAGTGACTCTTTCCATCCTTGTACCAGCCCCAAGACCTGCATTGACCGAAGCTATCGTGACAGGGCCAGTGCTCTTGACCAACTCCTGAGTCAATGCCCAGGGCTTAAGTACTGAACAACGTTTCCCTGAGATGCAGGCTTCCAGAGATCTGCATCCTTACCCACCCAGAAGACCTCTCACCTCCCTCTCTCTCTCTCTCTCTCTCTCTCTCTCTCTCTCTCTCTCTCCCCCCTACTCTGGTTTTGTCTCTTTCCATGAAGCCCTTTATCCCAGTCTGCCATGTCCCCTTCTCCGTCCTTTGTCCTCGGTTTCACTCTAGTACTTCTCACCTAGCATGATACAGTTCACGATCAGGTCACATCTACTACTGAATGTCTTTCATCTATCCAGAAAGGGGATAGGTATGGAGGCAAGACTCTCTGTTGGGTTTGTTCCCGCTCTGAACCCAAAGCTTCCAGAAAATAGCACTGCTCAGTAATGATTTGTGAGAGACAAGAGGATGGGAGCAAGAGAGGAATGCATGAATGTTATCAAAATCAAGACAGTTATTCAGCCAAACCTTAGCAAAACAAAAGCGACGAGTCATAGAGACAGAGCCCTGCTGTGAGATCTACCCAATAATAATATCGAAAGAGAACGTCGGAATCATGGCATTGCATAAAATACTTCTGTAGCAATATCTTCCCAGCATATGCCTGTTCAACCATGCCGTCCACTGCATTAACCTTGTAGCCAAGGATAATTGTTTCAAAACAACTCCTGCAACCTTCCTCACTTGTCTTTAAAATACAGTGTAATAGAGGGAAGAGGGGAAATCAGAACAAGAGGATTAAAAGGGTAGCAAGTGGGAGCACAGAGGGGGGAGCATGGGATGAATAACTGACACTAAAGGCCTTTTGAAAGACTGTATGATAACATACCACTGTTAAAAAGCTTCCTAAAATATGAACCTGTGTTAAGGATACTTAAATAGATTCACCATATAATAGGAGAGAGTATATCCCAACTAGATACCATATACTACCAAATAAATCCAGCAGTACGAGAAACTGGTTGCATCTTTTGGGTTGTTACGCAAACATTATAGGCTGCTCCAAAGGTCATCTGTTACCCTCCACAACTTGACAGTAAGACCCTGTTACTGAAAACACCCTGTATTTATGGTGTAGGGCATGGAGAAATCGAGATGGCACTCAGTTGGAAGCTTCACTCTTACTGGCTAGCATTCACAGTGCTAGAAGGTGCTATACACACTCTCAGAGAAGAATCACACCCAGCTATGAACCTTGTGAGCTATGACAGCATCCCTACAAGATATGCCCACTGTTGCAACCGTGGCATGACTGTTAAGGATGTAACCAACCAGAGTTAAGGTCCAGTCTATAAGACAGAGCAATTCCCTGATACTATTAATGCGAGCTAGGAATTTAAGACGACATAGGTCATGAGCCCAGAGAAAAGCCTGCCATCATCGCTCTGCTAACTGAACACAGTGATTAAAGGAATCCTAATAACACATTACTATGATCACAGAGCAAAGCCTCCGGGAAAGAACCTTCTTCTTGACGTAGATGACAATTAGCACAGGGACCCACAAGTCAACAGTGTGCAGAGTGAGAGGCTTTGGAGTGCAGGGCCCTGAGTGGGATGTCTTTTCTACACCCCTCCCCTCAAGGTTCAGGGACAGATGTGGAAGAGGGGCGAGAAGAGGGTAAGGGGAAGTGGTTGTGATGATTTTAAGGAAATAGCATTTTCCTGACACAACAGGTACTCCTGAACTCAGGGAGCTGCATAGAACCTGCACACACTCAAGACAGACAAACATCACAGAATGAAGGGAAGCAGGCACAACGTCTCGTCCTGAGCCAAAAAGCCCCTCTCAAATGATAGCCGCTAGGAAAGAAAAGAAAAGAGTTGGTTTTCTGCAGTGGAATGACATGAGGGACATTGGCCACACTCCAGGGGAGGGCCGGTGCTCTGGGGCAGCTGCCCAATACAAATTGGAGGCCAGTGTTTCTAATGACTTCTTTTCTTTTTCCTTTTAAAAAAAAGAAAAAAGAAAGAACCATGAAATTAAGTGGCCAGGGAGGAGGACATAAAAGAATATGATAAAAAAATACACTATGAAAGTCTCAAAGAATTAATTAACAAAAGTAAAAATAAAATAAAAATGCTTGCTGTCCTTCACCAGCTCATAGCTGTCTGTGTCAGGGGGAAGACCTCCAGCTGCAAAGCTAGCTCTAAGACCCTTAGAAACTCACACAGAGATGGTGGGGTGAGGCGCTCAGGACCCCAACCCTGCAGGATTCTGAGCTCAGTGACATGGGGCCGCCGCAGGGTGTCAGAGGAACCAGGAAGCTTCCAGAGCAGCAGACTGAGGAGAGATTCTTCTCCCCACTCTTTCTCTGCCACAAGATGCCACAGATGAGAGGACCAGCACTTAACGGGCCCAGCGCTTGGCACATGGAACCCACCAGGCAATGAACCCGCAGTTAGAGTTTTGCTCCCTAAAATAGGGTGAATAGTCATGAGGAAAGGGCTGGATCCTTAGACCAGAAGTGGATTCTGAAAGGAAGGCCAAGGTAGGAAGACAAGGCCATCCTGGCTCTCAGAGCTCACTTCCTCAAGCCTTGACTGTGTACACGACAGCCTCCAGTGAGAATTACTGAGCTACTGCCTGTAGTAGAGGTCATTAAAGGGGTCGAAGGTGCAGCCATGATGGCCTCCAAGCTGAAGGAAGGTATGATGCCTTGTGCTCTAATGATTCCCAGAGCCATAAATCTCTTTGTAGGTACTCTATTTTATCAAGGGATGAATATTACAAATATGTCCCATCCTACTTACACATACATATGCATATGCATATGGGTATACATATACATACACACATATACCTATGATATATATATATATATATATATATATATATATATATATATATACACACACACACATATATATGGTACAGTACCATGGAAATGACCCTATGTAAGCCTGAGTCACAAAAGCAGTTACTACAACTTCCTCTCATCTGTGTCTGTCTTTGCAGCCTAAGGCTGCCAAGTAGAAAACCTGAATCCACCATGCTGTGAGGAAGCCTCACTAGATCACATAACCTTACAACCTGGTGAACTCTGGGACAATCTTGGCTAGCTCCAGCCACTGTTTCAGAACAACCACAGGAGAAATCTAGAAGCAGATTCACACAGAGACCCACCACTGTTCAATGTGCAGAGAAGAGACTGGAGCCCTCAGCTCTAAATGGAACATGTGCATGGCACTCCCTTGCCCAAGGCTCAGAGACCATCACAGACGCAGGGGAAGTACGTCTACAGTCAAACAGTGTGCAATGGACTTGCACACACAAATTCACAAAGGTTGGGACCACTTGCGGAAGATCAAGCCAGCAAAATCCCAGCATGAGTGGAGGAGGGGCTTGGAGTCCGTCTCACCTCAGTCTGAGGTGCTACTGGTAACTGAGGGATGATGGGAAAAGGGAAAGTCAGTTTTCCTCAAGAATGTAGTCCCTGAGAGGCAACCCCTGTTCCAGTAGATGGCCCACACCTGTTCACATACTGTTGGACATGGTTTCAGTGCACTTCTTTAAAAAATAAGGCACATAAAGTTTGGCAGGAGAGATGGAGAGTAGAGGAGGGCTGGAGGGGAGAGAATGGATTATTTGATCACAACAATATGAATATATGAAAATATGAAATTCTCTATTAAAAAATACCTAGAGCTAGAAGCACCAAGCAAACCATTCCTAGCTCACAGGCCCATGAGATCAAGCAAGAGTCCATCCCTGTCCCTGACTGGCTTTGGACACTATTGCCTTAAGCTACCAATTCATAGTGTAACTTGTCACTCAGCAATAGATAACCAGATCATTCCAATTAATTTCCACTGTTCCATACCATGCTACTGGGAGTCAGGAAAAGGTAGGGTCTCTATGCTGGGGTTAAAAGGAGAAGCACCCTTCATCGCCTGGGTCGCCGTTCTGGACGAGGCAGCCTGTTAGTAAGAGAGCAGCTCGAAAGCACTCGGTGACTGGAGTGGATGCTACTACAAAAGCTCTAATCAACCAGACTGACTTCCATTCAAGCCTGACTTCGCTTTCCAGAGCCATGGTTCTCAACCTTCCAAATGCCACGAGCCTTTAACATAGTTCCTGATGTCTGGTGAAGCCCTGAGCATAAAACTATTTTCTTTACTACTTTATAACTGTAATCTGGCCACTTTTATGAATGCTAATGTAAATATCTAACACTCAGAATATCTGATATGCAACCCCTGTGAAAGGGTCATTCAAGCCCCAAGGGATGGCAACCCACAGGTTGAGAACCAGTGCTCTAGAAGTACATTAAACCCCTTATCAGTGGATAATCACGGTGTCCATTGTTCCGAAGAGCAATCTACGGTTCAGAAAAATCCCTGACACACCAAAATTATTGTATTTAGCCAGAGAGGAACCGGGAACCTCAAACGCAGGCAGATCCAATGACAAATGCCAAGGTGCATCTTAAACTCAGGATCCTTGAGGCCATCTGTGCAGACTCCGCCAGTGTGAGAAGACCGGGGGAAGAGTTCTGAAAGAAGGAAATTTAGAACTGCCTCAGAGCAGACTTGGCTGGGCTGCCATCCTGCATGGTGGGCTATGTCGCGCGCCCAATGTCCCGCCAGCAAGAACGACGCGCGGCAACAGGATTCTTCTGCGAGCAAGCCTTTACTGTGTTACAGCTCTTCTTAGTGTTACAGCTCTCTTAGTGTTACAGCTCTCTTGAACAGGGACCCCGAGCAGCAAAATCGCTCGGCTTATATAGACAACAGTATGCTAATTATCTCTCAGGGATTGGTGGGGCTTGGATCACCCCACTACTTGTCCTCCAGGGATTGGCGGAGAATGAATCACCTCATTAGCATATTAACGGTCAACTAACACCTGGTGCATAAACCGCACATGTGCAGTACCGCTGTTCACCACTAGAGGGAGCCCTAGCAAGGGGACAAGCCTGCACATGCGCAGTAAGTCGTTTATATCCAGACAAGGCTGGATGTCGGCGCCATCTTTGTTTCGCCGCGCCGCTCTCTACATCTCCCCCTTTTTTGTTTAATAAAATGACTGGTCTAGATCTGGGTGTCACGTCAATCTTGTCATTGCTCCTGTCTTAGGTCGTTCTCATCCAAACTCGGCCTTACCCGTCATAGAGTTACCCTATCGCCACCGGGCCCCGTGTCTTAGGTTGGTCCGAGTTCGAGGAAAGTTGCCCGTCCCTGGATACAATGACTCCACATGACTGTGACAAAAATGATCTAGGGCGAACTCTTGATCTTTCAAAGAGGCCAGCCATATGTTGGGAGAAGCACCCTTTTTAATGGTGGTCATAGCCTGGTAAACAACCATTTTGTGTCTGGCATGTTCTCTTTTTAAACAGCCAATAAGCCAGAGACCTACTCCGCATCCCAGGAGGACAATAGCTCCCCGGGACAAACATGCCCGCCCACTCCTTGAAAAGGGAGAAAGCATTGGTAATCCATGAGGTAAAGTCTTCAACTGTGATGGGGTCCAGCCTAGTGCTGTTGAGGACAGCAATCTGCATCAGCAATTGTCTTGATAGTTGCTCTGCTTTCATGGACCAGTTTCCTTTCAGATAATTCGAGATTTCTTTGCTCTGTTGAAAATTCTGAGAAGTTAGCTCACAAAGGAATAATGCATAAACCTCTAAGGGAGGAAACACAAGACAGCTGTGTCATATGATACAGTGCTTCAATTTGTTCTTGAACTAAATCTATCCTTTGATTGGCTAATAGAAGGCCAGATGCCAAATGGGTATTAAATTCTTCTTGTATCTCTAGCACCACTGCAGTTCTTTCTACAATCTGATTGACAGTCTCAGCCGTCTGTATTTGATTGGTCATAGCGATTTCAGCTGTGGTAGCTGCGGCAGCAGACAGCACAATGGCTGAAATTATGGCTGCCGTAATTCCAAAATCTCTTTTGGCTCTCAGCAAATTAAGAATAGGAAAGCTATCTGGGTTTGCCTCCACTGGGATTGGCACAAAGGAGGGAATCTTAACTATCACTGCGGTGTCATTAGTGCCATCCCAGCATTCAGCTAAATAGCAGACTACATCAGAGCTATTACAATTTAAAGCACCACTGCTTACATTAGTGCTTATCAGAAAAAAGGTGATCTAGCACATACTGAAGTACTAGTGGCAGTATTATTTACCAAGAGGTTATTATATTGAATATTGATCAACCTGGTATCACCTTTTTCTGGTAGCTGAAACATTATACAGCACGAAGTTCTCTCCCATCAACCTAGCAAAGGGGGTCAGGGATGTATATGCCCCTTGCTCATTGGACAGCACCCATTGAAACCAAGACCAGAGATTATGCTTGTCAGTCTTATTCTCAAAACAGTAGAATTGCTATGAACTGGCATGGGTACTGGCCAGGATCTGGCAATAGCCCACAGGGTGAGCGAATTAACCTGTATTACCATTCCCGGTAGTAATAGTAGGGTTCGTAGTCTCATCTTCAGGAAGAGCAGAAGGCAATCTTCAAGTCAAGTGCTCAGGCACCCAAATTGGATTTTCTTGATTCTGCGGAAAAACACAAATCGCTTCCCTAGATCTCGAAATCACGGGATCTGGGCCACGCCATTCATCAGTTAAGACATCCTTCCACTTTACTTCTACATTAGTTATAGGTGTAGTAGCAGCATGGCGATCCACAGCAGAGCGGCCATGCGCATCCAAAATTAAGAAATTTAGAGTAAAAAGAGCTAAAGAAAGTTGTTCTTTTGGTGTTCAGCTGCTGGCAATTCCCCCTTTTTGTTTTTGTATAAGCTCTTTTAAGGTACGATGTACTCTTTCCACAATTCCTTGACCTTGGGGATTGTATGGCAATCTTGTAGTATGTTTGACCTGCATTGTCTGGCAAAATGCCTGAAAGGACTTTGCAGTGTAGGCAGGCCTGTTGTCTGTCTTGAGACTATCAGGCTTTCCCCAGGCTGCCCATGCCTTTAAGCAATGGCTAATGGCATTACGAGCCTTTTCACCAGTCATCAGAGTAGCATGTATAATACCGGAATAGGTATCAACAGAAACATGAGCATATTTTAAATTTCCAAATTGAGATATGTGTGTGACATCCATCTGCCAAAGTTTTAGCAATGGCTAATGGCATTACGAGCCTTTTCACCAGTCATCAGAGTAGCATGTATAATACCGGAATAGGTATCAACAGAAACATGAGCATATTTTAAATTTCCAAATTGAGATATGTGTGTGACATCCATCTGCCAAAGTTTTAGCTGGATCAGACCACGAGGGTTAATACCACATGAGGAGGGTGGTGAAATTGAACACAATTTTGGCAACGTAACACCACATCACAAGCTGCAGCTCTAGAGATTTTTAAATTTTTGTTGAAGAGTAAAAGCAGGTACATGAAACTTTTGATGAAATCCTCTAGCGAGATCAACCGGAGTGGCATGAAAAATAAACTCTCTACGAGTACTAGCATCCACCAGGGTGTTATTACTGGTCATGGGACCAGGCAAATTAGTATGGGCTCGAATATGTTGTATAAAAATTTTATTTTTTCTGGCCCAAATCAAATTTTGTAATTCTAAAAGAATTTGACATACGGTACTACTCGACCAAATTGGCCCTGCAATTTCAAGTGAGTGCACAGCATTAACTACATAAGCAGAATCAGAAATTAAATTAAAATAATCATGAAATCTTTTGAAAACTTTCAATACAATTTTATATTCTGTAATTTAGGGGGTACCTGGACTGTATTGAATTAATACTGGTTCTTGAGAATCAACCATATAGGCACCTACACCTGTTTTGGAGCCATCTGTATAAATATCTAACAAAGGCTCTGGCAAAGGCTCTGAGGCAGTGATCTTAGGAAAGATCACTGGATGTTCAGTAAAAAAAAAATTGTAGCAAAGGATCCTTAGGATAATGATTGTCAAACTCTCCATCAAAACTACAGCGTAATATGGCCCAATCATCTATCAAGGCACACAATGTTTCTATTTGAGCTGTTGTATATGGTATAATAATTTTCTTGGGTAAAATACCAAAATGCTGAATACAAGATTTAACGCCTAACACAGCAAGCTGTGCAACAGCAGAAGTGTAATATTCAAGGGTCTTATTTGGAGAAGTATGGGGATAAATCCAAAGAAGTGGACCTTGTTGCCATAGCACTCCTGTAGGCTGACAAAAGGTTCTTAGTATACACAAAAGCAGATCTTCCTTTTCCTTGTACCTTCTTAGCATTGCCTTTTCTAATCTTCTACTTTCCTCCAATGTTACATTTTTTTAAACCATATCCAATAACTTAAAAGCCAATAGTCCATAACCAAGGCATGTAGAAAATATTCATTCATTTAAAACCAATCAGAAAACAAAAATGAAGTGGCTACACATACCTTTAATATTTAAATCAATCACCATTTTTACTTTTTCTAGCTGTAGTTTTAAGAGAAACACCTTGTCACCTGTTGAGTCCAATAATCACAGTCAAAGATTTTTCTAAGAGAGACAGAGATCAGTTCCGTTACCTTAGAAGCTGTGAAGCTCCTTGTGTCTTTAGGATCGGCTAGTGTAAACATTTAGCCAGCCCCCTGGGGAGCTTGCCCAGCCGACTTAGGCTTCTAGCTACAGATGCAGGCTCCAAAAGCCAATTGAAACTTTTTATTTATTTGTTCCTTTCTTGAAAGGAGTTAAAGCTACATCAATGGGTGAATCAACCAGCATTTAAAATTTTAACCTTTTCTTTTAAACATGAAACACAAAACATTCAAGCAAGGAGAAGCAAAACCCAGACATAAATTGACATACATGGACAGCTTGGTGCACCAAGGACAGACAATAGACACAGAGGAAAAGAACTAGATGGTGTTCCACCAAAAGGACCCAAACATCCTACCTAAAGAACCCAGAACCAGAAATAAGCACTTCTCCAATAGGAGCCAGCAAGGAGGCAAGACGTCTCCCACCTCCTTCTGTTCCCAGGAGAGCTCCAAAAAGTTTAAGCTCATTTCCTTCTTTTGCCAAAGCATCTGTGGAGAGTTCGGGAGGAATGTTTTTCTCAACCCCATTCTCTCTCTTGTCCAGGGTGTAAACTGTCTCTAGTCAGGGTCCAAAGACTAGAAGCATCTATGAGAATCGACTTTGCTTCTCTAGATTTTAACATAACTCTAAAAGAACACATACACAAAAACATTTTACCATTATTACCTTGTCCACTACCACTACCCCAAATCTTTATCTTTGCACATGCTTTCAGTTTCTGTGATCCTTCTGAATTCTGCTTACTGGGGCCTTTAAAATCTGTATCCACCACCTGAGTTCCCATTCGAGGGGTCAATACGAGTCTGGTGGTCGAACTGAGGTCGAGTCCTGCGCTTCCTTTTGTTGCTCTGCGGGAGGCCCGGGACCCGATGGTTCTACCTTTAGTTTCACTTTCTCTAAGCTGTCGGTGATGCTTTCTAGATTGTCTGACATTTCTAAGGTCAAGGCTTTTAAAGAATATATCTTTATATATCAAATGTTTCCTGGTCCTGATTATCCTCTTTTTTTATCTCTGCCTTCTCTCTGTTCCTTTTATCTCCTTTTCTTTTCTTTTTTTCTTTGGAGACCTTTTCTCCCTCTGACATACTTTGTTGCTCTGCAAGGACCCTCTGACCTGTCCTAACGGCTCTAACGGCTTCCTCACATTGTTTATCCTCTAAGCAGGCAGGGACCATTTGCCAAAGAGGTTTTGGTCCGGGCTTAAGCTTGCGGTCTGTGGCTTCTCTATCCCACACAAAGAAAAAAAGAAACAAAATTACCAGCCTTGCCCACAAAGGATCCATAACTTTAGGTTTCTTCACAGTGGCTCTCCACCTAGGCCCATATCTTTCTTCCTCATATATGGCTGCCCCTTCCTCTAATTCCTCCTCCTCGGACTCTGACAACTCTTGCTCAGAGTCACTGCCAGCCAGTTCTAAGGCTTCTAATTCTTTTAATGGATACAAAGTATCCTCTCCGGTTGACTTGTACTTCGTCCTCCGGGGCATACCTATTTTTTCCTCTGGCAGCGTTTCTTCCGCCTTTTGTATCTCTTTCACTTTTGTTTTAGTAACCTTTTTCTTTTTTGCGCGCTCCTAATTTCTCACTCCGCTCCGTTTCTGACATGCTCTGTTAAATCCAAAAAGGGGCATGTCTCTCGGAAGCCTAATTTCTCACTCTGCTCCGTTTCTGACATGCTCTGTTAAATCCAAAAAGGGGCATGCCTCTCGGAAGCCTAATCTCTCACTCTGCTCCGTTTCTGACATGCTCTCTTCCAAAAAGGGGCATGCCTCTCGAAGCTTACCTTTTAATTTACCTTCTCGCAGTTCTGAATCCTCTTCAGCACACTGAAGGGTCCCCTCGGCACCGGCGATGTTGGTTCCCGGGTTTCGGCACCACTTGTCGCGCGCCCAATGTCCCGCCAGCAAGAACGACGCGCGGCAACAGGATTCTTCTGCGAGCAAGCCTTTACTGTGTTACAGCTCTTCTTAGTGTTACAGCTCTCTTAGTGTTACAGCTCTCTTGAACAGGGACCCCGAGCAGCAAAATCGCTCGGCTTATATAGACAACAGTATGCTAATTATCTCTCAGGGATTGGTGGGGCTTGGATCACCCCACTACTTGTCCTCCAGGGATTGGCGGAGAATGAATCACCTCATTAGCATATTAACGGTCAACTAACACCTGGTGCATAAACCGCACATGTGCAGTACCGCTGTTCACCACTAGAGGGAGCCCTAGCAAGGGGACAAGCCTGCACATGCGCAGTAAGTCGTTTATATCCAGACAAGGCTGGATGTCGGCGCCATCTTTGTTTCGCCGCGCCGCTCTCTACAGGGCTAAACCCCCAACTGCTGTCAGCTAACTTCCTTCTCAAGCAAAGTAAGTCCACCCGCGTACCTCACAAACCCACACTCAGCCTGCCTCACTCTGGATCTCTCCACACTTTAGCCTAATGTGAACGCCTCAGCAGTGGGTCAGATGTCCCATGTGTAGGTCAGTTGGGATGCAGACGTAAACCTTGCACCTGGACTCAGCTCCTGCAGGCTTTGTTTGACTTCTGGAGTCACCACTATCACTGAGGACCATTCATGTGAAGACCGTAGTCCCTGGCAATGAGAACGTTCCTTAAGTATGACCACGGCAATGGAGGGTCAAGCAGTCGGTATTCTCAGATGCTTTGGTGACAGTGACAAACTTCTCGCCCCAGATCTGTTTTCAGGAGCATCTCCACACATCAACGCTCCTAGGAGCTTGACATTAAGAGATAGTGCTGGGGAGAGCAAGGAAGGGAACTCGGGGTGTCAAGTGTTCTGTTCCTAAGGGGCTACCAGAGAAAGAAAAAGTGAAGCTGTCTCATAACCACTAGCTACTGAGACTTCCTGATGGGCGTGAGACACAGTCCTGCCGAAGGGATATCTGTGCCCAGCCAGAAGGGAGGGGCCGAGGCTTGACAAGGGCAGCCCTTAGTTTGGGAAGCACTGAGGGTGCATGGCATTGGTGGGTGAGGGAAGCTAGTGAGGGTCCAAGTCTACCCCAGCAAGCTCCCTCACTCCAAAAGCATCCCACTGAGCAAACAGAGATGAATCTTCCCATAAAGAGGGACTCCGACTGATGCCATTACTAATTGCTTGCAATAAAACCGCTAAATAAAGAACAGAGACGAAATGATGCATTTACAGGAGGCACGCCGACAGAACAATTAGACTTGAGAGATGAACCTGTGCTCACAGGCTGCACAGCCAGGCATGTATTAATAATAAAACAGACGGTGAGCCCAAGTCCATACCAAAGGAAAGAGGGCCCCAGCCTCTCCACCCCAAGGAAGCCATCGAACTCTCTTAACCTTGGCACACGGCTGTACCTGAAAGGCCCTAGACCCCTGCGTCGTGCCTGGACCCTGATGATCCCACTTGCTCCTTCTCAGGGTCAGCTCTTCTACCCTTGAATTTGATGTTAGGAGATGATGCTGGAGAGACCTGGGAGGGGACCTGCTACTATGACTCTAGACACTGGATGGGAGCTAGCACCTCTCCGTGGCAGGGTATCACCAGTGGCCATTTTCAGTTAGCTCTGTACCAGGGTTAAGAGATGGTGGAAGTGCCCCCCCCTGAAGCTCAAGAACTTAGGCTGCTGTGTGACCTGAAGACTACTAAGAAAGGGGACATTTGAGAGAGGCAGACAGATAGATAGATAGGCAGGCGGGGAGAGAGAGAGAGAGAGAGAGAGAGAGAGAGAGAGAGAGAGAGAGAGAGAGAGAGAGCCTCCTGCCAGGCAAAGTCAAGGCAGGTCAGGGCCTGATGGCAGATTTCTCCACTGCTGGGGCATGGACGACAAGAGGAGGTGCACCTGAGGCTCAAGGCAAAGGGCAAAAGATTCTATTCACTTTGGTGGAAGGAACAGAGAGGTTTTGGGGGAAGGGAGCAAGTGTCTTGTGTACATTTTAGCAAAGTTGTTTCTGTTAGCTTGTGGCTTTGCTTCCCACAGTGCTGGAGGCTATGAGAAACACACTTGCTGCTGGTGTGGTATAGGACTGCAGCCCTCCCATACCTTGTCTTCTTTCTACCTTCCCTATGGTCATCCTCACTCCCCACTCAGAGGACCGTTCGACTTCATGCCAGCCGGGCCAGTACCCTCACCCAAATGGGTTTCCATTCTCTTAGGGCTGTGGGTCTGAGGCCCCTCAGTTCCTGCCTGGGGCATTTCCTCTGTCCCTACAGAGCTATCCAAGAGAGAGCAAGAGCCTGCACCCAATAGGGAGTTGCTATCATCTTACAGCCCACATTGGAAGCAGTACCCCAGAATTTTGAACTCCTCAGTCCAGTGTACACCTAAAAGGAAGGGACTGTGTAAGAGGCCAGGATCGCTGGGGCTGCTTTAGATGACACATCGCTGCTCGTGCTGGAGAGGCAGGGTGATAAGATAGGGTAAGTGGTACCACACCTTAAAAGGAAGCCAGAGTCTCTTACTGCCTGTTATTAGCCAACTTCACATGACTACAGCAAAATTACCTGGCACAGCTGCTTATAAAGTAAGGAGGTTTATTTTTGACTCATGGTCCTGGAGAATCAAGTCTGAAATGCAGAATCCTCATTGGTCTGGCAAAGGCCACATACCTTTGCAGATGCATGAATATGATGCAGATGACAGGTTCATCAGGAGCCGGGTGGCAGAAATTCTGGAGTCTGGGGTACCATAATCCCCTCTAAAGAAACGCCTTCAGTGACCTAACGGCATCTTGCCACAACCCACTTCAAAGGGCCTAATCTCGCTGTCATGGGCACCAAGACTTTAGCAAATGAACCATGGCATCCTGGCACCCACCTGGCCTTCTAGGCCCAGCACTACTCTGCAGCCCGTGAGATGTGCAGCATCGGTACAGATGCGCACCTCACTTCTAGCTCCACCTAACCACTCACTGTCCACAGCAGGCCTGGGCTGGGTACTCTTGGCGCCACAGTGCCCTCAGAACTGCTCTTTAAACCAACTTGCTTGTACATGCAAAAGATCAAATATTCTATAGGGAAACTACCTCAAAGAGCTGCTGGCCAGTCACGGTTTTCTTACATGTTTGACCGATATGCATCTGCATCTCCATGGCGACCATATTACCACACCGATTGCCAGGTATTTATGGACCACTAGTGCACTGTGGCCTCTAATCCAGGAAGTTTTGCCCCAGCTCCATGCAGAGGACAGTCAGCCTGCTGTTGGTGAGTCCAGGAGTCACCCTAGGGAAGTGGGAAGCAGGATACACAGGGTGACAGCCACCTCCTTTGGAATGGGCAGGAATGAGGGTCCCTGCACTCCATGGCAGGGAAAGGCAGTAAACTCTACTCCAATCTACACTACAGATGGCAGAAACTCTCCATCCCCAGGGAAAGAGGGCTCCTAGCAAGACCCTGTCTTCCCTGGGGGCCAGTAGCCAGAAAGGTAAGGATTTGGAGTTTGTATACTACATGCCCCAAGTGGTCATTCTGGCTGTTGAACTCTCTGGGTAAGTCACTCAAACCTGTGAGCCCATCCTCTCCACTGAAAAGAGAATAAAATAAAATATGCCCCTCTGGACTGGGTGTCTGTCACGATTCCCTTTAAATGAGAAGGGGGTTGGGGGCCTTAAGAGTTGCTGAGGGGGGGTTGGGGATTTAGCTCAGTGGCAGAGCACTTGCCTAGCAAGCACAAGGCCCTGGGTTCAGTCCCCAGCTCCGAAAAAAAAGAAAAAAAAAGAGTTGCTGAGGGGAACCCCATGGGTTGGAATGATGTCTTTATCACAAGAGTGGGCTTGTTAAGAAACAAACCTGACTCACTCACATGCAGAGCCACCAGCCCGTCTCACACACACCATGTGCTGCTTTCTGCCTAGATGAAGTCAGACCAAGCACAGTGGATAATCCCAAGATTTTATTAAATTAAAATCTTCTGCACAGAGAGTTGAACTCTCGCCACATTGCAGAGACAGCCTAAAGAACAGAGAAAATAACTTTGCCAAATACAGAGCAGACAGGATGAGCTGTTTTGCAAAAACTAAACACGTACACAGAAGAAGGGGAAAAGCAGCCCGTCCGCTCATATTCGGGTTAATGAACTGAAAAGATGGCTCCAAAATAAGAAATGAAAATGGCCTGTAAATATTCGGAAAGGTGTTCACCAACCTTCGTTCCCAGGGAAAGGCAACGGAAAATGGCTCTCAGATTCTTGCTTACCTCCATCCAATAGCTCCCATCAAGAAACAAGTGATGAGACTGGAGAGACGGCTTGGCCGTTAAATTTTGGTTCACAACCAAAAGGACAACAAATGCTAATGAGGTTGTGAGAAAGAGGACGCCTTACTCCCTGCTGGTGTGAGTGTCAACTTGTGTAACCACTACAGAAGTCAGCGTGGGGATTCCTCAAGAGGAGAGAAAATAAATAAAACTAAGAGGTGACCCAGCCATTCTTGGGTAGGTAGCTGAAGTGACTCTAAATCAGGATACCATGCACATTCGTGTTTAGAATAGTCAGAACTGGAGGTAGCCTGCATGTCCATCAGCACATGAACGGATGGGGGAAGTGTAGCATGTGCACCCAGTGTGGCCACAGGGAAGGAGGAAACTGTGATATTCTCAGGAAGAGAGGTACAATTGAAAAGCATTATGTCAAACAAAATAAGCCAGACATGGAAGGATGGAGATCACATTTTATTGGTTGGTTGGTGAAAGAAACTTGATTTTAAATTGTTGGACAGGAAAGATGTCACAGAGGTTAAGAGTGTATACAGCATGCTCTCACGGAGGACCCAAGTTCAGTTCCCACCACCCACACTGGGCGCCCATGACCAATTATAATTCCAGTGCCAAGGGATCTAATCTTCTGACCTCCAGGAGTACCTGCAGGCACGTGCACATACCTACACACATATATACATAATCAAAAATAAAATAAAAGAGTGTGTGTGGATTTGTTGGGGGATTGAATGTGTGTGAGTGTGTATGGGTGTATGAGTGTGTATTTGATTGTGTAAGGTAGTATGTGTGTGGTTGAGTGTGCGTGTGTGACTGAGGAATTGTGGGTGTATGAGTGTGCGTGTGTGTGTGTGTGTGTGAGAGAGAGAGAGTGTGTGTGATTGGGTGTGTATGAGTGTGTGTGATTGTGTGTGTGTATGGGCGAGTATGTGAGTTAGTGTGTGTGTGGTTGAGGGAGTACGTGAGTTTATGTGAGTGTGTGAATGTGAGTAATTGAGTGTGTATAGGTGTGCAAACCATGAAACTAGAAAGTGTGTTATGAGACGGGGAAGAAGAGTTTAAAGGCATCAAGAACGCATGTGTAAGGGGAAAAGCAAAGGGGGAACAGCGCTGAGGGGAGCCAGCCGGAGAGAGGGTGCATGGAGGAGGACAGTGAGGAGGCTAAGGGAGGAAAACAAAGTATACTAACCTGTGCGTGGAGGGGCCATGATGGCGCCCAACTGTTTGTATGCTAGCCTAAAAAAATGACTTTAAAAAGAAAAATGAAATCACGACATTGGCAGGGAAATGGATGCGGCTGGGAATCATTGTGTTAGACAAGTCATGCTCAGGAGGCTGGATGGCATATTGTTCCTCAATGCAGAACTTAGATTTAAAATTATGTGGTGTGTGCGAGTGTGTGTGTGTGTGTGTGTGTGTGTGTGTGTGTGTGTGTGTGTGTGTAGGTCCTAAAGCTAGAAATGAGAGATCATGAGAAGAGAGGCCGTGTGCTTAGGGGAGTGGGAAATTGAGCGGGTGGTGGAATACATATAAGAAAAATGCAGAAGGAGGCACCGGCAGGAAAGGGCACCGGCAGGAAAGGGCTGGGAACCAGCAGTTGGGGGAGGGGCATGAGCCAACAGAGAGGATGACTAAGGGGAAGCATAACAATGCGTACATACGAAAATGCCTTAATGAGTCCAGTTTCTTCACATGCTCACCCAAAGAGCTATTAAATGCTGGACCACCGAGATAGCTCAGCAGGTAAAGGCTGCCACGCCTGTCAACCTGAGTTCAGGCCCCAGAATTCCTGCACTTTGTCTTTGCCCTCACCCTTGAGGTTCAAAAAAAAAAAAAAAACTATGAAATACAGAGCTATTTTGTTTCAGAGAGAGGTGGCAGTGTTTTCGTAACCCTTGGAGACAGAGCCCACTGCACAGTGTGTAGGCGCGCTGTTTCCATGCACAGGGTTCACACAGCTCCAGATGCAGTCCAGGAGAACACTCAGTGCGTCCATCTCACAGATGGGAACACTGAGGCTTGGAAAGGTCAAAGGACTTGCCAAAGACATGGGGCGGAGGGATGGTGTGGAATTCTCCATTCCAGGGGAGAGAGCTCCGGCCCTTCTGCTTTGCCTCTAGCCCTCCGCCCTGCCCCCACCCCATTAACCACCTTGCCTGCACCTGCAGGCTGGCCCCTGGCAGCAGGTGTGGGACAAACTGATAGGAACAGGGAACTAATTCAAGGCTGTGGGCAGGGCAGCTGTTCACAGCAGCCTGGGGCCACGCTGCTACAGAGTTCTTGTAGATAAAGTGCCCCACTTAGGAGAAGCGATCACCCACTCTCCTACTGCAGCCATTAGCTCACTGACTCCTGGAAAAAAAAAAAAAAAAAGAACCATTTGGCCCTTGCTGACAGATGCAGCCATTACTGAGACCACTTAGCCCCCCCTTTCTATCCCTCCCGACCTGGGGGAGGGGGCAGGCCAGGCAAAACCCGAGGGACAGTCCGGGCCATTCACTTCCTGGCTCTGCCTCCACTCCAGTCCTAGACTGCGCTTGCCACACCGAAGCAACAGAGACGGCTTCTAACAGTGTAGTAAGCGGCCAATGACCTTGTCCTCCTGAGACCTGTTCCGAAGCTGCCCGTACCCTCCTCATCTCCTTGACTCCTCACAACAACCATATATGCTGGAAACGAGGATTCAAACGGTCACCCCACAAGGGTAGGAAAGGAGCAGAGACGTTGAGTTGCTCAAAGTCGCACAGGTAATAATGTCAACCTTCCGCTCCCCAGACCTGTCCTTCCCCAGCTCCAAGTTGCCACAGTCCCACAGGGATGCTAATGCTATGGGGACTTCAGAGTCCAGGGCTAGCTCGGGCCATGTCTCTGAGTCAGGAAGACGAAATGAGCTGCACCGCCTGGTTCTGCAGGGGGAAGGGGTCACTGCTCAGGATGGAGAAAAGGCGGGTCCAGAATGTCCCACTATTTCTACTGAACAGCCGTTGGTGGTGCTGCTGCTCCAT
The DNA here is from genome assembly GCF_021556685.1 of Rattus norvegicus. Taxonomy (NCBI): domain Eukaryota; kingdom Metazoa; phylum Chordata; class Mammalia; order Rodentia; family Muridae; genus Rattus; species Rattus norvegicus. The sequence goes on along the minus strand of NC_141549.1, from coordinate 7,977,445 downwards.
AGGTCCGCCCTCCCCTGCAAGAGCTTTGTTGTCACTGGGAGGGCCATCTGGACACGGGTGGGCAGCTGAGAACAGCTCATAGGAGCAGCTGAGTGTTTCACTGCCACGGGGGCCATGAGCCGCCTGGATCTGGGCAGGCACCTTACACATTTCGTGCTTCTGCATGGGTCTGTAGCAGTAGCCAAGCTAAAGTCTGTGGAAATGGATTTCCTGTGTCCCCACAGAGTAGAGCTTGGTCTGAGGCTGTGCTCTTTCGTTTTTTTAAGTGGGTATGGGGGAGGGGTCAAATAGCCCAGGCTGGCCTTAAACTGGCTGTGCAGTAGAAGACAACCTCGAAGTCCTGATCCTTTGCTGGTAACTCTTGAGAGCTGGTCAGACAAGCACCACAGCTGCCTACATTTATGTGGTACTGGGAATCAAACCCAGAGACTCCTGCATGCGCAGAAAACACTCTGCTCTTCCTCCGGAGCCCCCAACTGCCATTTTATACATGGTTCTCTGAAGTCTCTCTTTAAGGAATGTGAGTATCATCCTTGTGGTTGTTAGTTCCACCAGATCTGTGCCATCCCCGACCTCTAACGCCGCCTGCCCTAAAAGGGCACACTCGTTTTCTCTATCTACATCCCTAGGAACTGCCTTCCCTTCAGATAGAGTGGAGCCTGGGCAGCCCTGATGGGTAGGCCACATTCCATTGAGTCAACCCATCTGCTGGGCCCCTAGCTGGGCTGATCAGTTCTGCTGCCCAGTTTTGGGTAAACTTCCAAAACCACCAGGAACCAATCAATGCCCAGGTGAATGAGTCTGATGAGGGGCGGCCAAAAGGCTGTGCTGCTGTGCGGGGGGTGGGTGGGGGAGCAGCAGAGAGCAGAAGGAGGAAAGGAGAGACCACACACACACACACACACACACACACACACACACACACACACACACACACAAAACTGCCTAGTTCTTGATACTGCCCCCTGAAGTCCAGGCTGAGTCTGAAGTCATCTGGTATCCTTTTGACTTACTGGTTTCAACTTAACTCAAAGCTAAGAGGCTGTATTCATGTGTCCCCATTATTCCTGGACACCGTTCCCACCCTCTCTGTGCTGAGGGGCAGGTACAAGCTTTGTCACATGCTTCCTTCTGGAAGTCCTGTCCTCCCATGAGTTCTGCCGGAAAAGGAGTCTGGTGAGCTCTTGGACCCCCTTTGCCCTCGTCCTTCTTGGGAACCGAGGTTTCCAACCAAGAAACATCTTCCAGCCCCAATCCCTGGAAGGCTCCAGCCATCACACTGCACTTCCTCTATACCAGGCACCATTTAGAAATGGATTCAACCATCGCCTTCAAAGAACCCCATGAGCCTGCTGTCATGGTTACATGTGAACTAAAGCACAGAGAGGTTAGATGACAGCCAGAACCACACAGCCAAAAGAGCTGGGATTTCAAACATGTTAAAATGTGTACCTTAGTAAGGCTCTGAACCAGTAAAACTTTTACACTTTCTAGGGGAGCCCAAAGGTTTCACCATGTATATCAGTGGTGTTCCAACCTGTTTTGCAGTAAACTCCCTAGAAAAACCATCCCAGGAGCCTAGGAGCTTTCACACCACCAGGGCTGGAAATCCTGCTGTGTCTATCCCAAGACAGACATGAGCACACCATACTGGCCCAGAGGTAGACCAAGAGGGGAAGGCTGGCCTCTGCTCTGCTAGGCTGAACCCAAGGAGGTCTCCTCCCTTCCCACAAGCCTTCAGGCCAGAGTCCATAGACAGCAAGCAAAGCGGCAAAGTCGGACTACTATCTGTCAAACTACTCACCTGCTCTCTCAAGCCACCGGTGCCCTGTGCTAGGAGGAGGGCCATTAAACACTGCCGTTTGCCCAGCAGTGAGCCCCTGCTCCTCCTACTGAATGTCACCAGGCAATGTCACGTTAGAGAGTCTGTCTAACCTTGATGCCCACAGTTTTTATATCCACCATATGGGAATCCACACAGACTCTCTCAGATGCTTGTGGCCAGAAGTATTTGAGATTTGCAACATTTTCGAACATTGAAATGTTTTTTTTTTCCTATAAGCATTATGACACGCTCTGGGGAAAGGACCCAAAGAAAAATCACAGATCTCGTGTTTCATAAGCCTTTTACACAGTTGTTTATGTGATTCTGTGTGTGACGTATGGGATGGAACTTTCCACTTCTGTAATGTCAGCGCTCCAGAGCTTTAGGGTTCTGGAACATTTCGGACTGTGGATTTTCAGATAGGGATGTCCTCGAGGTGAACTTACCTCGTGGGTGGGGTGTTTGTTGTGGTGATGCTCTAACCCTGAGGAATTCACAGACAACGGGACGATGGTGTGTAAGGGAGTCGGGAGTCGTCTCCTACACTGGATATTCCTAAACAAAATGCAGACTGAAGGAGGAAGGAGCCTCCTGGGAATGGCCCGGCGTCCTTGCCCAGATCACCCACCATGATCCCACATGGCCCACTGTTGCGCCCCTTCCCAGGACCATCACCTGACCTGGCTGGCCACTGTCCCTATGATGGCTGTGGTGGCTTTTAAGCCCTATTATCATAACCTGCAGTGCATTAAGACACACTCTTTGGAATGTTTCAACTAATAAATTAGTAATAGTTATTAATCAATCATCAATCAATCCCTCGGGCCTGAACCTCCTTCCCAGACCAAAGCTGACTGTCTTTTTATAGTCATGTTATGAATTTCTGCAGACTGGACATCCCACAGGAGCTCCAACTATAACTGCCCCAAAGAGCACTTCACCAATGATGGCCCCGACGAGGACAAGGTGGGGCAGGCGGCCTGGGCCCTGAAGACCTAAGGGTGAGCTCTGGCTTGCACGGGGACCTCCAGCTTGCCCCAGCATCTGCTAAAAGGTTTTTGTGCCAGAGGCTTCCGAGTCTGCCTGCAAGTTTCAAGAGCATTTCCATTTGCCAGCCGGCCAAACTGGAGTATTAGAGAGCACAGACTCCACCCAGCCCAGAAGCTTAGGGATCAGGGACCAGGAAGGAGAAAGAGAAGTCAAGGGAGGTCTTTAAAGTCTAAATTTATTCAGGTGTTTATACGAACAGAAACGACATCATGCATCGGTTACCTTTTGCCCTTTTGTACAACAGAACTTAAGTGCTCAGATATCTCTGCAAAGGTTTGGCTCTTGCTTTTTTTTTTTTTTTTTTTTTTCCTTTCTTTCCAGAACGTCAGGCAGACTTTTCAATGTTATCCAGTTTTGCACAGTCACTGGAGTGTTGCGTCATGAATTATTAAATCAGTGCTTCGTGGTAATACATAATTTCTTATCAATTATTCATGCTAATGTGTGTGTAGTTTACTTAATTGTGTTATTGACGATCAAAAGTAATTTCCTGAAAGTCCTCAAGGACACAAAATTTAATCAGCATAACTACTTTTCGGATGCAATGCTGTTAAGTATTCTTAATTTGCCCAACAGTTCACTTATTTATGTACCTTTCTGGAGGAAATACGAGTTTAATCAAACAATTAGATTGAAGAGTTAGTGTGCATGAGGGCTGGAGCGTACATCGCCCAACCAAACCTTCGTAATTACAGGGAAATGGGAGCAACTTGGCCGCTTTTTGGCAAATCGCTTCATCTTTGTACTCAACAAGCAAAATACAGCAAGAACGGGGGTCTGGCTTTTTTTTTTTCTTTTTTTCTTTTTTAAAGGAGACAGTGTGTTCCATCAAATGTGTTGCAGTAACCGTAAGTGAGGCACGATACACTTAGGAGTATTACAGGGGAGGGGGTGCTCCTGAAGAGTTAAGGGGAGGCAGAGCGCCTGGGAGCACAGCGTCTCGATTATCAGAACTGAAATGAGAACAGCCATCATGAAAGCAATATCTGTTTGCGTGGAAACATCATCAGCCAAAGCCACCAAACAACCACAACCTTTCCAGGACCCGGGCCAGGAGCGGGGCTCATGCTATTGCACATCTCCCTCTGATCTCTCCGAAGTCACCATCGCGTGAAAGAACACAGCCACGCTAGACTGCGGCAGAAATCTCTGTGAAAGTTGGCCCTTTGGACTCCATTCTCTTCTGCCACACGGAGTCATCTTCCTGGCTTTCCTGTCTCGTCAACCTCTCGACATACGGGGATAGGAAGAAGGGCAGCTCATCTGGGCATAAGTATTTAAGGGACCTTCCTAGGGATTTCCTACCGCTTCAAGGACTCTGGTCCTTTCCTGGGCCACAAAGCTACATTCTGATTGGTGAACTTCCCATCACTCTTCTGAAGAGAGGCGGGGCCTGCAAGTGAACACTCTAATTGCAGGGAACCCACACACAGAATCAGCAGAGCAGCCCCCATCCCCGAACTGACAACCTGCCTGACTGGACCAGGTCAGATGTGCCCAGGGAGATCTGCTAGGGTCAGGACCACAATGTCTTCAGCCCATATCTTGTCACTTCCTAGCCAAAACCTCAGCTAATTCCTTTAAACAAGACAAAGGAGGCCGATGCCAGTCCTGGCTGAAGGGAGTGAGAACTGGCTGATAGTCCACCAGTTCTGTGGTTCTTAAGCAATATGGGAGTGCCCGTCTCATTTCCTGTCATGAGATGTCACTTCTTGGCATCTTTCACGGATGATCCTTGCCACAGTCCTTGGAATTGACAAGACCTTCCCAGATATCTCAAGAAGGATGGTGGAATAAACTAATCTGCTTTGCTCCAAGGCTGCTTGGCCTGGAAAATAAAACAAAACAAAACAAAAAAAAAGAGACAAAACAAAAAGCAAAAAACAGGGACCTCATCACAGAGCAGTGTCCAGAGTCACTAAGAGCCATCGGAAAATGTCACCAAAGGAAAAGCGAGAACAACACAGCCTACCAGCAGAATTCTAGAGGGACTCTTCAGGTCTCAACCAGCTTGCAGGTCCCGTTTGCCCTGTCAGATCCATGAGGAGGTGGCTACTCCTTGTGGTTCAGAGGCTGGCAGGGCTGAGGCTGAGAGAAGCAGGGGTGGGCAGGGCTCCCAGCTGGGTTCTCCGGACCCTCATACGCTCTTCTCTCCCTCGCTCTGTTCCTTCGTTGGGGAGGGCTTGTCCTGGCTGCCTTCTGGAGGCACCTGCTTGGAGGCAGGGCCGGGGCTGCTGCTGGTGGACGGCAGAAGGTTGGCAGACTGCAGGACCGCTTCTGAATGCTCGCGGGCCTTCATGCGCAGGGCAGCCACGCTGGCTGTGCGGTTACTCTGGCAACCGTAAGTGGGGAGGAAGGAGAGCCCCATAGGGTCTGGGACGCAGCAAGAGCACAGTGGGCCCCCTAGAGGAAGGAAAACAATAAGCTCTGTCAACGTTCATACCCTGGTTCTTAGGGCTGGGGAGGGGGCTGGGCCCCAGAAGAGGGACATTGATCCCCTTTGGTTTCAGATACTAGACGGAAGACAAAGTCACAGGTCCCCAAAGATGCATGGCTTAGGGCATCCAGTTGGTCATCCAAAGGACAGTCAGAGCATCAGGGAGACCTGGTCAGTCACGGCCAACGTATACACCACAAGATTGTTATGAGGGTCTGATGACGTTCTTCCACAGCCCCAAACTGTGTGCCAAGGCATCCTTAAACTCACCGTGAGGTGCTGCTGGGTGCCCAGCCTCTCTGCCAGGCGCCGAACCATCTGCTAGCTCAAAACCACTCCTCACTTCACCGTGAGACCAGAAAACATTCCGTTCAAAATTATCAAATCTTTGCGACTCATGACCTTGCAGGGACCACACTGGCGGGTCGGGTCGGGCTGGAGGCCACATAGAATATAAAATGAGAGTGGCGGCGTGCTTTGCCTGCCGTGTGGGAGAAGCTGGGCAAGGCTCAACATGTACACCAGCTGGTCACAAAGGAGGGCTGGCCGTTTAAACCGATTATCTCTCCGGCTGTAAGAATCCTTTTCCAAATGCCTGCGACGTTGCTGAGAAAATACAAGGCTCACGAAGATCATTGGGATCTGGCCATTCTATGGAAAGAACTGTTGGCTGCTGCTTATGGCTCAAGGGCTGAAAGGCCTGAGGCCTCGGGCTCTGAAGTGGTTGTTGAAAAATACACCGAGCACAGACCTGTGACCTGAATCCTTATTCTTACTCAAGTGTTGTCTCTCAATGAACAAAGATGAGTCACAGTGCAGGAGCATCCTGAAGGGGCCCAAGCCAGAGCCGAGAACCATGAAAAGTATAGAGTCCCCTGTCCCTGATTCACCTGCCGTCTTCGTCATGCCCATAAATGCCCATAAGATGGTTTTCTCCTGTCTCCCACTTCAGACCACCTCAGAGCAATAATCCAGACAGGATACTCATGCCCACTTTGCCTTCAAAGCCCTGCAGACCCGTGTGACACAGGATCAGCGTCTTGAGGGGAGCTAATCAGTGTCTACATGCAGTGGGAGACCTCTACCCTCCCTTCCCAGGAACAAGCTTTGCCTCTCATGGCCAGGGCCAGGCAACTGCCCCTTCTCCTCTTCAGCAAATTCAAGCATTTTGCCCCTCGTTGCCCTTCCTGCTCAAAAGCAACAGGAAGCTCCCCTCGGCCAAACTTGCCATCCCCTCTCATCTCCAATATGGCCCTGAGCGGGGTTAGTATTCTTCCTTTCCCTCTCCAGCTAAGGAGTCAGAGGTTCCATGCCTTGTAGAGGTGGGAGCAGCCCCTCTGACACCTTAACACAATGGCTGAAACACAGCCGTGGTTTCCTGCCGTGGTTTTCCAATGAGGACCTGATACAGCTACCTTGGTAGCAGCCACCAGGATGAGGGGGAGAGAGATATCACCAGGGTCAAGCGCACAAGGGAATTCGAAGAACCGTTTTCCCAACTCTGACTGCCTGGCTGGCATTGAACCTGAGGTGCATTTGATCAAGCCCCGAGTCCTGGGTGCTCCCTGTTCCCAGTGACTTCACAGAGACAAAGTGGTGTGCTGACACTAGTCATAATGAGACACCACAGGTTCTGCTGGAAAGGGTGTGTGTGTGAGTGTGTGTGTGCTTGTGTATATGTGTGTGCACAGAAATGTGTACGTGTGGGTATCTGTGTATATGAGTGTGTGTGTATGCACACATGCATGTATGTGTGCACTTGAGTATGCATGTGCATTGTGTGTATGTGTGGTGTGTGGGCACTTGAGTGTATGTGTGTATGTGTGTGTGTGTGTGTATGTGCGTGCGTGCACTCTGCACACTGACACCTAAAGCTTCCGTAGGCAGCCTTATCCTCTCCAAGTCCCCTTCCCAGCAAGGCACTTGTTTAAGAAAACCAAGGATGTGAGGAGAACAGAACATTAAGAATGGTGATCCCTTTGGGGAGAAGGCTGGCAAAGAATCTGTGAGTTCTCTCAGTCTGGAAAGTCCACACTTTTCTATGATGACCATAAACATCATTTAGACCTAGAAACCTTCTTTACTAATGAATGGTTAAAAGAAAGAAGACAGGAGATGGCCAAGCACAACCCAGAGGGAGGCCAAGTGTCAGGAGCCCAGGGTCCCACACAGGCTGAAAGCCCCTCAGAGGCTTAGGGACCTGGAAGGGCCTCAGCCTTAGCAGTCACTGTGCTGGGCTATCCTAGAGAGGCTAGTTTTGCCACATTGGACTTGCTCCAATGTGTTTTGTGAGGTAGGTGCTCCGTGACTCCGGTGACATCTTCTGTAGAGTACAAAAGGGACAAAGCTTCTCCTGAGGCCACAATCCACACTCCCTAGATATCACCAACAATGGTTCCAAGAAAGTCACCAATAACTTCAGCCCTGGTCCTTGAACCCCAGTACCCAGTTTGTGGCCTGGTTCTTACCCCACCCCCACTCTAGACAAAGGGGAAACTGAGGACCAAATGAAGTCAAAGGCTCTAGGGAATCCTACGATTAAAAACACACCATGGAGCGGCATTCTTCTTTGAAAGGGAACACTGACTCACGTCACAACAAGAGGGGACCCCCGAGGATTTGATAAGTAAAGTTAATCATTAGGAAGACAGGACTACAGGGTTCAAGTCACAAGGAGACATTCAAGACAATAGACAAGTCTATAGGGAGGGAGAGCAGAATGCCAGTTCTTGGGGGCTGGGGCCAACAGGAACAAGGGGTTGATGTTTAATTGATACAGCTTTAATTTTGTGAGATGGAAAGGATTTCAATGATCTAGCTAAGTGGACAGTTGCCCCCAGCCCTGATGTAGGACTACCGCAACACCAAACCCAAGGATGCCCAAGTCCCTTGTAACAAATGTTGGCCCAAAACCTGTGAGCATCTCTCACCCACTTTCCCTCGTCTCTGAGTGATACAAGTTCTGAGCAAGTAACTGCCCTGCTGTATTGTTTAGGCAATAATCACAGGAAAAATTTGTCTGCCCAGGTCAGCATAGATCCATGTTTTTCTAAACAATCCCTGTCTGTAGCTGGTTGAATTGAGGAAGCTGGATCTCATGCACATTCAGGATTAGCAATGTTGAAATACACAGTTAAAGGTAATTAAGGGGTTAGAAAGCTGGTTCTGCAGCTAAAAGCACAAACTAATCTTGCAGAAGGACCCAAGTTCAGTTCCCAGAACCGACATCAAGAGGCTGAAAATCACCTGGACCACCAACTCCAGAGGCTCTGACACCCTCTGGACTACAAGAGCATCCAAATGCATATGCCCTCCACGTCGACACACACACACACACACACACACACACACACACACACACACACACACACGGCTAAATTCATTAAAATAAAAATTTCAACATGGTTAAGATGACAAAATTTTTCAAGTGCACTTTACCATAATTGAAAATAAATTTCAGTCAGGGTCAAAGGATAGGTCCACCTGGTCCAGGGAGATGAGAACCCAAGGAGGTCTTCAAATTCCTACAGCAACTGAGAAGCCCCAAAGTCACTGGGGCCACCCTACACTGGCCTATCCATGCAGCCTCATACCCAGCGGCTGATGCCCTCATCCCTGCTGGCTTGCTGGTTCTTTGACTAAGGCCACATTACATATACTGGTGCAGGCCTATAGAAGAGACCATGAAGCAGGGCATTGACTCTGAGCTGAACACAGACCACAGAGCTCCTGAAGCATCCATCAATGGTCAAGGCATCTAAGTGAACTCATGTACGCCTGAACAGCCCATCCAGGAAAGCTGAGGAGTGAAGCCTTGACAGAGTGAAGGATGTCTGATGGAACATCAAAAGAGCCTCCCCTTGCCCTTCCTGCCCTGCCCTGCCCTGCCCTGCCCTGCCCTGCCCTGCCCTGAATAATGCATGGTAGATGTGACCAGCCGTGATGGAAAGACAGATGAGACACACAGGAGAGAGACTTCTGTGATAGCATCAACAGCAAGCAGGAAACAATGGTAACAGGACTATATCTAGCAGGGAGACATGTAGAATCTGTGATCCAACTGTCCAAAGTGAGACCCGGTTTGTCAGTGAGCATCTTGCCAAGCGTGACTCCATGGGAAATTGGTTGTGACACCATAATGCCATAAACTGCCTTGATAGAGGCAAACCACGGAGGAATGGACAGGGTACAAATCATCTTCCTCTCTGGTGACTATACCGTGCCTTACGGTTTCCATCAGAAGAGTCCTGTCACTACTGCAGGGAAAGGGGCTGACACTCCTAATTGCTGTGTGCCCACATATATTCATTTATATCACCACCTGCCAACATCTCCCTGAAATCTCGCAGCCATTTTTAAATAAGGAAAACAATGACTTCCATATGTGGAATTCCTGTAAAACTAACTCTTGATTTCTCGGCAATTTTGCGATACTGAGAGGCCACCAGATGTCTCCACAGGCCATCATCCCAAACAGCTTCCTGGAACAAAACACTTCTGAGAGTTTGAGACAACAATAGTGACCTCTCTCCTCCCTGCTTCCAGAGTGGTTGATGAACAAAGCGAAGAAAAGTCAGGCCCAGGACCCATCTTTGGCGTCCTTATACGTGCATTTCTGGCTTTGGAAAGTCCGGTTTAAAAGGCTGTCACAAACAAGAAAAAAAAAAATGTGACCGTTGACAGCAAACATGTTGGTAGGTAATATAGAGGAGACAAAAGGCACAGAAACAGCCTTTAAAAAATAAGCTCAAAGCACACAGTAACCAAGGCCATTCAATACTAGGAAAAGCTGTGCAAAAGGTGATCTGAGGCTAGGGCTAGGAACCAACAAAACAGCTTGGTTGGATGGTACATGCCTGTAACGTCAGTGTTGGGGGGCAAAGAAGGCACATTCTGGGTGTCTAGTCGCTAGCCGAAATGGTGAGCTCTGGGTCCCCTTGGAGACCCTGTCTCAGAAAACAAGATAAAGTTATGGAGGAAGACAATTGTTGGCTTCCACACATGCTTTAACAAGTACATATGTACACATACATATGGACAAACATTATATATGTTAGTATGTGTGTGTATGTGCAAACAAATATAATTTTTAAATGTTTAGTAAAAGATAACTTGAAGCCATCACAACAGAGACTGGCAAGCCACGCAAAATGAGGTTGTATGAGTCCCTGAAACCACACATTTGTGACTATTAGTGACAGTGACATCGAGTTGGTCAGAAGAGAGGCTCAGCACTCTTCTGTAGTACTTCGGGAGGTGATGGCGATGTCTGGAAAATGCAGACAGCAAAATCAAGTCGTTGTTGAGTTCAGAGGTTCATAGGATGAAAGGTTGTCTCTCGGTCCAGCGAGTTGGAAGGAGGTAAGTTTTGAAGTGTAACCCTGGCACAATGATCCAGGCAGGACCACAAATGGTTTTGTTTTGTTTTGTTTTGTTTTGTTTTGTTTTGTTTTGTTTTGTTTTGTTTTCTGTTTGTGATGGATCACACTCCAGACGAACCCAACGCCAGATGAAAACATTACGAATTGGAAATGCACCAAATAGAGCCAGCACGCCCAACATCCAAGCTCAGCCTGACCACCTGTACACATCCAGAACACTTACTTAAGTCCATAGCTGGACAAAACCCTTCAGCATCCAGCCTACTCTATAGGGCAGTGTTTGATCCCTCAGACAGCTCTGTGAGTACAACACAGCAGTGAGAAGGAAGATGAGAGGGCAGTGTGCCTTCCAATCAACTGTTGTAATGTCCAAATCGAAGCCCCAAAGCCATCATGATGCCAAGACCTTCCGTCATCCCAAGCTGCTGAATTCAACCCCCTAAGCTACAGCTGAGATCTAGTCTAGAAACCACTGGTTCTAAGCCCTCAAACAATTGTAACGTTCATAATCCTGCATGCGGAAAGTAGAGAGCAAGTCAAAGTCCCAGCTCAGAGCTTCTCTAATGTCCTCTTCTAATCAGCCTGATTTGTTCCAAGTGCCCCGGGGGATGGCCCAGAGAACAGGAGACAGGCATCAATACACTTACAACTGTGTGTTCCCTACCCTATCACAGGGACAATTCCTGCCCTGTTTCACAGCCATGTTTATCCCCCCAGCAAATTTCCCACCTCGCCCAGAAACAGAGTCTTTATTCTGTTGGGAGAATGTTTAAGAAGTAGGATAAAGCAAACATTCAAGGCTCCCGATTTCTAGACCTGAGAGGTTGGGGGTTAACTGGAGAGGGGCCAGCCTTCATCTACTCATTTCTTAACATCTCGCTTTGTTTTAACTTAGGAAAATCTATCACCATGATTGGGACAAAAATCAAATTCTCTACAAAAGTATGTTCTACTGTGGCACGTGGCAATAGGCCTGTTGGTCAATCTCATGTACAGAATACATTACTACTGTGTTGAAATCGCACTGTAGGAGAGCAAATAGTGCCATGAAAAAGACACGAACTAAATAGTACACTAAAAGTAGGTTTGGGGACAGGAAGTCAGTGTGATGCAATTTCAACATATGTGTGAGCCCCCAAAATTCATATGTTGAAACTTTAATCCCCACAGTGATGGTCTGGAGAATCAGAGTCTTTAAAAGTGATAGGGTCGGGGTTGGGGATTTAGCTCAGTGGTAGAGCGCTTGCCTAGCAAGTGCAAGGCCCTGGGTTCAGTTCCCAGTTCCAAAAAAGAGAAAAAAAAAAAAAAGAAAAAGTGATAAGGTCAAAAGGGAAGATTTCACAGTGCTCTACAGGAGCCCAGAAGGGCTGAAAGGACAAATGATAGGGATGAATGGGGGAGGGGAGTGTGATAGACAATGACAGACAGACAGATGATAGACGATAGATAGATAGATGATAGATGATAGATAGATAGATAGATAGATAGATAGATAGATAGATGATAGATAGATAGATGATAGATAGATAGATAAATAGATAGATAGATGATAGATAGATAGATAGATAGATAGATAGATAGATAGATAGATAGATAGATAGATAGATAGATAGATGATAGATAGATGAAGATAGATAGATAGATAGATAGATAGATAGATAGATAGATAGATAGATAGATAGATAGATGAAGATAGATAGATGAAGATAGATAGATGAAGATAGATAGATGAAGATAGATGGATGGATAGATAGATAGATAGATAGATAGATAGATAGATAGATAGATAGATAGATAGATAGATAGATAGAAAATAAAACATAGGACAAAGAAAGAAAAGAAGAAAGAAAGAAAAAGTAAGGGAAAGAACATATACGGCTGTCCACTGTATCTGTGGGGAATTGGTACCAGGGCTTCTGTGGATTCCAAACCCCATGGATGCTCATGTCCTTTAAATAAAATGGCATTGTTTTTCTTACTCCTCCCCTAACCTTTCAATCATTACCAAATGGCCTGTAATAAAGACCTAAGAAAATATCAGTGCTCTGAGGACAGTTGTGCTGTATTTTTACCAAATTAGTCACAGGAAAAATGTCTCTATGCTTTCCTCTGTGGTTGGTTGACTCTTTAGATATAGAACCCTCCCTTCTGGGGTTGGGGATTTAGCTCAGTGGTAGAGCGCTTGCCTAGGAAGCGCAAGGCGCAAGGCCCTGGGTTCGGTCCCCAGCTCTGAAAAAAAGAACCAAAAAAAAAAAAAAAAAGAACCCTCCCTCCGTTAAAGAAAGCCAGTGGCATGCACATAGAGAATTTGCACACACATATGGTATGTTGATTTGTACCATAGATACATATGAATTTGTAACTGAAAAGTGTTTAGAAATTATAAGTAATAAATTTTAATTTTAATAATAAATTTAAATGTATAGATAAGGGGAAAGGTTGTACCAGTGCCAACACAGAGTGGTTCTGGTTGCTGGTTATGAATCATCTTCTGTGGGCATTGTATTCCATTTCCTAAGCTAACTGGGCATTGTTTGCACCAGCAGCATGTCTGGTACTTCTTATGTCCTATGCCTTCCTGCCTGCTCCCATGCAGATGATGGGACAGATGTTGCTCAAATCCCCTGAAGCTGCAAAGACCGTATCCTCAGCTCTCAGCGAAGACTCTGAATGGCTAACGGCCCTCAGCTGCACCGGACCATTAGTACAGACATGGAGCTGAGGATGCACAGTGAGATTTACCCAGGAACACTCCATTCATCTCCCACTCAGTGAGAGTTGACATCTTGTCACAAGGGACCCGAGCCTACAACATACTCCAAAGCCTACCTCCCTCAAGCCCACCAACTTCTGCCATCATTTGAAAACCATGGGATCTTCAAACTCAGCGTGAGGATTGTTTCGTTTGGGAAACATACTACCTCCCGGACACTAAATTAAAACCTACAATCAGATTTCCACTAAGTTACAGCAAATTCTGCTGAACTGATCTAATCGGCCTCTATCCCTATATGACATCATGCTTTAAAGCCTTGGTCTGGACATAAATACTTAATGTAATAAATACAGTCTGAAATATTTGATCTCCTTGGCAGTTTAATTGATCTACTGCAGAGACTGACAGGAAAAATTAAGTTAGCTCTGTCTCGTCTCCTCCAATAGCACAATTTCCTCCTAAAGGTCCATGTGATCCGAGGTGGGTGGCAGGTAGCATTCTGGTCCACTGTTTCCTTGTTGAACATTCCAGCTAAGTGAAGAAACTAGACAAAAACAGAGATCCAGAATGGCAAGACATTTCTTACCAATGCCATAGTCCTTTCGCTTCTTAATCAGGTGAATAAGTGAAGAACCATATTTCTAAGAGCCCTTGCCTATTCCTTAAATTCTTAAAGAGAATCTATGTGAGACTCTGAGCAGATGCCCATGGTATTTCCTTCCTGGTGTTAGCAGTTATGGCTAGGTGTGCTCATCATAACCAGATACATGGCAAAGCCAAATTCATACCCAGACACTGTCTTCTATCACAAGGTACTGATGTCTGTTCCTCCTCTGTGCTGAACCATGAGACAGTTGCTCCATGTGCACCGTTCCTCCAAGCTTGTTGTAAGCACCCTTCTCTAACTCCTGATCCCAGAACCAAACACTCCTGGTTTCATGCAATGCCATGCAAACATCTGGGGGATGGGGAAAGAAAAAGACTGTCCTTCCTGGAGATTGGGCGTATGTCAGTGTCTCAAGATTTCTGTTTCAAGCCTCCTCATGGAAGGAAACACTATGGTCAGGGCAGTTATACACTGTGATTAAAACCAAGATCATCAAGCCATTTTAGCAAGATCTTTTAGCACGCTTAACCCAGAATCACATACCCTGTGCTGACATCCTCTAATACATATGAACCCAATGTCTCAACATCCACTCATGCACTCAGGAAAGACTCATAGACAGGGACCAATTCTGCTCACAATTGCCGCCAGGACTTTGATGCAATCTCAGGGATAGTGGGGGGGGGGGTCCTGTTTCTGACTGAATGCTTTCCTAGAGCTTTAAAAAATATATCTGCGAGCAACTTCCAGATCTGAGAACCCCCAGCACAGCCAAAGCAAGTACAGAGGCATGTATAAAGGCTATTTTTCTGGCTGCCTCTCTCAGCCTCTGGCACCAGCTGAACACTTCCTCTCAGCTCCCTGCACTCCAGGGCCCCATTGATTAGTAGGAAGGGCAAACCCATCAGCACCCATAGGAAATGACTTCCAGAAAATGAACTGTAGGTTTTAAGCTAGAAGATGACAGCAGGTGCCTGTCAAAGAAACAGAATCAATCCGGGAGCCTGGCATGGGGTCTCAGAGAGGGACACTTACTTGGGTAGCTAACTTGGCTTGCCATTGTCGGACGTACTCTATGACCTTGAGCAGTAAGTAGTATTTTCTCTGCTGGCCTCAGTTTCTCCCACTGCTACAGGGAGAAATGTAAGGATATTCCTTACACATCATGAGTGCCAGGTTCTCCACCCCTCTAGAATTTGGAGTTTGAACATCACCTCAAAGGCCCATAAGTTATTGGAGGCAAGTTCCCAGCCTGTGGTGCTGTTGAGATGGTGGAGTCTTAGGCCATTGGGGGCATAACTTGGAAGGGGACATTGGAACCTGACCCCTGTTCTACCTTCCTTTTGCTTCTAAGCTGCTATCAGCACTTCTTTACCACATGCTCCTGCTGGAAAGTTCTACGCAATCAAAGGCCTGGAACAAAAAGTCAATAGAACAGAAAGACTGAAACTTCAGAAACCGTGAGCTGAAATAAACTTCTCTTCCTTTTAGGTTTAATATCTCATATATCTGGTCACGATCCCACGAGGTTTGCACTGATATTAAATCATAAACAACCGCCTGGAGAAGAATCGGGGACTGACCCGATTACTTTCCTCCTGAGGAATGACCACGTTCTGTCCCTCAGATTCCCTGCTCCCCTAAACACCTGTGTTCTGGAATCCACAGGACTGCACTGGTTTCCTGGGGCGCTGTGCACTGCCTATGCACCATGGACTTCTATCACTGGCCCTGGAGGCCACTTCCCGGGTGAGCAAATACCTGTGGAGTATGAAGCCCCCTGCCCCAGACGTCTACACCCAATCCCTTATCAAACCCAATTCGACTTCTCTTCCTTGTCATTTTGACCCTAAAGGCAATTCCTACTACTTACTAGAATTACTGTGCCAGCTTGGAGACATACCTACCTACCATGTGCACCACTATGTGTGGCCACAATGAGCCTCCACAGATGACCGGGGAACAAGAACTGTGCTGCTAGTCCAAATGTCTTGTGCATGCCTACTTCCTGCCCAAGAAGCCCTCAGCCCTGGGGATCTCCCTTACTCTTTCAAAGCTCCCTCACTGCTCTTCCAAACGAGTCCACTGCTCTCTGCAAGCCCTTGCTTAATTCTGTCACCTGGCTCAAGGATTCAGAGCCAACACGACTGACTCCCTCTCCATCCCTTATCCTAGCGCCCAACCTTCCAGCCCCGTATCACGGGGATATGGGTAAGCCACTGCTGGATGCCTTGCCCTAGAGTAATCTGCAATGCTCTGCTAATACTGGATGATGAACAAGAAAACTCAAGGTTTCCGAGGAATGCAGACAGCAGACAGTGAGGACTGGGGTTGATATCCCTAACCCTTCTTGAAGAACCCTTTCCCCACCCCCTGAGCGCCATGGCCTTCTCCCCTTCTTCATCCAAGCTTTGTTATCTTCCACTCTACAAAGCTACAGCAGAGGTGAGTGTCTTGCTAGGATCTAGAGGTTAGTCAGCTATGGCTAACACCCTGAAAGTGTGGATAGCAAGAACTGGAAAGCAGGTTGAGTTTAAAAACAAACATCCCAGTTCAGATCACAAGATCTGATCCGATTCCTTACGACTGTGGTTGCTGGTCCTAAAGAAAGCTTTCCATGAAACATACCTCCCAGAACTCCTGGGAAATCGCCTCACTTAAATCTGGGCTGGGTCTGGGATTAGCTTTAATCACTACTATGTAGCAAAAATGGAACCCATCCTGGGCATGGTCGGGAAGGCCTGATCTCCTGATTTTACACTCTTGGAACCTTAACACCAACTCAAGCCCAGCCTAGAACTAGAGAAGCAACAGAGAGAAAGAGGGGGTGTCCCTGCTCCCCAGGATTCCTGTTCAAAACCTGTCCCTACATAAGAGAGACCATCTTACGTGTATCTGGCCCAGCTCACATCTGGCTTACAATCTCCTGGGAGATCCCAAGCAAAAGTAGCAGAGCTGCCCAGCAAAGCCCAGCCAGCCCTTAGAACTACAGGAGGATAAAACAGTTGCTGGTTTCTTATGTAACAGGCCCACGGTATTCACCCCTGGATTCAGCAAACATCAGAAGGAACATACTTTCTGTTGGGTGTATACAGACAAGCGTCTTGTAATCACTCCCCAAACAACAACTTGCCAGACATTTCAATCGCATCAAGGAGGATAAGCAACCTAGCAGAGATTTAAAGTGAACGGGAAGGCGTGCAGACTATACACCAGACACTGCTCCCTTTATTTAGTATCTACAGACTTTGGTGTCCATAAAGGATACTGAATCCAGTAAACACCAGAAACCAATGAACAAGTGTGCTAAGATTCAGGGTAACCACAGAACCTGGATTAGAGATTCTATGAAATTAAAATCAACAAATGCTGGTGAAGAGATGGGGAAAGAGGAACGCACGCTCACAGCTGGTGAGAATGAAGACTGGTGAGGCCACTGTGGAAGTGGGTACAGACACCTCTAAGGGAAGCTGCAAGGTAGACCACCATACGAGAAGGTCAACCAAAAGAGTCTGGGAAACTGTTAAGGCAGGGGTTCTCAACCTGTGGGTCTCAAGCCCTTGGAAATTAAATAATCTTTTCACAGGGGTCACATACCACATATCCTCCACATCATATATTTACATTATGACTCATAACTGTAGCTATATTGCATCTGTGAATCAGCAGTGAATGTAATTTTATGGTTGGGGGTCACCACAACATGAGGTACTAAACGTATTAAGGGGCTGATCGTACCATTAGGAAGGTTGAGAACCACTGGTCTATGGGAAACCTGCTACTTTGTAAGCTAATTGTAAATAAAGAAAGTCACAGATCAATCTCTTCATGATAATAGATGCAAAAAGCCTGAAGAAAATATTAGAAAATCAAATCTGGCAATCCTTAAGAAGGAAAACATGTCACATCTAATTTGGGTTTCCTTCAGGAATGTGCAGTTGATTTAACGTTTTAAAATCCAATCAACATAAGTCATCACATTAACATAAAGGGAAATAAAGACCGTGGGGCCATTTCTGCAGCTGCAAAAGAAACATCTGATGGCGTTCTGTGTGGTTTAAAAATCACAGTGCTGATTTTTAAATAAAAAGCTAGGACGGCAAGGGAGTCGTCCCCTTTGACAAAGGGCACCTTGAAAAAGAAAAACAAGACAGGCATGATGGCTGGCATTTCAAAGCTGAGGCAGGTGGATTTTGAGTTTGAGGCCAACCTGAGCCAGAACTTACACGAACCTCTTTCCTTGAAACATGAGAGGCTGAGACTACAGCCTTGTGGTCCATCCTGTGGCTAATGTGTGAGACGCTGGGCTCAGTCTCAAGCATGACCAATAGTTAAGTGTTAAGGATCGCATGAGCCCAGGAGCTCAAGGGTAATGAGGGCGATACAGCCAGAGTCTGTCTAACAATAAAACAATAAAGAAATCACTGTACCATCAAAGCCAGACCAGACAAGGAAGAGTATACAGTTGTGAAAAAGGAGACGAACTATACTTGGAGATGACCTTCTCAAGTACATGAGCCGTCACAGAGCAGCCATAGCTTAACCTAACTACATGGCTAAATCTTGCCAGCACGATGCTGTGTCTGAGACACCAGATTCCCTGAGAGTGGGACTGCAGTAATCTTCAGTCATGGGTTACTCGAAGACGGGAATGTCCTCTGAGAAACACAGAGACAGTCTTGCCACGGTGTGAAGGGGCATCAGAACGCACTGAGATCTCAAAATGTTGGTGCAGCATGACCAGGCTTATGAGACATTCGTGGGCTTCGGCCAAAACGTCATGGGATGCACGTGTGGGATGCGGGGTATGTGTGTGTGTGTGTGTGTGTGTGTGTGTGTGTGTGTGTGTGTGTGTGTGTGTGAGAGAGAGAGAGAGAGAGAGAGAGAGAGAGAGAGAGAGAGAGAGAAAGTTCAAATGGTCAAGACTACAGTGTTCCAGAACACCTACTTCAAGGGTTCCTAGAACTCAGCAGGCTGACTTCATTTAGCATGAAGCAAGGCGACATGACCAGAATGGGGCTCATGTGGTCAGGGCTTCTGGGTGACAACCAAGGTGGCAGCACTGTGTTCAAACCCCTCCTGGAGCCCCTGGTACATGCCTTATGGATATTTCTAATAATCAGTCTGTAGGTGTTTTTATTTGTTTGTTTCTGAGTCGGTCTTACAGTGGAATGCAGACTGCCATCAAGCTAGAGATCCCCCTGCCTCTATGTCTCAGGTGCTAGGACTGTAGGCGTGACCTGCCACTAGTGACTCAAAGTTCATCTCTAAGAACTGTCATTTTAAAAACGAAAAATGGGGGTTGGGGATTTAGCTCAGTGGTAGAGCGCTTGCCTAGGAAGCGCAAGGCCCTGGGTTCGGTCCCCAGCTCCGGAAAAAAAAAAAAAAAAAAAAAAAAAAAAAGAACCAAATTAAAAACGAAAAATGTAGTAATGGACTGGACTGGAGTTTTTGGGGTTTTTTTTTGTTTTGTTTTGTTTTGTTTTGTTTTTTTAGAGAGAGAGAGAGAGCTCTGGAGAGGAAATAGTTCCCTTCCAGCTCTGAGGTTAGACCCCAAGCAATTTCTGACTGGCTAACGCAGACTTACTCATCTCAGAAACTGGTTGTTGTGGCTTTGCCTAGAAGCGAGAGGTAAGAGGGCACTTGGTGGCTCACTGAGGAGATGGCTTCAGAAAGGACATAGCAGGACCCTCACACAGCACTGCTTTCCTGTTATCCTCATGCGCGACTCATGCTTGCCTCATGCAGGCTCAGGACTGCTGAGAGCCAGTGTGTTTGAGAGTAATGATCCTGCATCCTCTTCAGACTCCACACCCAAGGCATGTGTAGCCAGGATCACAATGACTCCTGTCCTACCCGCCCCTGCTTCTTCATGGCCAGACCTCACCTGTGGCTGCTAGGCCCAGGTCATCTCCCCAGGAAGAGCAGACAAGAGGAAAGAAGGGGTCAGACCTCACTGTGCTACTCTGCTGCTACCTCAAGCCTGTCTGCATCCGGCCCAGAGAACCTCCATCGTGAGCCCTGCCAGGCAAAGGAGGTATGCCCTGTGGACGGTCTGCTGATGCCACTGCCCAGGCCAGAGCGAGCTTGCTGTGGCTCTCTCCGCATGCGCAGAGCAGGCTATGAGCTATGGACGCTGTCTCCTGGCACATTCGGTTCTGTGAGTTGCAGTTGGAGGCAGGGAGCTAAGCAACTGGGTTCTCCAGGATTCTCCTTCCTCTGCTGCCCGAGGCTCTCCTGCCCCAAGCAGTGCCTGCTCACCTACTGCCCGCTCTGCCTCCAGAACACACCCATTGTGGCCATTAATAATATCTTCTATATTAATGAAACGTGATCGGAAACTGTCCATTAAGACAAGACAAAAAGATTCTCAGTGTTGTCCTCCGGACACCCGTTACTGTTCTGTAATCTTTCCCTGTCCAAGCAGGGTCCTGTGACTTTCTAAGTTGATAACTGGCATGAATCGGTCAGTCATGAACCATGCTAGTGTAAGCCGGGCCAGCCTGTGAGTTCTCTCTAAGCATTCCACAAGCAAAGCACATCATCTAGAAAGCTCCATGACATCTGACAGGGTTGGTAAGGCCTCTCGGCATTGCCAAATAGGAGATAGAGGAAAGGTCAGTGGGCGGAGCATCCCAGGAGCAACAAAGCTCCAGGAAGTAGATCTTCCCGGTTGGGCCATGAGAGGAAACCAACACTGCCACCTGATTAAAGCAAAGGACTCTGCAGGACTGCTGGCAGGCAGTGTTCAAAGAGCACCTCCACGAGCTATCAGCTTCCTCACTCCATCCCATGAACGCACACACTCCCCTTACGCTGCTAACGCACGCACGCACGCACGCACAAAAACTTTTTTAACTTTTAAGACTTAAAAGGCTAGAGAAAGGGAAAACTCAGGCCACACCAGCAAAGCCATGCTAGGGCCCTTGCTTGGAATTCATGCTAACCTGTGCACACCAAATAAGGTGACAGCCTACATTAAGCCTAAGTCTAGCCAAGTTCCAGGCCCTTCCCTCAACATGAAATTCTAATAAGTGAAAATTGGTCCCTCTGATTTCCTAAGGAAGTCGCCATCTTGAGTTACCTGCTACTGACTGACTGCTTGGACTGTACATAGGCCAGAGGAGGGCCAAGATTCCCTCTCCTGCACACTTTCTGGATCATACCTCCCCTCAACTACCTTAATTCAAAAAGCAGGTGAGGATAGCCCCATGGAATTTTGCACAGGGCCAAAGGGACAGCTCAGGACTACAGACACCAAGCTGCTGGGGCAGTCTGGCTTCCTACTCACAATGGAGGAGTGCTCAGTAATGGCTTTGCCCTAACAATGTCCTTCATCCACCTCTATGAGCCAAACATCTGCCCCAACACTGCCAGATGTGAACGAATGGCTTCCTTACCCTGAATCTCATTTTCTCATTTATAGAAAGCCAGACAGATTCTTCGAGCACATGCATTTCGAGTACATGCATATACGATGGTCTTCCTAGCTGCTGACATAGCTACCTTACCAGGTTCAAGCCCAAGAGATGGAGATTAGTGGAGCTGGCAAGGTCTGCCCAGGATCTGGGGATGCAGGAAAAGTGGTGGAAACTGGGTCATAGACCAGGGCTCCTGGAATGCAACCGAGCCCTAGAAAGTCACCTCCTCCCCTGAGTCCGGATGTGGCTGTTCACTCCACTCTATAGCTAGGGGCAAGGCTAGGAAGAAAGGGAGTCAGTCTTCAGGAGTCAGGAATCTGACCCATCTTCAAAGCATTCAACACATGCCTCACAAAACAGCTGTCAACCTCAAGTGTGATCGGAACTTACAATAGAAGGAAACATCTCACCCTGTATCCTGGTTCAGAGTTACCCCAAACACACCTCCAGGGGCTTCAGAGCCTACCTGAATTTACAGCAGATTACGATGCAGCCCCAGGGATTTCTAGCTCCTTCCCAGAAGAGCCATCACCATAGAGAGTGCCAAATCTACATTATTCCAGCCATCGCAATGCCAGCACCAGCCAACGAGTAATCTATCTGAATCCCCTCCTTGCACAATACCCACTGTGTCACCACAAGAACCCGGCAGGACTGAGCAGGGGTCCTTTGGATGGAGGCCTGAGAACTAGCCCTTGCCTTTTCTGCTGTGTACGCAGTCTAGAGCTGGGCCCTCAGTAGAGGTCCAGGCTGCTGGCATCCTGACTCTTAAGCTCCTAGAACTATAAAAAGCAAACGCCTCTGGTTTATAAATCACAGTTTCCGAGTGCTTCTTTCTAGTTGCCCAAACAGGTAAGACAGGAATATTCCAAATAAAAACACATTTCCAACTTCTATAGAAAATTCAGAAATTCTAGCAAAACTTTCCTCTCTCCCACTTACCACCATCAACTGGCTTGATAGGCCACTGGCCCTTTGTGGGCGAAGCCTTCTCATCTTTCTCACCCCACTCCGACCTCTGCTTATCCCAAATCTGAGGGATCATTCCTGTCTCTGGTAATGGAGAAGTCTGCCTTTTACCCATGCCTGCCTCAAAGCAGAAAACAGCAAGAAAAAAAAGGCCCCATGCTTCCAGAAAAGTAGACAAGAGCTCCCTCGTACATAGCGAGGCAGACGTTGACTACATAGTTCAGTTTTCTCACGTTTGCCTGTCTAGAACACCGGCTCTCAACCTGTGTGTCATGCTCCCTTTTGACAAACCCACGTCTCCAGGACTGTTTACATTATGATTCATAACAATAGCAAAATTATACTTATGAAGTAGCAGCGAAAATAATTTTGTGGTTTGTAGTCACAACATGAGGAACTATATTAAGGTAGAGAACCATTGCTCTAGGAGTATCCCAGCATGCAGTGGGCCCAACAGGTCTTGTTTCCCACCTTCTCTCCCCACCAAACCATACCCTGCCAGGAAGAGTTATGTACCCAAGGACACGGGAGGCTGCCAGGCAGGCCCCTGCAAAGCACAGAGATGGGCCTGTGTCTAGTGAGCACACACTGATTCTTGCCACCTCTGCAGGGTTCTGACCATCCCAGATCCCCTGAAGCAATGGGATATAAAAGGAATTCAGTTCCTAAAGTGCACTTGACAATCTCTGGGGGGTGCACAGCCCAGCTGCAGGGAATTAATGAAGGGGCAGAAGGCAGACAGGGAGGGGAAAATAGGGAGGGGATAGATGTGTATTTACAGCTGGTCCAACTGAGAAGCAGCCCCACTACCAGACCTGCCCATTACCTTAGGACATCACCAAGGTACATGCTCCCTAAGACATGGACAGCACAGCTCTGACCCTCTGCTCATCCACTGCTTTTGGACACTTCTACCCTTCCTTTCCTGAAGCTTAGCTTTTGCCTGCCACACCCTCCCCACTACCAGCAAAGGTCCACTGCAGGGTTTAACTCTATTTACCAAAGAAAATTACAAGAAAGGAGAAATGTGCAAATCACTCCCACTTACAGGGCTGGAGTGCAGTGTGGGCAACATGTTTATTAGAAGTGGCTGTTTGCGGGGCTGGGGATTTAGCTCAGTGGTAGAGCGCTTACCTAGGAAACGCAAGGCCCTAGGTTCAGTCCCCAGCTCCGAAAAAAAAGAACCAAAAAAAAAAAAAAAAAAAAAAGAAGAAGTGGCTGTTCGCTGCTGAACTAACATGCAGCATAGCTGACAGAGCTCACTGGGGCTGACAGAACTCACTGGGGCTGACAGAGCTCACTGGGGCTGACAGAGCTCACTGTGGCTGACAGAGCTCACTGTGGCTGACAGAGCTCACTGGGACTGACAGAGCTCACTGAAGCTGATAGAGCTCACTGTGGCTGACAGAGCTCACTGGGGCTGACAGAGCTCACTGAAGCTGACAGAGCTCACTGGGGCTGACAGAGCTCACTGGGGCTGACAGAGCTCACTGGGGCTGACAGAGCTCACTGGGGCTGACAGAGCTCACTGGGGCTGACAGAGCTCACTGTGGCTGACAGAGCTCACTGGGGCTGACAGAGCTCACTGGGGCTGACAGAGCTCACTGTGGCTGACAGAGCTCACTGGGGCTGACAGAGCTCACTGGGGCTGACAGAGCTCACTGTGGCTGACAGAGCTCACTGTGGCTGACAGAGCTCACTGGGGCTGACAGAGCTCACTGGGGCTGACAGAGCTCACTGGGGCTGACAGAGCTCACTGGGGCTGACAGAGCTCACTGGGGCTGACAGAGCTCACTGGGGCTGACAGAGCTCACTGGGGCTGACAGAGCTCACTGTGGCTGACAGCATTATGTAGATTGATGGATAGATAAATAAATAAATAAATAAATAAGCAAGATGCACATAGGAACAGGTTTAAAGCAGGGACAGCCAACTCCCATAGCTCCCCCATGAGCACCTCAAACTGTGACAAGGGTGATGACAGAGGCTGTGGAGTGGTTGCCTCTGAAAGGGCCGCCTCTAAGAGAAGCTCCAGGTTAGGTGAGATGAAACTTAGTCACGCCCACCTACACTCTCAGGCCGTTTGAAATCAAACAGGACAGCAAGTGTGGAAATGCACAGTGCCTATGATCCTGCTGTGACTGGTAAGAGCAGAAGGTTGCCCAGCAGAGACAGCAGAGAGACCAGACAGTCTCCACCCTCTCTCCCAACCCCGCCTCTGCACTGGTCCATCTTACCTTTCAGAGATGCCACATGGGACAGGGCCTGGGCATAAGTGGCTGTGTTCAGGAGGGTCCCTGGCAAGCAGGAGGGGAAGAAAGGCCCGGCGGGGCCCACTGTGCGTCCCAGGCTGTCAAAAACAGAATGTTCCATTGAGGTCCAGCCTGTCTACAGAGCTACCCCAGACTCCTAATCCCAGAGTCAGCTAATCTTACCTCTGCTGGGCCTCCAGGGCCTCCTTCTTGCCCCGGGCCTGGTCCCCTGGGGGTGGAGAGTTGATGTTCCTCACTGGGGGTGGTGTCACCTCTGCCATGGGTTC